>NC_142086.1:86487695-86795029 GCF_054644295.1 Miniopterus natalensis | reverse complement strand
TAATGGCTGGTTTGTTAAGGGGAAGAAAGATGACTGGCAGGTGGTGGGGGCAGGTGGTGGGGACGGGACACCAGCCCTCCCTGCCGTCTCTCCTTTGGGACTTTACTTGTTTAGCTCAGCAGGGAAACAGCCCTCACAGAAAGGTCACCCTTTGGAGGGTGTGGCTGGTGTGGCTGGTGTGGCTGGTGTGGCTGGTGTGGCTCAGCCAATCCTGGGTCCTCCTCGGGGCCACTGGACTGTGACCTCACTAGCCCCCACAACAGCCAGCAGATCTTAACCTGTGTGGCCTTCACAGGTGAAGACAAATGGAGCGGGCCACACCTGCCTTCTTTCGCTGGATTCTGGTGCCCATACCAAGATGCCATGGGCTCCAAGGCCTCCACAAACAGTGGGACCCCCATCTCCCAGGAAGACAGCTGCTCCCAGGGCAGGGCAGCAGCTCAGCTGGCCGCCCCTTCGTGCATGTGGCCCTTGAAGACAGGGAAAGCGGAGCGGGGCCTGGCATCAGCACAGGAAGGGACTCCTTTCACCCAGCACCTGGGAGGGACCTCCAGAGGACAGCCTGTCCCTTCGAGGGCCCCTTTAGAGAACCAACAGGAAAATACAACTGGCACCAAGCCATGGACCCTGAGGTCAGTGGCACTACCTGGTTTTTACTGGTGGTGGCAAGTGTTAGTGATAATGGTGTCATTTAAAGACCCAGCCCCGAGCGGTCAGGAAATCTCTGTCCCCACCCTCTGAACGGGGCCCTGGAAAGTGGCAGGCATTCCTGTCCCTGTGAGATTCTTCTCTGTTTCCAGCGTTTCTGCGTGGCTCATATATTCATATTTGTAATTATAGTAAAAAGATACATTTTTAAATAAAATAATGTATGAGTTACCATTGCATTCCTAATGCTGAATTTTTTTAAAAATTAAAAAGTCACTTAGAGTGAAAGAAATAGCGCACATGTCCTCAATGCTCTTCCCATTCTAGACCATTGGTTGCTGAGTTGTTTGGGGGACCTGAGGGAGGAGGCGCAGTATGACTCAGCGTGCAGAGCCCACGCAGCCTCCTGCAGGTCTGCGGGACACAGGGCTACATCCTGTCACTGCTGGTGTGGGGAGGAGGTCTGCACCCCTGGGGTGTGATGTCCATGCCTTAGCCTGACGCTGTACTGGCCTCAGGCCCCAGGTATGGGTCATGTGGGATCCCCTCCTGGAACCCCTGAGCTGGGGCTCTGTGCACACTGGAGGTGACAGCCCTCAGAACTCGGGGTGACCCCGTTGACACTCCCTGGAGTCACACCCTTCCCACTTCTCCCCATGATGGGTGGGGACAGGGGGACCTTCTGACTGCTTAGAACTCATTTGAGATCTGGTATTGACTCATATGTAACACTCACCACCACCCACACACACTCACATATGCATCCTTTCCCCTGGAAGAGATCTGGAAAGTTCCCTGCATGCGGAGAGGCTGAGCCCTGAACCCACACATAGCACAGCCCACCTGGCCTCAGACGTTGGCCCGGCACAGTCACCCTGGGAACCAACCCAAGCACCTTCCAAACCCCACTGAGGAATTAAGAGGACTTGGGGGCTTCTGAGCAGTAGGGGGGACTAAGGGGACCCCTCCCATTTCATTCACATATTGGAGCTCAGATTAGGATTTCAGATTTAAAAAAAAAAAGCATCCACTACAATTTTTAAAAAGAGAAGGGCAACTGCCAACATAGAAGAGACTACAACATTAGTTCTCAAACTCAGCTACTGGTCAGTAGCTTAGGGAGGTTTAAAAACATCCCAAGGCCTGAGCGATGCCCCATACCAAGTCCATCACAGTCTCTGAGGGCAGGACCGGGCATCGGTGTTTTTAAAGCTGCCCAGGGGCCATCGGAGCGCAGCCAGGTCTGGGAACCACAGAACAAAGGTTCTCAAACCAGGGCCCCCGGACCAGCAGCATCAGCATCACCCGGGAACTTGCACTTCACCCCTGACCTGCTGGACCTGAAGCCCAGCAGGAGGGCCAGGGGTCTGTGCTTGGACAGCCCTCCAGATGATCCTGAAGCTCAGGGTTAAGAGCAGGTGTTCCAGAAGGATCTAGCAAGCTCAGGGCTAATGGATGTGAACAGTGACTATCCCTGGGGGAAGAAATGGGAAGTGGCCCGCAGCCCACCCACAGCCCTGGACTCACGCAGGACGCAGTAGAGGCCCAGCTGCTCGTAGCCCTCGCAGCAGTCGGTCACATTCCGGGACTCGGGGACGTCCACTGCCAGGTACCGGGTCCTATAAATGGTCTTGGGGCACCGCCTCCACGGGATCCACCCGCCGCAGGGGGCGTAGGTCACATGGGACATCCGGACGGCCTCTACTTTCTGGACATTTTGGGTCACACTATAGTTGCACAGCTGGTAGCTCAGTAAGGACAGACCTTTGTCTATAAGGAAGGAGGGAGGAACCAAAGAAAGAACAAACAGCAGAGTCACATCGATGCGAGGGGTTATCTAACTTCTACAGGAGCAAGTGAAACAAGATCCCCGCATTCATGTAGCCCCTCAGGATCTGCCCTCCAGCCCGCTGAGAAGTCAGCGCAGCAGCGTGAACTCGGAGGGATAAAGCGTAATCAGAGACCTGCCGCCTGAGAAACCCCTGTACAGAACGCGGAGCTGCCACCGGGCCGAGCCACGCTGCCCGCAGCCCCGGGGGACACGGAGGAGTCAGGCTTCTAGGGCTCAGGTCCCCGTTTTCTGATTCATGCTCTGAGATTCTGCAGCTGGAAAATCTTGTGCACGTCTCTTACTGTCCATGAGCCACAGTTTGTCACATGGGAAATGCACCAGTAACAATGACCACAGTAGCTCTATACTGAAAACCTGCTACACACCAGGCTCAGATGGCAAAGCACCCTTTTATGGAATGAGATGGAAGATAAATAAACGGAAATCTCAAGCACACGTGAGGGGTCATAGATGGTCAAGCTCAGTCCGACTGTTACTGTCGTTATCGAGAGAAAAGGGCATAGTGCCCACTGTAGGGTGGCACTGTGGATTTTGTGCCCACGGCCCCTTTATCAGCATGGTCACTCGGTTCTCTGACCCTGTGGTACCCACTACCATTGCCAGCCCTGTGCCTCTTTGTCATGGATGGTGTGGCCCTGGGGTGTCTCATCTGTCCAGGGAGCTTCTGTTGTCTCATGTAGCAGGGACTGTTATGGGCTGAACTGTGACCCCCACCCAAAATTCATATGCTGAAGTCCTCGCTGCCACCACTTTAGAATGTGACCTTATTTAGAAACAAGGGTTTTGCAGATATAATTAAGATGATGTTGTATTGGAGTAGGTGGCCCCCATCAAATAGGACAGGTGTCCTTATAAAAGGAGAAATTTGGCACAGAGACAGGAATGGGCACAGGTAGAAGGCCATGTGCAGGTGAAGGCAGAGGTCGAAGTGATGCTTCTACAAGCTGAGGAACCCCCAAGACTGGCTGCAACCAGCAGGAGCTAGGGGAAAAGACGGGGCAGAGTCTCCCTCACAACCGACAGGAGGAACCAGACCTGCAGACACCTTGATCTCAGACCTCGGGCCTCTAGAACTGTGCGGGAATAAATCTCCACTGCTCAAGCCCCAGCCTCTGGCACTGGCCAGGCAGCCCAGGGAGCTCACATGGCCAGCACAGGGCTCTCTGCACTCAGGGCTCAGTGCAGAATAAAAGCATGATCTGAATCTACTTCACACGTTCAGATTACCAACTCTGAGCTCCAAGCTTTATGAGACTGTATGGCCAATGGGTAGGCGCTCAGTTTCATAGTGATAATCCTCAGAGAGAGGCTAGGTTTCTGGAGAGGAACTCAGGATTGCAGCATAAGTCATTGTATCCCTAGCAGGGGGCAATGCCCCTGAAGAGTCCCTCCTGTGGAGGCACAGCAGCCCCCAAGTGTGCAGAAAGCGAGACTCAGCGGCTAGTGCTCCCCAGGAGGAAATGGACTGAGCCAGCCCTCAGCCCCCAGCCTTACTCTGGGCTGTACTGGAGTAGGTGGCCCCCTTCAGTGCTGAATCAGCCCACCCACAGGGAGGGAGCCACCTGGCTGCCTCCCCATCACCCCTGCAGGTGGCAGGGCCTCTGGGAGCGGAGACACCACTGCCCGTCTCCACCAAAAGGGTGGTGACAGTAAGCTTGGGGAAGGAATGGGAGGTCCCTTGTTATGTGGGTGGGGCAGGAGAAATTGGCCTCGGAGACCAGGGTCACTTGGCCCAGAGCTTAGGGGAGACTTGGATGAGGGGGTAGGTCCAATGGCCACCGCGAAAGTGATGGACTAACAAGGCAAAGCGCAAGGACTTCCCGCACGGAGACCTCGGCAAGGTGGACCTAGATTTTGTTTTTCATCTTAACCTAAGATGAGGCGCCAACCACTAATGAACGTTGGCATCTCGTCCCTATCTCTAGAGAGTCACTGGTCCCCACCTGCTGGTGACAAAGCCCTAGCCGGTCATTAGCGCACACACCACACACTCACACACATCTCCTGTAGAACTGCACTTGGGATTAACTTGCTCGGTTTTTTTGTTTACATTCTCCCAGAAGCCACCGGGGTCCCCTCCAAGCCCTTCAAGAGCCATCAGCGTAGGAGTCGGGGTCCTGAGTTCCAGTCTCAGAGGTGGGACATCTTCAGGCTGCAAAGCTAGCCTGGGCCCTGGGGTCAGAAGACCCAAGTTCACACCAGCGTCACATACACCAGCTGTGTCATTTTGAGCCCATTTCATGCACTCTGGGTGCCCCGGTCTTGTCACTGGTAAAGTAGCAGCTATGCCCTGGGCTGTAGGATTAACTGGAATGATGCCCATTAACTGGAATGGTGCCTATTAACTGGAATGGTGCCTATTAACTGGAATGGTGCCTATTAACTGGAATGGTGCCTATTAACTGGAATGGTGCCTATTAACTGGAATGGTGCCTATTAACTGGAATGATGCCTGTAAAGGCAGCACTGAGCACATGAGACCAAGCAGATGTGCGACCCTGGGCGTCACTGAGCTCCTGCCCCTGTGTACTTGCATGTGTCACAAGGGGTCATGAAACACCTCTTTGGGTCCCCTCTGGCTCCGCGATAGTCCCGCTCGTTCTGCGGCTGAGCTGTGCGGCTCACACATAGCCCATCCCAAAGGGAAAATCAAGGGAAAACGAGCACAATTAAACCAAAATCCTAAGGGGGAAAAACTTGAAACCAGAGCAAAACTGAAGTTGATTATAGGAACAGAATGGACCTGTTTAAGTTCCCAACAGAACAAGACCGGTTTCACAAGGAAAGTGATTTAAAAGGTTTCCGATCTCAATCCTTTGAAATCTGGGGCTTCAGGAATCCAATGCTTTTTAGCAGCTGACCATGTGCCTCTCAGAACCTTTGGACGGGCCCTCACTCAGCTCCCCCACGGGCCACCTTCACCCTCATTTACCACTGAGGCAACGGGGGGCTGGCAGAGCCCAAGGTAAGGGGCAGCTGGACAGAGAGTCCACTTCATGATCCCGTCTCCCTATCAGAGTCGCCTGGTAGAAATGGCCCTCAGCTGGCTGCATGGCCTTACCACCTGGGCCTCCAGGTCTGCAAGTTGAGGACTGCAACGTGCAGAGACCTCATCTGAGTCTGCTCTCGTTGTCACCCGTGGGCCTGCATCACCCGCACCACCGGCAAAATGCACAGTTCCAGGCCCCACCCGGACCGTCCACTCAGAATCCGAATTTGAACTCACAGCCCCCAGGTGATTCAGAGGCACATGCCACCTCTTCTGTGGCTACAAGAAAATCTGCTGAGAAGGGACAGATGGTACTCTCGCAAAGCAGAAGCATCCACCTGCCCAGCTCTCGGCAGGGCCGCTGTCCTCACTCACTGAGACCCCCTCCCAGGGAGCCCCCCTCCTCCAGCATCACCCACATGGAGCCCGGAGCCCTCACCTGTGAAGCTGCTGGCCTGGCTGGAGCCCACGGTGCTGAGCGGAAGCAGCAGCGCCAGCCCAAGGGTGCTGAGCATGGTTGGGCAGGGTTGGCGGCTCTCGGCCTCTCCTGGGCAGAAGCGCAGAGGGTCTGGGCCGCCTGGGCTGGAGAAAGGGCCCTTCTGTTCCCTGTGCTGCCGACAGTGGCAACGGCTTCAGAGGCTGCGCTCTCAGGGAGCAGTCCCTTATGCCTTCTCGGTAACGCCTGCCACTGCCACGGCCGTGTCCCTGGGGGCGCCTGCATGTCACAGCCCATTCTCACTCCAGGCAGATGGCATCTTTGAGGAAAGGTGAGTACCCACCCCTGGGCCACATCGCTGGGTCCCATCTCGTTGTTACGCAGAAAACACACTTCAGACCTGACTACAAAGTGTTCTCTGAACCTTATCGTTGCGAACTGGCAGGAGAAAACAGCGTCAAATCAAAGTGGTCCATCGGATTCAGAAAAGCATCCTTCCCACAAGTGGACAGTTCAGATCCAAAGCCATGAAAATGTCCCTACACCTCAACCCAGGGATGGCTCCTCAGGGCCTGCCTGGGGGCCAGGAAGCTGCGGTCCCAGAGATGCTCATTCCTTGTCAGGATTTAACACGGAAAAGCATCGAGCGAACCACCCGGGGAGAGCGGGAAAGTACATTACGCAGGGCATCTGGACGGGACAACACAGACCACGACGGGCTCCCCTGAACGACGCTTTTAGCGGCAGAACAAAACTTCGCAATGCAGCCACAGCGGCAGCTCACACAGGCCTGTCCCATAAAGACCACCACTCTGTGTGACTATAAACCCGTGAGCACGATCCCGAGAGGGCCACGGGAGTAAAAGAAAACACACTGAAGGGCGACAGGCTCATGGCTGGTCTCTTATTCCAGCAGCCGTCCTGTTGCATGTGAAATGGATTTAAAATTTCCTGTGAAATACTGTCTGGCGGCTGCTGTCTCACTGCCCCCGCGGGCTGCCTTTCAGGGCATGCTATCGACAACCGAGGCACGGTTCTGAGCATTACATGAAGGTCTCATTAGTTCTGCGGAGGACGCTTCCAAATAGGGCCACAAAGACCCATCTTGGCTGAGGGTCCAGAAGTCTGAGTCCCTTGTGTTTGAAACACTAAACGCTCTCCCAGGAGGGAGCTCCGAGCCGGCGCCCGCATCCCGTTGCTAGGCCTTCTGCTCTCGGTAGATTAAGCTCTGAGCCGATCAGCTGCTGCGTTTGCGTGGTTAATGGCAAAGTGGCACATGCCAGGACAACAAATACCAAAGAGAGGACCTGGAGACAACGGCGCCGTTAGGGGGCTCAGCGCCAGTCGCCGGGAAGGCCGCGCCCTTTATGGAAAACCGGGAGAGCAGGGCCCGCTCACCGACTGCTGAGTGGAGGTTAGGAAAAGTTTCAGTAAGAAAAGAGTACATTTTAAAGCTATAATAGTCAAGAAAATAAAATTTAATTAGCCCTAACAGAATAAATAGAAACTGTTATAATTTAGGTAAATCTGAATGTTTAAGAACGTGAGGTGAGCCTCTGTTAGGATATCCTACTGTATCATCTCTCAGAATGTTTCGCTCCTATAATGTGTGGCCATTGCTGTGACGCATGGAGGCAAAACCAAGGATAGGGGTGCATTTTAAAACTGGAAATGGGTGCTGTGCACCGTTTCCTCTCAACTTCAGAACCGCCCTAGGAAGTAGCTCCCTTATCCGCGTGGCACAGAAGGAGAAACTGAGGGTCAGCGAGGCCGCACCGCCAGTGAGGGGGAGAGTCAGCCCCGAAGGCTGAGTCCTGCACGCTCCACTCCACGCCCTGTCTGGCCACAGAGCCCACCAGCAGGACATCCAGCCACCACCCCCCCCCCCGGGGGGGGGGCAGCAGAGCCAAGACATTTTACCAGCTGGGCACTCATGCTAATGGGGAATTCTCCATCAACTGTCATCACACACACACTTTCTCTTTATACTAAAACTCATACAATAAAAAGACAAAACTCAAAAATGACAGTCTGTTTCTAGCTCGGTTCTCCCTCAAACTCCCTTTCCCACAGGCACAAGAAGGATGTGTGTGTGTGCGTAATTTAATCTCCAGTGAGGTCTCTTCCTCCAGTTTTTACGAAGACATATTTACTTTTCTACATGATCAGCGCAGGGATTTTCCACGTCTGCTTTTTTCACGTAAACACTTTGAAGAGAAAGTAACCATGCAACGCAACCCAGCGGGGAGGGGATGTCCCCCAGGACTTCATGTCTGTCACCTCCAGGGTGCGCTTGGCCACAGGTGCATCCAGTAAAGATCCCTGGGTTCACTCGGTGTCCAAGAGCTTGGAGACCAGGGGCAGCCGCCATGGTGCTGTGCTGGACTTAAGGGCACACATACACACACTCACACTCAAGCGTGCACACAGACACACTCACACTCTCATACGTATACATATTACAGGCACATTCACACGTCCACATTCATGCATGCTCACGCTAATGTGTCCACTCACACACCTTCGCTCACATAAGCACACTCATTCATGCACATCTGTACTCTCACACTTAAGTGTGCATGTATATGTGCCGATGCTCTCATACGTGTCTACTCACACACTTTCACATGTAGGAAGGTGCATGCTGGCACACATGCTTGAACACTCACGCATGCACATGCATACTCGCATACTCACGTGGGTATGTACCTGCAGATGCACACACGCTGGCACGCTCACATACATGCACAAGCACACGGGATGAGCATGCTCCCTGTCCCTGGAACCAGTGTCTCTGTGGATGTGAAAAAATCTGCTCCCACCTCAGAAAACCGCTCACCAAGGTGGAAGAGAGAGCATTTTATGATTGAATGAGCGTCAGAACCAGAACACAATGGGCGCCACAGGCAATCCACCAGGAGACGACATAGAGGGACTCTCACCTCCTCTGTAACCGAGAAGATGCAGCCCATTACATCGGGTTCTCAAAATAAATAATGACTGGTCCCCAAGTAAGAGGACTTTTAAGCACTACTGGTCACACACAGTTCACCCTAAACTCACCCCACAACAGGGGTGACCATCTGTTCACAAATTGGCTTTAACTAGAGGAAAAATAAACTTCTCACCTCTTTATGGCAGGTCCTTTTGTAAATTAAAGCAAGAGGCCCACCCAGGCCAGGCTCTCATCCTCCCACACAGACCGGAGGGTGGGGCCCATCTCTCTCGATCTTTGCATCAGAAAGAGATGCTCCCAGGCCCTGGAGAAAGACGTGTTGGGTCACCAAGCCAAGAAATGCCAATCTAGTCTCCAAAAGGATTTATGTACATTTCAAAGAGAAGAGCAAGTCCTTCAGTTACAAGTTTTCTGAAGTATGTGCTCAAAGAGAAAGGAGGGGAGGGAAACCTCTCCCCTGATTTTCCACGGGGAGACTTAGGCCTCATGTTTTCAATTTGATCTGTCCTTGTAGAGTGAAGGGCAGGGTGCAGTCTGCTGTGGCTCAGGACCCACAACAGACAAGTCTGGACCCGATGGCTTGCCAGGCCCTTCCCACTCAGCTTCTGAGCATTACAGGTGAGTTTTAGAGTCTTAATAAGAGCACAAATACTATGCTCAGCCTCCCTAGGGCCCTCACGCACCCTGCTGGTGAGAGGCGAAGACTCACTCACCTTCCTTCGGACCCCCAGCTCTTGCTCTTCCCACCCCCCGCTTTGCCCTCTGCCCCTTTTCACCCCACAAGCCCCCTCCCCCGTTGCAGCAGAGTTTACTTGGGGTGAATGGTGAGAGGCACTCAGTACACGCGGGATCTGTGGGTGGACACTCACCTTAGCCCACTCAGGAAGTGTACATATTGTGGACAAACGGGCCATATCCTAAACCTAAAAAGCTCAGAGCAGGCCTGCTGGTGGCCTTGCAAACTCAGAGACCTAAAATAACCACACTAAATAAATAAGTTAATTAATTAATTAAATAAAATAACCACAAAGGGTGGTCTGAAATTAAAACTTTTTAACTAGAAGCAGTCTGGTGGGTAGTCATGCCCTAAGGCAGTATTTTGCCCTAACAGAGGTTAATTTTCACCTTAACTAAGCCAGTCGCTTGTCTTTTGCATCTGAGATAACATACCTGATTAACACAGGACTTTGCAAAACAAAGTCATTTCCCCTTTTTCCGGACCCTCAAAGCACGGGGCGAAGACCAGGTATCCTCTCATTGTTATTGATATCTTGTTAACTATCCGGTACCCACCCACGTAAAAGAAGTCTGTGTCTATCGTTTTACTTTTTACCCAGTCCCCGAGGTTTCCCTGCTTGGCTTTCTCCCACCCCCCTAATCTATCACAATGGATTCTGTGTAACCCACTTACGTCTCCCCCTTTGATTGTGACGTATAAAGCGAGGTGCAAAACTGCCATTCCCCGGAGCATGATCTCAACCCATTAAGGTACTGGCTCCCGGCAGCTGTCCATTGTTTGGCTCAAATAAATTCACAAAAATTCTTCACAGTTTTGAATGTTTTCTTACGTTAATATTACCAACCTAAATAACACAGCCAGTGTCCGTGCCTACCTGGCTCGGGGCTTCTGCAGCTTGCAGAGCCTGAGGGAGGCTTCCAGAATCATCCCCAATGGTGACTGATACCTCAGATCCCTTGGCTTTCCCACTCAGGGCCCAGCCCACGTTCTCTGCCAGCCTCCCTAGGAAGTCCCTGCCTTTGATCTGATGGGTCCCTAACACCTTCACCCACTAAGAAAATGCCTTTTCCTCCTCTGGCAAGAGGCAGCTGTGCTGGGGTTGGCTGTTTTATCTCAGCCACATCTGGGTGGCCGCCCTGATTGCTGGCTGGCTGCTGGCCCCGCACAGCCCTGCCGGATTCCTTGCAAATGTTCCCTGCTTCCACCCTCGAATTGTTCGGAGTTCTCTGTTTCTTCTTCTGTCTGCAGTGAGTGGATTTTAGAGAGCCCAGTTTTTGTCCTGGCTGTGTGGTGGGTAATTAGACAGACCTGAGCAGAGCAAGGACAATGGGCCAGGTACAGGAGATCACCAGAGTGGAAAGCTCCAGGTGCCTAGCAATGGACAATTGTAGAATAGGGTGGGACCTCGGCCCCAGGCTGGCCTTTCCTCCCCTTGCATATTGCTAGTCATGCAGTTTGGACGCCCTGGCATTTCCCCCTAGAGATAACATCTAGGCCTCAGTTGTGTTTCAGCTCCAGGCCCAGAAAAGCAACGAAACCAGCCACAGCTGACCTCAGGACCAGCTGCACTGGATAATGACCCCCTGTCCTGGCGCCGACCAATCAATCAGTGGGGACCACAGCCCTGACAGGACACACCTGGGAAGCTGCTGAATAGCCTATTGAGATCATCCCCTGGGACCGCCCCTAAGCTCTCCACCCTGAAAACCATTAGGATGGAGGACCCAGTGTTCTCCTTCCTGGGAGCAGCCCCTCCCGTTCTCTTTCCGTTTCCCTCGGCTTCTCTCCCCTTCCCCCAGGCACATTACTATTAGCTTCCACTCCCAAGCACCAAGGGCCCTTCTGTTGCCTCTAGAACTTGTTTCCTAAGCCCATTTCTCCTAGGAATTGCTTCTTCTACCTCTATAATTTTATAAGTAAATGTTCTCTTACGTGCAGTTTGGGTCTTGACTCTGAATTCTTTCTTAGCCAGAACTCAAGTACCAAGGTTGCTGAACCCAAGTCCCGTCTGACTCCACCAGACTAACACCCAGAGCCATTCCCACTGCCTACAACACCAGCCTTAGCAGGACTGAGGGGGTAATGCCAGAACTCCCGGCACCAGGGTGTCCAGTGCCCCAACCCAGACCCTGCCTTCTCTGCCTCCGCCTGTCACAGACTGAAAGTTTGTGTCCTCTCAAAATCCACAGGTTGAAGCCCTAAGCCCACCAGGGTGGGTATATCAGGGGTAAGGAAGTTACTGAGGTTAAATGAAGTCATAAGGGTGAGGCCCCGGTCTGATAGGATTGGTGCTCTCATCAGAAGCGACACCAGAGCCCTCCTCTCCTTCATTCACTCTCATCCACTCTCTCTCTCTCTCTGCCATGTGGGGACTCAGTAAGAAGGTGACCATATAAAATGTAAGAGGAACCCTCACCAGAAACTGACCATACTGGCACCTTGATCTTGGACTTCCATCCTCAGAACTGTGAACAAGTTTATGTTGTTTAAGTCACGCAGTCTGTGGCATTTTGTTAGGGTGGTCCCAGCTGACTAAGACGTTGTCATTTGAGGAGATAGCGAGGAGGTTGGTGGCAGTAGGCATGGAGCACTATCAGTCTTCTTGGTTTTCCGGGACCAGGTCAGAAATGAGCTCAGAGCCTCTTGGGTGAAGGACAAGGCTCCCAAGGTCAAAGCCAGAGCCGGCCTTGCAAGGTGCCTGTGTAGGATTTTGCCCTGCAGACAAGTGGAAATAAAACAGGGCAAGAGAAGGGGCTACCTGGCCCCCCGAGGATCTACATCACACCCACGGAGCTCCCCCTGCAAGCAGGTTCCAGGGGTCCATGTCCCCAGCACCCCCAGGCTGGCACAGGAAGCTGCTGGGGACGTGTGTGTGAGGTCAGAGGGCAGGAGAAAGTCCCGCCGCCGCTTCTTGTTCAGGAAGAAGCTGCCTTCTCTCGGGCACATCCAGCCCTGGTGGTTTCAGCTTCTGAAACAGCTCAGATGAGAGGCAGGAAACAGGAAGTGAGAGTGGAGGAGGGGTGGTGGGGGCCAGAGAAGTCACATTTTACAAGAAAGCAGAGAAAAGGAGAAAAACCATCAGCACAAATTGGTCTTTTCTTGTCTGTCCGGTCTTCTCCTTTCCAGTCTGTTTGCAGGGCCTGCTCTCTGCCTGCTTACTCATCAGTTCCACAGACATTCCCACGTGCCCTCCAGGGCCTTTGCAAATGCAACTTAGTTAAGATGAGGTTATCCCGGTCCTAAATCCAATACGACCGGGATCCTTATACGGGGGAAGTTCGGATACAGTCACAGAGAGAAGGCACGTGGAGGTCAGACAGATTGGAGTGGTAACAGCTACTGGCCAAGGGATGCCAAGGAGTTCCGGCCACCACACAGGGGACAGCGGCCCCGGCGACACCTGGATCTTAGACTTCTGGCCTCCAGACTGTGAGAGAACAGATTTCTGTTGTTTTAAGCCACCAGTGTATGGTGCTTTGTTACAGCAGCCCTGGGGATCTGAGAAAGTGCAATGGACAAGGCTGACATTAAACCTAATTTCACAGCTGATTATGTCATGACAATAGGGTCCATGGATAAAAACTGGGACCTGAAGGGAGAGGGCACAGCCTACAGAGGCTCTGGGGCCAGGAGCTTGGTTCCTCCAACAAACTAGTGGAGCCGAGAGACCCTGAGGCTCAGAGAGGGCAAGGTGTGGACCCATCCTTCGCATCTCGCCACCCTTCCAGCCCTGGCTCAGGACAGCGGGGCATCTGAGGGCCAAGTCTCTCTTGAAGTGGGCACCGAGACAGAGTGCCAGTGAAAGTGGGCCCGGTCACCTCTGGTACCTGACCCCTCAGGGATATGTGATGGGGCCTCTGGGTTGCTCAGGGCCCGTACGCAGAAGAAGACTTCAATTGCAGCAGGAGGTATTTGGGTCAGATAATGAGGGCTGTTAAGGGCTGGAATGCCTTATCTAGAGCGCTGTGACGAGGAGAAGCTGGCATTGGGTGAAGCTGCCAGAGGCAGGTGGGGCTCCCACCCACGCCCCATCCAGCCTCCGTGACTGTGATCACAGCTTCATGAGTGGGTGGCTTCAGCCAGGAGTGCACAGGCGCTCAGCTCCAGGAAAGAGAATATGGAGCGGGAGGGACCCACTGGCGCTGGGAGGAGCAGGAACCCTCTGTGGGCCTTGGGCTCCACCACAGGGCCATCAGCAGTCACGCTCTGAGCAGCCTTGGTAGGCACCTGGGCAGTGTCCTCACCCGCAAACTGGGAACAAACACCTGCCTGGGGCGGGGATGGGGGTGGGGGCGCTATGGGCTCGCTCACAACTTGTACTTCACCGAGGCCATGTCCTTGTTTCCTCCTTATGAAGACCAAGTATAAGCGTGACCATGAGATGACCTGTGTGCAGGGAAGGGCTGTGCAATGCCAACTGGAGTCAGAGGCCAGGGTCAGGTATCACAACTGGGCCTGGGCCTGGGCCTGGGCCTGGGCCTGGGCCTGGGCCTGGGCCTGGGCCTGGCCTGAGGGGTAATGCTTAGGAAGGACAAGAGGGCCATCCCATCAGGGTTGGACCAACAGGGAAATAAATATTGGTCCAATCAGCACCAGCTCAAATACTAACTCATCCCTGTGACTTCCTGCCCTCGCCCAGCCCCAGCCCTCTGCCCTCTGCCATCTTTGGCCCCTTTACGTTCATGTCCATGTGAGCAAAGGGCTTCTCTTCCCTCATAGACACTGGGCAACACAACAGGAGGAATCGTGGCTAAGCTGCCCCGCCTGGTACCAAGTCCAGTGTCTGGCACATCTACTGTATGGCCTTCAGCAGCCCGCACGCCCATTAGGAGGTCACCAAGACAAGCGGGCAGAAGACAGGACTCCGTGCCGGCCTCCCCGGCCCTCTGCCTAGGACTCCCGATTTTCTGGTAAGTAGAAGGCCTCCCAGAACCACAGCCACACTTCCCAGATTAAACACGAACCATCAGGAAAGTGCTTCACTCTGGTGTTGCAGGCTCGGCTGGCTGCACCCCCTTTCCCTCCGAGATCACGAACGGGGAAAATTACTCTTTCTGCAGCTTTCTCCTCTGGCTTCTTGGCGAGGGAATCCAAGCCTGACTGGAAGTCTTCCCAGATGAGAAATGGATGCCTAGGGGCACACTTGGTCTTAGGAGTATATTTACTTTTATTATGGTTATATATTTAAAATTTTTATAGGGGCAGCGGTCCCCTCTAAATCAGACCATTTTCCAAATCATGGACCAAGGAAAGACTGAGCATCGCAGTGCAGGACGAAGGGCGGCTGGGAAGTGGGCCTTTCCCCTTCTTCGCCGGCTCCCCTGACTCTCCAGATGTGCAGACCTGCCAGCGGCGACGAGAGAGCCCTGGCGCGGGGTGGGCACGCAAGGGGGCTCTTCCTGGCGAGCAAGAAGACCCGATGGAGAACCGCGGCTGGGCATCCAGGCCCGTGACGGCAGCACAACACAATGCTTGGAATGTCTCCCTGGCTGGTGAAGTCGTGGGGACCATGTTTCCATCGCAGAAGGAAAAAGACGATGAGGGCTTCCAGCTCCGCTTCAGGGAGCTGCTGAAGGAGTTAGGGAGAAACCGTACACACAACGCCTGGGGCCACTGCCTCGTGTGAGTGTGCCAAGTGTTAGACGAGGGAAGGGACCAGTCGGGGGCACCCTGAGGGGAAGAGATGCAGGCAAGGGTGGCAGTTGCAGTAGGTTGGAGAATTCATGTCCACCCGAAGAGTGTCTCCCCAGAGTTCATGTCCACCCGAAGAGTGTCTCCCCAGAGTTCATGTCCACCCGGAAACTCAGACTGTGACTGTATCTGGAAATAAGGCCTTTGCAGGTGTGATTAAGGTGAGGCCAGGAATGGGATCCTCCTGGATCAGGCTGAGCCCTGAATCCTTGAGAGGCAGAAGAAGACACAGAAAGGAGGCAGACACCGGAGTGATGCAGCCACAAGCCAAGGAGAGCCAAGGACACCCGCACCACCAGGAGCTGGAGGAGGCGGGAAGGATTGTCCCCTGGAGCCTTCGGAGGGAGTGAGGCCCTACCCACACCTTGATTTCAGACTTCTGGCCTCCAGATCTGCAAGGGAATACGTTTCTCGTGTTTTAAGCCACAAATTTTGTAGTGATTTGTTAAAAGCAGCCACAGGACACTACTGCAAATGGAAAGGGCAGAAAGAACCCCATGGGACTCAGGTGGGTCCTTGCCCAAGTCTTTGCTTGTCCTTCCTCCGAAGAGTCGAGCTGGTTTAAAGCTCACTCAGAAGCGAACCTCAGAGAAGGAAACGATTCTCCCGCCGGGTTCCGTTTGCTCACAGAGAAGATGATGCCTCTGGGTGCTAAATCTGACAGGAAACGTTTAAGTGATTTGCCCCAAGATTTCCCAAACTATTTTAAGAAAATTAGGTGAGGAAACTGTCGGGCAGGCCCGAGGTATCCTAAAAGCAAGCCCTGGCTCGATGTCCAAGCCTAGCTGCCTCTCCCTCCCTGGCCTGTGAGCCAAACAGAACTGCACTTGGTCCAAAAGTGCCCAGAGAAAGGCCCCGTGGCCAGGGGACAGGACTGGCCCGGGGCCAGGTCTGGCTGTGCCACAACCCGAGGGACTTAAACCAGGGACACAACCACGCAGGACCTCCATGTGGGCTTGTCAACCCAGGGATTCAGCCACACCCTCCAGGGCCTTCCAGAGCGAAACCCAAAGACGCACAATAATTTCAAATTCTCCTTTTCTCAACCAATGCTTATAAACTAGAAATAAAATGGCTTCTTGTCCTCCAGTTTATGCTCTTAGAAATACCCTTTCTTAGAAAAATGGAAGAAAGCAAAAGGAAGGGAGTGTGAGGGGACAGGGAGGAGAGAGGGGGAGAGGAGGGAGAGGAGGAATCCCAGAGGGATGGGCACTGCCTGGGGTTGGGGCCACATTCTCCCTCTTCCCCTCTATTCCTCACGCGCCCCCCCCTTCAGTTAGTGAGTCCAGCTCTGGCCTCGGACCCCCAGAATGTTTTGCAGCCTCGTGTGTTTGGAGTTCCAGCAGAGAGCACCTGAGACTCTGCCCTCGAACCTAATCTCTGCAGCCAGGAGCCTGAATGAGACCCTCCCACCTGCGACCTGAAACCCCAGAGATTAGGGAAAAGCTGGAGGGCAGAGCCCCCTCCACGCTGCATCTGCCCCCTCCCCTTGCATTCCCCCCACACAGGAATTTTTGGGGTGATGGGCCCTCCTGCTCCAGCGGCGCTCAGGCTTGCTCTGCCCTGTGCCCTGGGCAGTCCAGGATGGGTCCCTGTGCCCAGGCAGGGCTGTGAGGCAGACACTATAGCCGCACTCCACCCTTTCTTGAGGGTCCTCCCTTCCTCCCATTCCTATCCCGCTGGCATCCTCTTGCCCATCCAGGCTCACAACCCCTAGCTGCCCGCACCACTCGCTCTGCCCCCAGGGAGCCAGGTCTACCCACGCGCAGATGTGATGCGGGGTGAGGGCACAGCAAGGTTGGGCCCAACTTCTGCTGCCTGTCACACCGTCCCCCACTCTGCCCCTGGGCGCCCGCTCCACTCTAGCTACCGCCAGCTGAAAGTCGGATTTTCCTGGATCTGTAGGCCCCACCACTGATCAGTGGGCATCTCTGCAGGAAGTGAAAGCGGTGACGGACTGTGGACACGCTGGGAGGGGCAGGGCCCGGGAAGAGGAGCAGGTCTGGTGCCCGCATCCAAGAAGAGCCCCCTCGGAGAAGACTGGGGGCAGGCCTGACGGCCGGTGGCAAGCACTGGAAGGCCTGTCATGGGAAAGAAGCACACATTCGTTGGCAGAAAGCTGAAACCTAGAATAAGGAATGACGACTGGAGGTTATCCCAGGGGGGCTCTGGTCATAATTATAGCCGGGCGGTGATGGCGTCTCTGTGGCGAAAAGAACTCAGACCGTGGTTGATTCTGAAGGATGAGCTTGGGTTCTGTTTGGGAAGGAACTTTAGGGAGCTTTCTGGGGTCTGGTGGCCTTCTGTACCTTGATGAGGTTTACATGTTCGTCCAAACGCGGCGGGTGGGTGCTTAACATTTCTGCTTTCCACTGTACCTAAGTTTTACCTCGAAAAACAAAAGGGCATGAACAAATGTTGACGTCTAAGTGATGCTGTGCGTGGTGAAGTATTTAGGGTGACAGGCATGGATGTCGCAGGTGACTTTGAAATTCATCAAAAAAGAGAAAGCAAGGGTTGAAGGATGCGGGTAAACAGATGGGCAGATACATGATAAAATGAATATAGAAAATGTTAATTGTAGAATCCAGGGTGTTCATCCTCACAGTTTTTCCAACTTTTCTGCATGTTTAAAATTTTTCGTAATGCATGTTGGGGGGGCTGGCTCCTGGGAAGCCCTTGCTCCCGGATCCCTGACACAGCCCCCCTCCATAGCTACAGAGGGTCTTCTGTCTCCTCTGAGGTGGGACTCTGTCCTGTTGACTGGGAGCCTGTTAAGATCCTGCTTTTGTGTCCTTGACTTCGTGTATCCTTAAAACAACCACAAACGTTGAGAGAAAAGGTGTCAGCGCTCATTTCCTGACAGAAAATGGGGATGCAGACTCAGTCATCCGATTCCAGCCTCCTACTCTGACTCAGCAGGGAATCAGGTGCTTTTTACAGAAACACATTCAAGGTGGTGACTTCTCGTAGCTGTCAGCTGCTCATCAGCACGGGGACAGCGCCTGGAAGATCAGGGTAGCATGCAGAAGGTCGTGCGGCCGCTCGCCAGCTGCCCGGGAGCTCTGCTGCAAACAATTTCTGTTCACACAGCACCCTGACAGCTGCCTGTGACCAGGTCCCACCGTGGCGACCTCCGAGGTGGTGACCTCTGGGTGGATGACCTCCAAGATGGTGAGCTCTAAGGTGGTGACCTCAAAAGTGATAACCTCTGGAGTGGTGACCTCTAAGGTGGAAACCTCCGAGGTGGCCTCTGAAACCGCCTGGCTCTGCCCCTTACCACTGAGTCAACTTGGACAAACTTTCTACACATAACGAGCTTCATTTTCCTCTCCTGCAATGAGAGCAGGTTTTCCAGAAATGTTTATTTTTATGAACACTATGAAAGCACATTTAAGAAGGTAAGACCACCTCCAACACCCCATGTTGAAAAGTCAAATGTGTGACCCAAGCCAGGTTTAGTTAACTTGCAATGTCTCCTAGTCACCCTAGTCTTGGGCATCTTGCTGTTAGGCAAAAAGTGTTATAAGTGTTAAAATGTTATTTTGTGTGTTTTGTTTTTGTTTTTCAGGTTAAAGGCTGGCTAAAAACGTATCTTCATTTTGCTCGTGGTTCTCAGCACGTCTCACCTGCTGGCGGCTGGGACGCAGGGCGTCTTAACCTGAATCGGTCAGGAGGCTCAGGGCTGAACCCCTTGCTCGCTGGGGACCTGGAGAGTGTGGCCAAAAGCAATCTCGCCATCGCCTCCCCTGCCCCTTATCTGCACCACACAGGCCCACGAAGATAAAGCCGCCACAAAGGGCTTTGAGGTTGGGGTGGCTGACACCGCAATGGACAAAGGATGACTTAAAATTCAGTTATGGAGAAACAGGCTGATCCAGTTGAAACCTGGCCACTCGCTGTTTTAATTTAACTGGGAACTTCTCGTTCCTTCACGGTTAGGGCAAAATTTGTAATTAAATTTAAGGGCAAAGAGCATGGCCAGAAATCTGCCTTTTAACACAAAAACAGCATCTAATAGAACCAGGTGACCGCTGAGGTTTAAAAACAGAACCAGGTGCTACCGTCCAAATAAGAGACTCTGGACAGGCCGGGGTCAGGACCACGGCTTCAGAAACCGCCAGCAGGAAGACAGGCCCCGGTGCCCCGTGCTCCCCGATGTCAGCCACGCGAGGTTTTCCCGGGTTGATTTTTTAAGATTTAATTTTGTCTGCTGATGGGTGGAAAAGATCTGTGGCTCCCGGGTCTTGAAGTGAAAGCAACATTTATGTCATTGGCTCCTGTTCACACTTTACTGGAGAAAGTGAAAAGAACGCTTTCCCTCTATGTCATCCTGACAACCGAGAGTATTGTGCGGTCTCAGAGAGGGTCCTGAACCGGAAGAAAGCACCAGAAAGGGCACTGGACGCATATAAACCACCAAGACGTCTAGCGCATTGGTCCGACTCCATCGCTGCCACTCATCAGCAGCGGCTACATCTGCCCCCGCCCCCCACCCTAAAATGTGTCCCTCTGTTCCCCAGAGGAAGTCATCTCCGGACACGTCATTATTTGAAAGTTTTCCAAAGCTTCCAGACCTTTTCAGTGGAATAGAAACAGGCAAAGAGAACCCCCCGTGTTCATCCTGGGGAAGGAACTTGTGAGGACCGTGACAACGGGCCAGCAGCGTTGATCTACCAGGAGGACGCCACACGAACCTGTCCCATTTCATGCCATCCTTTCCCCGAGCAATATCTACCACCATTTTTTATTTGCTCACTTGTACTGACAGTGGAAGTGGTAACTGAACATTCTCAGATACTCACAGTAAATGTTACCCGGGCCTACATGTCTTTAACTTTTAAAAAGGATGTTACATTTGAATATGGACAGTGGACTAGAGGCAAGGATGCAGTCATGTCGTTTCCTGATTTTGATAAATGTACTCTGGTGATAGGAGGGCATGTAGTACATGTGAAATGAAAATATATGCATAGATATTAGGTATACATTGAAAAAATGTTATATATTTACATGAAAGGATATAGAGAGAGACAGTGTCTTAGTCCACTTAGGCGGCTCTAACAGGACACCACAGACAGGCTCACGAGCAAGGGCGGTTTATTTCCATGGTCCTGAGGGCTGGGAGTCCAGGTCGAGGCTCTGGCAGGTTCTGCGCCTGCCGAGGCCCCACTTTCCGGTTCGCAGGCCGCTGTCCTCTCACTGTGCCCTCGGCGGCGGCAGGGGCGACGCGGCCCTGCGAGCTCTCTGCTCCCCCGCACTTCGCCTCCCCACAGCCCAGCACCTTGCATGGCGCGGGGTCAGAAAGCACAATCCTGTAGCTGGGGTGGTGGATCTGACATCAATCTGCCCTCGGCTGCCAACCAGTGACCTCACACCTGGCTTCTGTCTGCGCTTTGTGGTAATGACCTAAAGCTGGAGTGGGGCGTCTCCGCTTCAAGACAGGGCACATTGCTGAAAAATATAATACGGTGGCGATGACTTCAGCATCTTAAAATACATTTCATTTGGCCACAGCAACGTCCCTAAGGTCTAGTACTGTATCTCGATATCGCTTTACTTACCTTCTGAGTCCTACAATGCACGAGAGGCGCCTTTCAGATGGGTAAGAAGGGGTGAGAATGTCTCCCCCACGTACCCCCCCCCCCCCCCCCCCCGGCTGCACAGTCACGCTGGACTTAGCACGATGAGGTCATCTGCCTCCCCGGCAGACGTGGAAACCAACGGCTCCCAACTGTTTGGACTAGAGATGCTTGAACCCAATTTTGGTTTCCCAGAATTCTTCCCCCCTCTCTTCCAGCACGGCCACTGGTGAACCAAATAGTATTTTTTTTCACTGAGACACATTTTGAGTATATACAGCCATGAAAGATTCCATCGTGCTTCAAATAAACATGGAAAAGTCAGTCGCCAGTTCCTGCCTTATTGTTTCAAAAACAAGTTTTAAACCCCGCCTCGGCCCAGAATCTGCTGAATGGCCTGTCTTTTCCCTTTGCAAACTGGGGCACAGAGAGAAGACAAGTCATACATGATGATCTTTGTCCTAACGTGATGCTCAGTCGAGGAGGCAGATGTTCCTTCCGGAGCCACCGGTCCTGTCCCTTGGAGCCACCTGTCTGGCCCCTGGTGGGGAGATGGGTGGACGCTGGGCGCAGGTCAGGCTCGGTTCCGGGGGAATGAGCAGGAAGCTCCTGAGATAAGCTCCTGGACGTGCTGGGCAGCTGGCCTCGTGCGGCTTAGGCAAAACTGGATGTGGGGACTGCGTTAGTGTTGAAATTTAAGGGTCCCCACCCTACCTAAAGTCACCCGGCAAGTCCAGGGACCTTGCTAATGGAGCTACCTGTGAATCCTTTGGGAAGCAGAGGCAGGAATGGGGACTATTGCCTAAACATAATCACGATCTACACAGAAAGCACACACCTCCAACTGCACTTGATATTCTGTGGCTCACTTATCTGTTATTTCCCTCCGTCCCTGTGGAAAGGGCCACTGCTGAGCCTAAGGGAAACCCATGGTGCTATTCATTCATTTATTCATTCATCCATCACTATGTCGAGGTCACTGCCCCACCTGCTCCCCAGCCAGGCCACGCCACCCTGAGTCTCCAGGTGGCACGTGGGAGGTGTTCAGGGAGGAGAAATCGGGGCCACTGTAGCCTGGGCCACCGGGCAAGCCTGCATTCAAACACAAATCGTCAGGACACCTGGGCTGTACTCTGCCGAATTCTGATAATGAAGAGGAGTTGGCTGCATTAGAAAACTCCCATTTTCAAAGTGAACAAAGCTGACTGAATTCTCAGCCCTCCCACCTGCCAGGCAGACCCAGCTCTGGGTAGCGGACTCCAGGGGCCACTGGACTTAGCTGATCTGACACAGATGGCAGGAAAGGGGAAACTCCCAAGGTGGGCGCAGGGGTGGCCCTGGGGAGGGTGGTAAAAGCAAGAACATTTGGGATCCACACACAGGTCTTGAAAGTCTGAAGGTGGGAACATTCGTAGATGCCCACAGGCACCTGCTTTCTGCCTCTGCGTGTTTTATCGGTTTCAGATCTCACCCAGCCGACTGCAATGGAGGGAAAAGTCAGTTCCCAGCAGGAAGATCAGGGCTGACGTCCGGTGCAGGCACAGCCCACCTGATGGGGTCTCAAAATGCATTAGGGGCCCAGCTGGCGTGGCTCAGTGGTCGAGCGTCGACCCATGAACCAGGAGATCACAGTTCAATTCCAGGTCAGGGCACATGCCCAGGTTGCGGGCTCCATCCCCAGTCAGGGGCGTGCAGGAGGCAGCCGATCAATGACTCTCTCATCATTGATGTTTCTATCTCTCCCTCTCCTTTCCCTCTCTGAAATCAATAAAAACATATATATATATTTAAGTTTATTTTTTAAATGCTTTAGGAAGGTCACCCCGCCCCAGATCCATCCCTGCTGGCCCTTCCCTCCTCCCCCTCACATGCGGATAGGGTGGCAGTCGGCAGCCTGCATTGCTCTTGCAGGGCAAGTCGATTTAGAAACAAGTTTTCAAACGCCAGGAGAACCCGGCTCCTGATGCTTCTAGTCACCCAAAGACCACAGTGACTGCACCGGAGTCTGTGACGGAGTGAGATGTCTCACACAGCCTCGCTCCTACGGTGACAGTGGGGAACTGTAACCCCCCCCAGTCCTTGGACACGGTTTCTGTAAGTCCTGACTGACTCCTGGGTAGCTGATCGATAAACAGCACGTTTGTATAAGAACCCAAGGGACTAATTTCAGAAGATGCGGACTCGGACCTTCAGTCCTCCCAGTTCTGGGAGGTTTGCTGGCCTTCAGCCGTAGAAGCAAGATAACATAGAACCAAGGTGACGAAGACCAGGGTGACGCGCAGCAGACATGGCTTGAGGGCTCCGGGATCCTCACTGGAACAAGCCGTGCTGGCTGCGGGTTGAGAGCCTTCGGCCCCGGCCCCGGCCCGGGTTTCTTTGTTCTGCTTCCCTGTCTCTCCTTATGAAAGCCTCTGCCCGCACTGAGCCGGGGAGACGGCTTTGTGACAGGAGTCCCCCGTCTTCTCAGGTGTCCGGCACTTTAAACCACTTTCCTTTTTACCTGCATCTGTCTCATGAGTTTGGCTTTCGTGGCGACAGGCAGCCGAGCCAACCCGGTTCCGGTTACACTACGATCATATTTTTTTCATTCTAAAAAAAAAAAAAAAATGATGTTCCCTTAGTTTGTTTTGCAACTAAATGGGCATAACACACCCTTACCAATTTTCCAAGTAAATGGACCTTAATCTGTAAGGAGGACTCTCACTCATGCTGAGTTTGGCTTCTCTTGTAACAGGCCCTAAGAAGAGGGTCTGTGCGCAAACCTTCCGTTTGGGTGGGGGTCCTGGGACCGCACCGGGGAGGTTGGGGGACAGGGACTCTAGTGAGAGGGTCAGTCCCTCTGGGGCGCCACTGAGCGACCAGGCAGCACACACCGCAGACTTGCCCCATGGAGTCAGGAGAGAGCTGAGGCTCTTTTCCAACTCCTGACTGTTGGAGGTCACTCCGGCCTGGGACCTTGATTCCCTGGCCTTTAGCCTGTCCCGTGAGCAGGACAAGCTCATGCCTCAATCCAGACAATGTCCTTGTCCTCGGCAGAGAGACGCAGGCCAAACCCCAGGGGTGTGCACTGCGTTCCCACCGAGCGCCATGGACCCCTGCGGGAGGGGACAGGGAGGAGTGTGGGGGGGCCGTCTGGGGCGGGACAGCCTCCAAGGGGAAGGGCAATGCTTGGTTTTGTCCTTTGCAAACTGCAGAGCTTTCATTTGCATGTGAGTTTATAGAATTTGGGCTCTGCTATCAGTCCCATCAGGGCTCTCCAGAAAGGCTTGCCTTCTCTCTATTTTGTTCCTCTCTTTCCCACCCCACCCCCCATTCCCACCTCTGGTGGCCTGTGCCTGCGACAGGTGCACGTGTGTCCAAAGAGGAACCACGGCTCCATAACCCCTGTAACTCCCCGCTTCTCCGGACTCGCTCCCTGCCTTAAAGGACCCCACAGTCCACCAGTTGTTCACGCTGCAGACGGGGGTCACCGTGATGCTCCCGTGCCCTCACCCCTCACTTCCCATCAGCCTCGGTTCAGGGAAACTCGGCCTCCTGACTCCTCTCCTGACCCAGCCCGCCCTGCCCCTGCCATCACTCTGACCTGAGCTTCTACCTTCTCTGCTCTGGATGTGAGCAGCCGCTTGCCCATGTTCGCTGTCCCCATAGTCCACGCCGGGCACAGCGGCTCCAAACGCTTCATTCTCCGACCTGGCGTCCATAAGTAGTTCCCGAGTGAATAAATGAGTGAGTGAATGAGTGCTGTTCCTTTCGAGCATATTTGCAGTCCTCCACCTCACACACACACACACACACACACACACACACACACACACACACTCCCCTTCCCTGCCACTCCCCTTCCAACCCTTAGCCTAAATGTCACTTACCTATAATAGATGCTTTCTGTGGCTCTGAGGCTGCACAAGGTCCAGTTGCAACGACCCAGACGTTCTCATATTCTTTATCGCAGCGGAATGAAAGGTTTGTATCATTTCATATTTGGTAATCACCTGTCTTCTTCATGAGACCATGAACTCCCCGGAGGCCAGAACAAGCTCAGCCTCCCGGTGCCGAGCAGGTGGTCAGCGGCCCATCTGGTGAGCGGTGCGCAAACGAGTCGCGTTGGATTTGAGGCAGTGATGCCGCCTATCATCTGGCACTCACTGGACTTGGGTGTTCAAATGAGCTGAGAGGTCAGAGCAACTGTCAGGTGGGAAACAAGGACTTGGATGTGTCGGCTTTGGAGCCAAAGAGACAGGAGTCTGCTGGAGGCAGCTGGAGAGAGCCAAAGGCAGCTGGATGTAGGGATCTTGGCTCCTGCTCTGTCACCCATGGGCCAGGGAGGGAGGCTTGGCCAACACATCTGCTTAGGACATAGATGACCAAGCTGAGCCTCAGTTAAGGAAACATCCAGACCCTTTAGCCAGAATCCAGAGGCCAGACGAGCTGCCAGGGTTTGGGGCCATGATGCCCCAAGGTGTGGGGAGCCCAGGGTCTGAGGACAGGACCAGAAGACGCATGCTCAGGACAGGTAATGACAAGTCTGAGAACGCCACCAGAAGAGCTGGCGAGGCTGCACTGCGGTCAAGGCCAGTCGCCTGGCCCAAGCTCCAACCTGGCCAGTGTTGGGCAAGACTGACCCCTCTGAAAGAACTGGAAATCTGCTTGGATAAGCTTTAACAGGAGTCAGAGACACAGCCTTCGAGAACAGATACTGGGGAAGGCCAGCGCCCACCAGAACTAGTAACTTTCAGGCTTTCTTACAACTCCAGTTTTTGCTCAACCTTGCCTGGGTCTGTGTATCAGTTTCCTGTTGTTGCTGTGACAATGACAATACAGTTAATCTCTTAAAACAACACGAATTTATTATCTTAACATTCGGAGGGTCCGCAGTTTGAGATGAAGGTGTTCAGTGGGGCTGCGTTCCTCCCGGAGTCTCTGGGAGGGGATTCATTTCCTGCCGTTTTAGCTGCTGGAGGCCGCCTGCCCTCGTTGGCTCTCCGCCCCTTCCTCCACCCTCACAGCCAGCCGCACAGTGTCTCCCCTCCTCTCGGACCCCTGCGTCCATCACCACATCTCCTTCTCTGACCCTCCTGCCTCCCTCTCTCCCTTGTAAGGACCCTGTGAAAACATTCAGGACCCACCTGGAAAATCCAGGGTCATCTTCTCCTCTGAAGATCCTTAACTTACATCTCCAAAGTCCCTTTCGCCATGTAAGGGAGCATAGGTACAGGTTCTGGGGATCAGGGCGTGGGCCTTCGGGGGGGGAGGGGTTGTTCTGTCTACCACAGCCCTTAGGTACCTAAAAAGGGGCTTGTGTCCTCGTTCTCAAGAGAACAGAATAGAGAAAAGAGTGGGGGGAAGCTTGCATCCAGCCCTGATATTGGGGAGCCTAGAGGAGGTGTGGCAGGTGAACCCAAGGGGAGGCGAGTCATCACAGCCAAAGCAGAGGCCCAAGGAGGAGGCAGCCTCAGACCAAAGAGTGGGGAGGGGACAACCGGGGGGGAGCTATGCAGAATGGAGAAAACCCCCCGTGGTTTAGCCAGCAAGGAGTCTGGGTTTTCCAATTCGGATATAGGCAGGGTTTTGGAAACACGGTCTAGAAGGTCACCTCAACCTGCTGGGCTATCCTCCCTCGTGAAAGGGGGACTATCCCCTTGGAGGAGGGCCTTAGGATCCTGCCGGCATCAAGAGCGACCACGCCCATTGCCACTCTCTGAGATCCAGAATCCGTGGCTCCAGGTGGAGACAGTGAGCTGCATGCCGATGGCGGTGATTGACAGGGCTGACCGTCAGTTCAAGATGACACTTGCGGCCCTGGCCAGGCCGCTTAGTTGGTTGGAGCGCTGATAGGACGGGACGCACCAAGGTTGCAGATTCCATCCCCGGTCAGGGCACGTACAAGAAGCAACCAACCAAGTGCATAAGTAAGTGGAGCAACAAATCAATGTTTCTCTCTCTCCTCCTTCCTCTCTCTCAAAAATAAATAAAATAAAAAAAGATGAAACTTATTGGCGTGTTGATCCATGTTCCTAACCAACCTTGATGCTGAAATGTTGCATGTGTTTATATTCCTGTCACTCATTTATTCGGTTGTGCAACCCCCTAGAGCCTGGCAGAAGTTCTGCTCACAGACCTTTGATCTGCTCCGGGGGCTCTGGGCCTCTTTTGCACCATCCCCACTAGGGAGAGTTGCTGCCTCTCAGCGGCTCTCTCGAGGTGAAATGACAGCACAGGAGTTTCGCCTGGAGGGCCATGTTCTAAACTAGAGCCCGGGGGCAGGAGGCCGCGCTGGCAGGTCTGGGGAGGAGGGCTCTAACGTCAGCCTTGGACACCTGGACAGTCACCCACCTTGGCCCACTTTTATTTATGTTTTCTCTTTGTTGTAATAGCTTTATTGAGATATAACTCACATACCATATAATTCACCCATTTAACATGTAAGATTCAATCATTTTTATAGTCACAGTGTTGCATGGTCATCACCATGGCCACAGCTGTTGACCAGTCAGTAGTACCAGGTGTTTATCAGCACACACACTGTGCCTGTCACCCTGGGCTTAGAGCTTGCAGCATTTGTAAGACCTGTGCAGGTCCCGGAGACCTGAAATCAATGGCTGGCGACATGGAATCATGCTGCTGTTCCCTTCATTGAGAATATTGGGAAGGAAGTGAACGGGAGCCGCACCTTAGGGAGGATGCTCTACACTCCACGACTTGGGGCCAGGTGGCACCGAGGCCAGAGTATGCAAAGACATCCAGAGCTGGGAAGATAAAGCCAACTGCAGGACAAAGTTGTCCCACCCCTGGAGACCTGGCACCACGGCTCCTACATCTGCATTCAGCTTCCCATGAGAAGGCTTCAACCTGTCCCTCTGTGTCATTGTGGGATAGAAGGGGACATTTCCCAGAACACTGGAGACAGGCTTCTTAACCCTTGGAGCCAGGGGCCCTGGAGTCTGAGGTCTGGGTTCCGACTCCGACACAGCCCCTGGGCTGTGTGCTCAGGGCTCCCCACCTAAAAAGAGCACCTTGAACTCCAAGACCTCCAGGTTCTTTTCCATCTCCAGAGACCCATGTCTTCTTCTTGGGAACCAAGAGGAACTGGTTTGCTAACCAGTCTGTGGGATTTAACTGTGCCCTTCCAATCCAGGAGTCTCCACCCGGGGCCCTGTCCCCACACCATCTATAGGAAGGGCCAGGACACCCAGCTCTTGTCTCCATTTGGTCAGACACAGCCCCTTTTCTGTTTCCTCCGCCATCTGTGAACTGTTATTTATGAAATATCAGCTATCATGGGAGTCTTAGAAGGGGGCACCTTTCTTTTCTCTTCTTAAAATATATATAAACTTACACATGCTTTTTAAAAAACTTTATCTCAGTTTGAAAGAAACTAAGAAACACGTGTGCCCTGTACTTTTTGGGCGATTAAAGAACAGCTTGACCCAATAAATGGAAATTTTAAGGCACGTCCAGGCCTAGAGAGAAGGGAGAAGCCAATTTGAGCACAGAATGAAAATACCATCTGGGCTTTGGTGACAATGAGTAACAACACTGGCTCTTCTGAGCTCACACGATTATTATATGGAAAAAGGGTTTTTTTTAAGCCTGCACAGTTAAAATGGTAAAAAGATGTTTAACGATGACTAAAAAGACAAAAATAATCCCAGGAGTCAGGCATCGCACACCCTCAGACACGGGCGTCCATCGTATCTGGACACATAAGCTCAGGGCAGAGAATGCCATCGAGGAAGTGTCAACCTGCAAAAGCGTAAAATGACATCATCTGTGCGTTCAGAGTTCATGGCCGCCCCACAGACCCAGTGACTGGAGAGGGAGAGGTGCAGAGACTGAGGAAGTCCGTTAGCCAGGACTAGGGTATTTGTCAAAATATCTGACCTCAACCCAAAGCAGCAAGCACCAGTGGGGGCACCTCGTGCCTTGTACCCCACAGCTTAGTCTTTCCCGAGACTCTGTCCTGCTTTTAAACCAGCCAGAGGCCATTCCCTCCCCAGTTCTAGGCTCTCTGCCTCCCCCAGTCCATACCTAGGCCAGCTCTGGAAGCGCAGACTTCGCCCTTCAAGCTAAAAGCCACATCCCATGGCTGCGGGTCGCAGGAAAGGCTGCCTGCCACCTGCTGTGCCATTCCTGGTGAATGAGCTGTCCCCGAGCACAGCATGGCTCCAACGCCCAAGGAAAGATCCAGAAGGTGGCTGGAGGGGGCAAGCACCCCCCAGAGCAGGTGCAAAGCTCTGGGCTGAACGTCAGGGCCTTGCGTCCTGGTTTCTCACAGTGCTGGTGGCCCGCTGCATGGGCCCTCCTCCCACGCGGGACTGGGCCAGGGCAGCTGGGAAGAGTGCGGGCAAAGGAGCAAGCCCGCCAGGGGAGACGCGGGAGGCAGAGCACCCGCCTGCCCCACAGGACCACTGCCGGTTCACTTTCTGAGGACTCCGTATGAAACCTGGGCTTCCAACCAATGTTTTATTTCAAGGTGTATAAATAGCATGGCGTCGGTCAAAGTTTTAACTCTTCCCTCAAAAATATTCACCAAAACTACAGACTGATTTCACCATTCACATTTCTGCTAATAGAAATGGCCCAAAGAAAACCAGTCTCCACATCTGTGCTTGCCAAAAATATTGTTTCCTAATATCCTGTTTATGGAAAAATTAAGTGCCTGTACTAAAGCATTAGCGGAGTCGGAGGGTGATCCCTGCGTGAAGAAAGCCAGCAGGGATTTATCACCTCTAACTTTAAGAGATTGTATGGGTTACGCTCCAAACCTAAAACCAGAAAGAAAACGATCCAGGAGGGATTGCTCTGCAGTTCTGTGCCCTGGACTGTTCCGGGGAGCACAGCAAGATTTCAGAAGAACTTGGGACCGTGTGAGATTGCGCTTTTGGACTTTAAGGAGAGCTTTTTTTGCATTCGTTACGCTTTTCTCTCTAAGACGGATTTATTGACGTGAAATGTACATGTGGTAAAACTCATCCCTCTTGGGCCTGCAGTTCTGGAAGTGTTGACAGTCAGAGATTACCCCCAAAAGTTCCCGTGTCCCTTTGTTATCAATCACTGCCCCCACTCTCAGCACCCGACTTGTATCCGTAAAGCTTTGCCTTTACCAGAACGTCATATAAATAGTCATATAGGCTGCAGCTTTAGTGCCTGGCTTCCTTCACTCAGCGTAACGCTGAGCAGTTTATCACTGCGCAGTGCTATGCGGTATGGACAAGGCACTATGTCTTTATCCGAGCACCAGTTAATAGCCGTTTGTGTCGTTTCTGGTTTGGGCGATAAACCTGCTGAATGTTTCTTTTTTTGAGGGGAATGTCACTCTAGGAATGACACTGTTGGGTCATGGAGGACAGCATATGTTTAACTGCAAAGGGCATGCCAAGCTGCCTTCCAGAGTGGCTGAACTGTTTCACATTCCCGCCAGCTGGGAATGACAGTCCCAGTTGCTACACACGCATGCACACGCGTGCACACGCGCACACACGCACCGTCAGCTCTGTTCCTCTGGAGAACCCTGACTAGATTTGATATTTTTCCTGTAAAGTGGCAGGCACTTCATTATTCATATGACATTGGCTTTTCTTTCCTTCGCAAAGATTTTGAGTTTCGTCTGTACCTGGGTCACCGTGGGCATGGGTGGCTTGTGTACCCGCCACCAGTGAGTACGTCTAAAGAACAATGTTGAGAGCACCGTCCCGCCCACCCAGAGCCGGGACGGATACGCGCGGGAGTGCCAACGGGTCCCGCCACAAGCAAGACGCAAACAGAAAGTCAAATCATGTGTGTCTCCCTCCCGGCTGAGGGACAAAGATGTGAGAGGCCACCCTGATTTGGAGTGGAAATGGGAGATTTAGAAGAGAAAAAAAGTTCAGGATGGGCTTTTTCAAGCCAGAGCTAAAGCTGGACCAGACCTGGATGAAAAGTTGGGTGAGGCCCAGGGAAAACAGCCTCCCACTGCTTGACATTGACCACCAATTCCAAGACGACAGAGGGTGAGGGCCGGCCCTTGTAACCCATTTTCTCATTCAGGGGTCCTAGAATGCAGCAAGTATTCATTGAATGAACAAGTGAACGACTGATTTTCATGAAGGCAAACACAGGAAGCTTCTGCGCACATACGGAGGGCTTTGATTTCCTCTCCCCCAAACCTGTTAATGAAACCTCCCGCAGCTGTTGTCGACACTCCGTGCATGTTGTGACACCTGCTTCAGTCATAGCCTAATGCTTATCTGCGAAATACATTTTTAAAAAATCTGTTATTTCAAGTGCCTGAAGTGAAAATACCTCCCCACAGTTTTTAGAGGTTCTCATAAGCAGCACTGCTGTGGGCTGAAGGTATTCCCCAAAAAGGTATGTTGAAGTCCTAATCCCTGGTACCCGTGAATGTGACCTTATTTGGAAATAGGGTCTGTTCAGATGAGGTCAGACTGGAATAGGGTGGATTCTAATCTAACGACCGGTGTCCTTAGATGAAGACACAGAGGCGACCCGAGAAGAAGGCCATGTGAAGACAGAGTGGAGATTACATCACTATGCAGCCACAAGCCAAGGGACACCAAGGACTGCTGGCCCCCACAGGAGCTGAAAGAGGCAGGAAGGAGTCTCACCTCGAGCCTTCAGAGAGAGCGGGGACCCTGCTGACACCGCGATTTTAAACTTCTAGCCTCCAGAACTGTGAGAGAATAAAGCTCTGTTGTTTAAGCCCCCAGCCTGTGGTACTATAGAAATGAGCACAGGTGAAATGGCACAGAACAAGAATTTGTGTTATAGCATAATTGTCTAGGTGACCGCTTAGACTTTTTTGGCACCTGAACCCAAGATAGGCCACTGATTCTACTGGACGGTAAAGGACAGTGAAAGCAGCGAGGGCCCTCTTCTTGTAGCACTAGGAGAGAATTTCAGTTTTAATACAGAATTCTGATGCGCTAACTTCAATCCCAGGAGAAAGAGCACAGTGCTTACTTTCGGGATAATTATTACACTGCTGATAACTGGCAATACTATTCTAATAAGCATGCCGTCATGATGAAATCAGCGCTCCAGCCCACTGATTGCAAGGGGGAAACTAAATCTGAAGAGGAAATTAGATTTCAGAGGGATGCCCAAAGGTGTTTTCCACTCTTCCCTCCCTATCACATACTCTAAACATCTTATTTTTTAAATGCACTTGATTTTTGTAAGTCAAAAATTCTTGGGAATATTTCCACCATTATTTGAAAATCCTAGACTTCTTAGAGTAAATGAGCTGTCATCAAGTTCAGAATTAAATATGCAGACTTGGTCAAACCTCAGACGACATCTGAGTTCTTGGCCACTGGTCAGCACCACCTTTCACATTTCAAAGTGTGGGAATATTGACAATAATTTGGAAAAAGGAAACCTTAGGAAAAAGGAAAGCATAAGAGGAACAGGGCATCTATTTTTACGTAGTAATTTCAGATATCAGGGAACCAGACAGTGCACCGAATCAACTGAGTCGCACGGCGGGTGGGAAGGGGGCGGGGGTGGGGGGCTGCTCTGTAATGGAGAAAGCACATTTTTAGGAGAGTGCTTCGTAAGCAAACTTCAAGATCTAGGATGTTCTATCAAGTCTAATTCTAACATCCCTATTTCAATGTAAATTTGGGGGGAAATATTGATGTTTAGTGTCAGATTTACAGCATAAAACATGCCAAGTACCCGCATGAACCTTGGAGATGATTAAGTAACAGGAAGAGCTTTTAAAACGAGATTTGAACGAGCGGTCATTTCTTTTTTCGGCAGGTGACTCATGTCCTGGACCAGGACAGCAAGGCAGACTCTTACTAAAAGGAATAAAGCTCTGAAGTTGCCAAAATTAAAAAAAAAAAAAAAAAAAAAAAAGGAAAGGAAAAAGAAACAAACAAAAAACAGTCACATCTCTGGTCTTTTGAGAATAGTTTCAGGATCAGATGGATTTAGTCAGCATCTTTAACCACCTATTCATCATGGGCTCAGAACCACGAGGCCTGAGGTCCAAACAGGACAAGCTGTCCTGCAGTGCTGATACGAGGCACCGCCGCTTTGCTCGTGGAAACACAGGGTAGCAGCTGTTTGGGGAGGGCTGCCCAGACAAGGCTCTGTGGTGGGTTCATCACTTTCTCCCACAATCTGGTGTCTCCATCTAGAAATCCAGAATGACGGCGGTCAGCTCCCCCTTGCCTGTCCCAGAACCAGCAAGCCTACGTCAGGAACACAGCCGGATCCCCTGATGTGTGGCCATTGCACTGATGGATTCCAGAGTTTTCTTCATGGCGCTGGGAGGACTGAGCCTGGCATGGCCACCGGGTCACAGAACCTCCTCCCCTCGTGTCTCACAGCCCTGAGCACGCACGAGTCTCAGCATTGACCACTTGGGCTGATGGCTCATGTCTGATTCCCTGGACAGGATGGCAATCCCTTGAGGACAGTATTCATCTTTCAATCCCATAGTCTGGACACTCGAGGCACGTAAATCATAATGCTGAATGGCCACGAGATGGGCCTGGACCGTATCCCACACACCTCACTCTTTACAGAGTAAGTAGCTCACCCGCTAACTCAGTCACCAAACAGGCCATGGGGTATGAACCCTCGGCTCCCGGCTGCCTGCTAGTGTATCCGCACCTGCACACGCCTGCTCCCTTCCTAGAGCTTCCAAGCAGAGCTCTGTGCTCTGGATTCCCCCCTTCCCATTAGGAGGGAAAGACAAAGGGCTGACCAGCAAGCAAATCCCACCCAACACATCTGAAATAGTTTCAGGGCAGCTTATTTGAAAGGTCAGGGACTTCGCTGTCAGACCTCGTTCCAGTCCCTGCTCCCTACCTCCTAGCCTTAATGAGCGTCACTTTACTGGTGTGTAAAATGGGATTTATTATTCCTAAAGAGTACAGCGGCTGTGTGGATCAAATCACAGTTGAGGGGGATGACGGTACAGGCAGGCTGGGGGGACAAAACAGTGATTTTTAGTTTCTGCCTCATCTTTTTACTATGAAAACCCTGCTCACACCCAGAGTCCAGACATTTAGGTAAGGACCTGAGCTTAGGATTCCTGCTCCCAGTTCCCACATTTTTTCCATTGCTTTTCAGAGAGAGTGGGAGACAGACAGACAGACACTGATTGGCTGCCTCCTGCACATGGCCGGGTCAGGGATGGGGATTGAGGCTGCAACCGAGGTACATGCCCTTGGCTGGAATCAAACCAGGGACCCTTCCATCCGAAGGCCGATGCTCTAACCAGAGCCAAATCAGCTAGGGCCTCGGGGCACCTTTCAATAACATGAGTTGAGCCCATGAAAAGTTAGTGACCTCCACCCCTGCCACCTTGTAAGTAATAGGTACTTCTACCCTGCCATCTCTGTAGGACAACCGAGAGCCATCAAAAACTTAAGCTAGGGAATGGCACACCTTCTGCTTTTTAAAAAAATTCACTGACTGCAATATGAGGGTGGATTAAAAGGCACAGACCTAGAGACTGGGAAAGTAATTAGGAAACTGCTGGGGTGGAAAGTGGTTATGTTATCAGAGAAGCATTCAGGAGGCCGATGGCCTGGGCCTGGTGACAGGCCAACACTGGAGAAACAGAGGGGCAGAGATGGTGCCCAAGTCCCTCAGCGGCCAGGCTCATGCCCCAGGGATGGCTAAGCCTGCACCCGGTGAGTGTCACAAGAGGGCCAAGTAAGAACCCTGGGAAACCCAGTGTGAGGCTGGACACAGGCAGAGGAACCACCTGAGGAGGCTGAGAACCAGGGTTAGATGAGAGAGAGACAATCCAGGGGAATGAGGCATCACTAAGCAAGCAGATCTGAAAAATGAGTCAGTGCAGAGAATCACAGGTCTAGGCGGCCGACTGAAAGAGTGAAAGTTTCTGCTGGATTTGGCAGTCAAGTCCCTTCCAGTGAAATGGCGAGGGCGAAAGCCCGACCACACGGCCTAGTGGGGAGACATCGTGAGGGAGAAAGTCCGACCACAAGGCCTAGTGGGGAGACACCGCGAGGGCAAAAGCCCCACCACGTAGCCTAGTGGGGAGACAACGCAAGGGCAAAAGCCCAACCACGCGGCCCAATGGGCAGACACCGGTGCGTATCCTGCTGAGGCAGCTAGAACGGGACCAGGTGCAGGGAGGCTGCTTTTGGCAAACGCTGTGAACAGGAAACCTGGCTGGCAGCTCTGGCTCCTGCCACATAGCGTGGTCCTTATCTTCACACCTGTACCACGGGCTAACCACATGCAGTCGCCCGGCCTAAACGCAGGGGACCCCAAAAACCCAAGGCCCTTTGGAAGACTGGAAATCACTGGTGCATTCTGCCTTCTTTTACGTCAAAACCACTTTTCGCAATACCACCATTCAGTTCAAAACACAGACAACTTTTGAAAGGTTTAAACAGCTGTAGGAGAAAGTTTTTAGGGGCAAGTCTCTTCCTTCGAGACCAAGAGTCCTCTTAAAATGAGTGAGTCTGACAACAGAGCTGGTGGTTTTGACACAAGCGTTTCATCTTTACCCACCGAATGCAAGGTGACTTCTTACGCATGCCCCTCAAGCACTTCATACGTCACCTGGGGTCATGTGCAAAAATTCAACTTCAAAGAAGTTACACTTTTACCTGAAAATCAACACTTGAAAAACGTTAAACACCACGATGTTCTACCTAGCTTGTCCAACAGGACCTCTCTTTAGAGTCAATGTGCACAGTTTGGCGTCTGTCATATTAATTTTCTGGCTTTGACTGGAAGTGAAGGGAGCTTCCCAAACCGGTGTCTCTCTAAAATCTACATACACACACATAAAAGCCTGTAAAAAATAAAAATAAAAAAGTGAAGTGAGTTTTCTGATTAATGAACGTCTAATATTCACGCAGGAAAACTAAGAGATATGAAAACTAGAATGGATATTAGAGAAAACAAGTCAGCTGCCCAGTGGCCCCTGGGCTCGGCGCTGCTGGGAGGCGCTGCCAGGAGCGCGCCGGCGACCAGCAGATGCCAGGCGGCGCCCAGCGCGGCCCCCGCTGCCCCCAGAGCGAACCGGGCCCCGGTCACGCCAGTTCGCTCTCCGGCGGCCCTTCCGGATCGGATCCTCCGGTGGGAGAAAACGTTAGCGCTCATGGTCAGCACCTCCACAGCCGGCGCGCCTCCACGCGGGCCGCGCGGCTCCCGTGCTGCGGGCGACCCCCCGGGGAGCCCCCGGGGGCCGAACATCGCGGGCGCCGGTGCCCCGCCCGCCGCCGCCGCCCGCCCGGAGACCCAGAGCGGCTCGGGCTCCGGCACTTCCGGCCGCGGCGCGGACCTCCGAGGGGCGTGTGAAGGGGCCGCGGCACGCGCCGGGCCGGGGGCGGGGCGAACGGCCGCGACAGCCTCCCGGGGCGCGCGCCCCTCCCGCCGCCACCTCCTCTCACGGCCGCCAGGAGTCCGCCTCTGGCCGGGCGAGAGCGCGGAGCGGGAGGAAGGCGGGCGCCGGGAGGACGCTGGCGTCGGCTGGAGGAGGACGCGGGCGCGGTCCGGGCAGGAGCCGGGCACCGGAGGACGCGGTCGCGAAGCGAGCGGAAGGCGAGCGCGGGAGGACGCGGGCTGCGGCGCTGGCCGTTCTCCCTTCGGGCCCGTCCCTTCCTCGCCTCTTCTCGCCCCGCCCCTGCCCCGCCCCCTGCGCCGCGCGCCTCCCTCGCCCCGCCCCTGGGCCCCCGGCGGCCAATCACAGCGCCGCGCACGTGACGAGCGCTGCCTGCGATGACCTCATCCCTGGTGTGGGATGACGTCAAATTCAAGATGGATGGAATCACAGCGGCAGCGGCGGCTGCGGCGCGCGCGAGCCGAGTGTGAGCGGAAAGGGACCCGGCATCTGCCTCCGGGCTGAAGACCGGTGAGTAACTGTCACACCCCTCGCCCTGGGAGACCTGGGGGGCCCCGTGGGAGGCCAGAGCCTCCCCGCAAAACACAGCCTTTCCTGACGTAACTCTGAGGTGATTTCTCTCCTTTTTTTCCTCTCCTCCCGTGGGTTGCGGGCTCCGAGGGCTTCTGCGCGTGCGCCGGCTCCCTTCCCTCACCGAGCATGTCCTGGGCTCCCACGTAGCCGATTGTGCCTTCACACTGCGCATGCTCCTTTCCCGCACTTGGCCTCGCCCTCGCCACTGCGCACGCTCCGTCCCTCACTGGGCTTCCCTCGCCCCGCCAGGTGGCCCTGGGGGCGGGCGCGCCCGGCCTCCGCGCGAGCTACTGGGCCGAACGGTTGGGACGCCTTTTCGGTCAAGGGCGCGTGCTCCCGTCCGGCGCGGTTTGGGCGGCGGGCCGCTGGCCGCTGAGGGGCGCGCGAGCGTGCGCGGAAGCCGGAGGGGCGGTGGGACCCCCGCACCTGCCGCGGCCTGCGCCTCTACCCGCCGGTCCCTCGGGCCCCTCCTGGCGGCTGCCGGCTTCACCGACCCGTCAGTCAGTCAGTCAGTCAGTCAGTCAGTCAGTCAGACAGTCAGTCAGTCAGTCACCCAAGTCGACTCTGCTTTCCGCGCCCTTGCCTCCCGGCCGGCCCGCGGCCGAACGCCTGGACCCGGAGCGCACGCCTGTCCCCCAGGCCCTCGGGAAGACCCGTTCCCGTGACTCCCCGCCGCCGGCCTCGAGCGTTTCCGCCGGACTTGCGGACGGTCCCCCGCTCGGGAAAGCCCCGGTCTGAAGGCTGCGGCCGGCGGCGGCGGGGAGCCCCCACCCCGGAGCCTGCCGTGGCCGGAGCCCCCTCGTCCTGTGACGGGTCTCGCATCGCCCGGGTCGCGCGCGTATCGGGCTCCAGCTCCGCAGCTGCTGCAGAGGGGGTGCCCTTGGCTGTGGGAGCCCCCCGGCCTCGCCCGTAGCCCGGTGGCTGCGCGCTGCGGCTCGGCTCGGCCGTGCGGCGCTGCGCTGGGAGGCGTCAGGATTTTAGTCAGGATTTGCGGCGGGATCGCCTCCGTGGGGCGGGGGGTCCCCGTCCGGCTCCTGCCGCCCGCGCCGGAGGCCGGGGCGCTTACAGCACCGTCCGGATTGTTCCTCACGGCGGCCCTGAGTCATGGGCGAGGCCAGAAGATGGGCTCCTCCGCTCTAGGAGGGCTTCTCGGTGGCAGTTATTTTTCAAACTTCCCCCCAGCGCCCGGAGCCAGTGCCTCATCCATCCCTCATGACTAGTCGTCATTCCGTATAAATTTAAGCATCCCAAAATGTTGACGTTAAAAAGAAAGCAGAATTTCGGGGCACCGGCTTGCTTCAAAGTAACTTTAATTCATTCTTCTCGCACTGCTTGTGGAACGTGGGGTGTGCTTCATTCCGTGGGAATAAAAGTTGAAAAGGTTATGACTGCCCTGCCCTCGGGTTGACAGTGTTCAGGGCAGGAGGCATTAGTTAGGTTGCGACGGAAAAGGCGCCGAGTCGCCGAGGGGAGCCCCGGGCGGGGAGGAGGCAGCTGGAGGCAGGACTCGGCCGGGAGGGGCGGAGGCTGCTGGTTGGGGCCTGGCGGCGGAGCGGGGATGCGGGGATGCGCGGGACGGGCAGGGTCGCGCCTCCGCCCGGGACGCGTGGGACGGCCCGTAACGGGGCTCACTGGGCGCCGGACGGCCTGGGGTCCCCGGGAGAAGCGCAGGCAGATAAACAGGTCAGCGCCGTTGTCCAGTGGTAAACTAGGGCCCCAGGAACCCAGAGAAAGCTGCCGCCTGCTGGGCTCCGCGGCAGAGCCTGGAGCAGTAAAGGTGAGCAAGTCCAGTCTCAGGCCTCCCTGGGGCGATTGCTCTCCCTGCCCGGTAGACACCTGCCAGGCCTTGTGCTAAGCATTAGGGATGCACAGGTGGACACAAGGGCTCTCCCTTGTAGGGATTCCTGAAGGAGACATGAAAGCGTATCACTTGCAATAGTCGTGTTACTGCGGAGGGGTGGAGTGTTACGGTAGGTAGATGACTGAGCGCCTGGCTGCCAGCAGATTACTAGAGCTTTGTAGGAACAGTGACACTGAGCTGGGTCTTTCTGTAGAAGTTGGCCGAGTAAAGGGAAGGTAAGAAAGCTATTTTATTTTTAAATATGTCTTTATTGATTTTAGAGAGAGGAGGGGAGAGGGAGAGAGAGAGAGAAATGTCAGTGATGAGGATCATTGAGCAGCTGCCTCCTGCATGCCCCTCACTGGGGATCGAGCCCGGAACCGGGCATGTGACCTGACCGGGATTCGAACTGAGATCTCCTGGATCACAGGTCGATGTGCAACCGCTAGCCACACCGGCAGAGCAAGAAAGATATTTTAGATGGTAGATAACAGGTGTGCAGGTTTGTAGGGTGGATGGTAAGAAGTGTCAAATAAGGGTGGAGAGATGATTTGCAACCAGAGTATGAAGTGTCCTGTATGTCAGTCCAGTATTTAGATTTTATCTAGGAAGTAATAGGAAAATCAGTATAATATTCTAAAGCGGGGCAGTGGTGGGACCAGCTTTATGTTAGGAAGCAAAAGGCATGATTTCCACCCCTGTATGTCATTGGAATGTCAGAGTGTTGAAAATCAAATACTTTGTTATGCAAGGTATTGTGTTGAGCATTGTAAAGAGTCAAAAGATATTCAGTGGATTCTCAGTCCTTAAATAGCTTACAGTTCTGTTGGACGGACACGGGTGACTAACAATATTAGGCACTGAGTAAACACCACATAAAGGCTGCCACTCTGTAGTACAGGAGTTGAAAGGCGTACACTGAAGTAGTCAAGGAAGGTGTATTAGTTTGCTAGGGCTACCATGGCAAAGTACCACACACCAGATGGCTTACACAACAGAAATGTATTTTCTCTCAGTTCTGGAGCCTGGGAGACCAAAATTAAGGTATAGGCAGGGTTGATTTCTCCTGAGCCTCTCGTTTGCATGTAGATGGCCGTCTTCTCTCTGTCTTCACATCATCGAACCTCTGTTATGAGTATACCAGTCAGATTGGAGTAGGGCCCAAAGACCTCATTTTAATTTAATTACCCTTTAAAGACCATGTCCCCAATAACACATTTTGAGGTACTAGGGGTTAGAACTTAAGCGTATGAATGGGGGCGGGGAGGGGGCACAGTCCAGCCCATGACAGAGGCTTAATTAGAACTTGAGTTGAGCTTTGAAAGATTACTGTTGAGCTGAGTGGAGTGCTGGGGAGGGGTTAGAGGGGTGGGACGTTACAGATTGGGTGATAGAAGCAGCAACGTGTGCAGGTTGTGTCTCAGAGATGAGGTGTCTGAAGCAGGAAGTTACCACCAGGATAACTAAGGGGAAGAAAATCCAAAGAGTGGTTTGAAACCAAATTTCCAGAACCTTGGAGTACTCATTTTATAAATGTTGCATTTTAGCCTAATGAAGAACCATTGTTTTTGTTATTTTGTTTTTAAAGAGAGTCAAGCCTGGCTCTCTTCACTCAGTTCTTAAGTCTCAGCTGAAATGTCACATCAAGGCATTTCCTGAGCATCCTCTCCAAACCGCTAGCTACTCCACTCAGTCAAAGCACCCTATTTCTTTCCGTTATAACACTTAGCACAATTTGAACGCATCTTTTTTATTTGTTGCCCTGTCTATCGTCTGATTTACTTCACTAAAAAGTGGAGGCCTTGTCTATTTTGTGCACCCCTGGATTTCAGGTATATCTTATCATGCCTTCTTGCACATCTAATAGGAGCTCAGTTAAGTTGAATTAATAATAGTAATACTTAATGTTGACACCCGATGAATGATCAAAGCTTTGTTTTAGAAAGCTCAGCTGAGCAGCAGTGTATCGAATTTGGGAGGTATGACGGGAAGAATGAATACCACTTAGAAATATGTTAGGATCATTTAATAACAAGAACAGGAAAAAAGTTGATTAGGTTGAATAGGAAAAGGAATTTATTATAAAGATACAGGGTTGCTCTTGAGGTTTAAGGAAAAGCTAAGGAATTGGACTGGGAGAGATTAAAAACTGTGATATATAACTGCAGGAATGTGTGTAGCCGGGCACTGGCAGGCTGTACTCCCAGGCCACTGCTGAGATAAATCAGCTCCAATCATTTACAGCCTTTGTTGTCATTCTCAGGCCCCCGTTTCAGAGAGAAAGTTTCTAATCAGCTTGGCTTTGGTTGTATACCTACCCCTGAGCAAGGGAGGGCAGGCGTCAGCCTGTGCTTAGGGGGAGAAGGATAGTTCTTCCAAAGCCAAATCAAGGGCCTCCTGTAGCAGCAGGACGGAGGAGGAGTGGCTGTCGGGCGGCCAGGACCAGAGAGGCTCGTCTCACCCTAAACTGAGCTACAGTAGAGCCATTCAGCTGGAGGTGCCGAGAACACACCTTTAACCAAAACCAGACCTTCTCTAGAGACTGAAAATGTGGTGAGATGGAATTCAAGGCAGTGAGTGACATTACTCTCTTGAAGGATCAGATAAGCCAGGCTGGCTTTGAAATCTGAGGAGCTTCAGATAATTTCTGCATCTACGTTGACCTGGAGTGAGTGATGATAAGGCCTGAACTCGGAGCCGGCTTCCTGTCCCCATCTAATAGTAAAATCAAATGGAGAGAGTCAGCTAAATCCAGAGGTGAGGGTTTGGGGCGGAATAGTGTGTGTGTGTTTATATTTCAAAGTCAAATGTAGGTGCAGTTTCACTGTGTGTTTACTTTTTGTTACATTCATTTCTTCTCTTTATCCCAGTGCCAGTTTAGGACTACATAAGCAGTCCCCAGCATTCCAAAGGATTCTGTGCCCTGTGTTCAATTTTAGGTTAATACTTTAAATGTAAAGAGACATTTCCCTATAGAACTGGTAGTAAGAGTTTTGTGTGCTAGTCTTGCAGCTGATTTGATTTTTAATGTACTTTAGCTCTAATGCCAGCCTGAGTTTTCATCTCCAAAACTAGAAAGTTGGTGAGGTTATTTTGGTCCCTTCCCATCTTCCTTTCTGAGCCCCTTACTCATCTCCAAGTTTTTTTTTATCCAAGTGCTTACTGTGCTTGGCCTTTTTCTGTTTCTATCCCCAGAATGCTGTGTGTTCTAAAGTGGCCTGCCTTCCACTTATGCCCTTAAAAATCCTAACTCCTGCCCGGCCGGGCCTGGCTCAGCGGTTGAGCGTCGTCGATCCTAGGCAATCGGGGTTCGATTCCCCGTCAGGGCACATGCCCGGGTTGTGGGCTTGACCAATGACTCTCTCATAATTGATGTTTCTTTCTCTCTCTCTCTCTCCCTCTCCTTTCCTCTCTCTGAAATCAATAAAGATATATTTAAAAAAAAAAAAAATCCTAACTCCTTGCAACTGATCTAAATTTGGTATAAAGAGGAAATTATTTGCGCTGAATTAAATTATATTAAAATATGAATTCCCCGCTCCTCTTAGCATTTAGTGCCTGAGGAATTTGAGGTCACGGTATGAATTCATTTTCTGGAATCCAGTTGTGAAGGACTTTGGACCAGGGGAAGACTTCAGGAGTTTTGAAGCCCTGTTAGGATCAGATGAGTGTTTCTGAAAAGTATCTGCGGTAGAAATATGAAGAATGAAACCTGCAGTGTTACTGTGATAGTCAAGTGAGCTACGAGTCCCACCTTGCTGATGTCCCCCTGTCCACTCATCCACACACACACACCCTGGCCCAGTTAACTGTTTCCTGAAATCATTATTACCATATACTTCTTGTATCCTTCATCACGCATGTCTGTCTTGCCATGGCTACCAGAGAACAGGCAGCCAGCCAGCTCATTCATCTGCCGTCAGCAGCACCTCTTGTGATACGTGGCGTATAGCAGGCCCACATAACCATTCAGGAAAGGAAGGAAGTAAACTGTGTGCTTGCCATATAGGAAACACTATATGTATTAGGAACTTTCAAACATACTGTGTCTTTTGTTCATCATGAAAATCCTTTGTGATGGGTAGTGTTAGCCCCGCTCCTCAGGTTAAGGAAACCACTAGGACTCAGAAAGGTCGAGTGATCTTTGTAAGGTTACATATCTAACAGGTGGCAAAGCCAGGGTTTGAGGCAGGTACACTGATTTGAAAGTCTTTCCATGAATTGTTAACTGTAAAGACACTCTCATTTTGAAATTTCAGGAAACAGCATGAAATAGAAACAATTCAGGCAGAGTTTGGGAAGATACTTGTGTGCGGGGATCCAAGTGGTAAGCAAGCCAGCCCTGCTTCAGAATTTGGTTTTCCTGGGGGATTTCCTCCCAGCTTTTCTGACACTTATAAAGGGGACTTTTCTTTACATTTCACCCAGTTTTCTCTTAAGAGTGGAGGTTTTTCCACCATGACTAACATGGTATACCTGCACCGATGAGTCACGTAGAGACCAGCGAAGGAAAAGGTACAGGACATGGATGCAGTGGCAATGTGTTGTATACGTAAGAGCTTTTAAACTTATGATGCACTGTCTTCTATAAGTCAGAGGCTGATTATTCATAATTAAAACATACATGAGAAATTAGTTTGATGAGCCAGCAGATTTATGGGAGAGAGTGCATCCGGTAACAAAGCCAGCCTTGTCTGAGGGCAGAAGAACAGAAAAGGCAGCAGGTTTTGATAATTCAGTCGGCACATCCACCAGCCACAAAGGTTGTTTTGCTGGATCATCTCGTGGTATTTAGCAGTTATGGGTTTTTTTCCCCTTTCTGCCTTCATTCTTAATGTAGCATTTTATATTTTTAGTTGTTAAACTCCATAAATACACGAACTGTCATTGAAACACAAAAGTTTAAAGTGTTATTTGTTTGCAGCTCTACCAGGAAAGGGGCCATTGTTTTTAAGTTTTAGTAATTGAATTAAAAGTTAAAAGCAAGGGCCTCAACCTGAAGGTGAGGGGTCTGCCCTGCACTGTTGCTCCAGACATCTAGACCCTTTGTGCTGGGTACTGGAAAGGTGGGAGAAGTCATGCTCCTCTTACAGTCCTCTAGTGTAGTCCCCAGGGCCCTCAGGCCTCCATCCCCCCTCCAGCCTCAGTGCCTGCCTTCCCCTCCATGTATCCTTTGCTCCAGCCAGGCACCGTCTTGTCTCTGTGATGCTGGGCACACTGCTCCTGTCCTTGAAATGCCCTTCACCCTTCCTGACTCCTCCCATGTTCTTAACTTCTGCTTGTTCATAAGGCCTCTTACCCTGAATGTCTTCCCTGTTTCCCTCTCACCTGGATCAGTGCCATCACTTATTTGCCCTCTGTACTTCTGTACATACCCATCTGGTGCTTAGCATATTGGAGCGTGGTGACAGATTGGCTTGTCCTGTTCCCACGCAAGATTTCAAGCACCGTAAGGCAGGACCATGCCTGTCAGATTGGTATCTTCCACGTCTAGCCAGTTCTGGCACATGCTAGACGGGTGCCCAGCTATGAGAAGCATGTAACATGATGACTAAGAGTCCGGGCTCAGGCCACACTCCATACCCACTACTAACTGACTGGGTGACATTGAGCACATAACCTGACCTCTCAGTGCTTTTGTTTCCTAATTTGTGAAACAGACATGATGATAGCACCCAGCTCAGGTGTTTCTGTGAGAAGAGAGGAAACTAGAGGCTGGTAATATTGGGGTTGAGAGAGTGGCCTCTGAAGCCAGTCACCTGGTGTGAGTCCTGTTCTGCTGCTTACTGTCTATGTGACCTTGAGCGTGTTACTTATCCCTGCATGCCTTTGTTTCCTCATCTGTAAAATGGGGACAATTATAGTACCTACAGCCTAAGGTTTGTGTAAATACTGAGTTAATGAATGAAAATGTGTATAGTAGCATGTGGCCTTAAATGTTCAATTAGTGTTTGAGGGAATAGACTATAGAGTTGTTTATCAGGTATATCAGGAATTGGGACATGCTTAGCTAGTTCTTGGGCAAGGAGTCTCATTGATGACTCTAAGTGGAAGTTACAGTCAAATGAATACTTTTAATTCCCAAATAATTTTCAGTGACAGTAACTGTTTCTCTTAAACTCAACTCTGAGTGACTTATTGTTCCCTGATTTCCAGATGTTTTTGTTCAAAGATTGTAGAAGCCTGTGGTTCAGGGGATTGGAAGAGAAAACAGGGATGATAATTTGAAGAAAGCAAAAGGAGGAAGCTTTTCTAAACAATGAAAAATGAGAAAACGTTGACCTTTGGCAGTAGGAATAGAGTGTAGGTGCTGTGTGGAATAGCATCTGCTCACGCTCAGGGACAGAATCTCACTCGGTGTTATCTTCACACAGTTCTTCAGCCTCTACCTATAGTTTCAGGTTCCTTTGGGGTCTTATGGATTCCCCCAAAGGCAGACCCTGAGGCAAGGGTTCCGATGCAGATGTTTATTTGGGAAGTGATCCCAGGAAGCACAAGAAAGGTTGTAGGGAAAGTGAAGCAGGGAAAGGTGCCCGTAAAGGGTACATTAATGAATAGGTATCTGTTAGCGTTTAAAATATCAAAGCTGAATTCCTGAAAAAAATCTGAACCGATTTTTCTATCAAATTTTATCTCAAGTAATGGCATCCTTCCGGCTGTCCTGGTAGAGCTCTTGGAGACACCCTTATCTGCTCACCTTATCCTCTACAGTCAGTCCGTCAGAAATCCTAATGACTGCTTCAGTCTCCACTGCTGCTGCCCTGGTCCAGGCGCCATTGTGTCTCACCTGCATCACTGAGGTAGACTCCTAACTGGTCCAGTCTGCCATCGTGTCTCCCCTGGATCTTTGCATTAGAGCCCTAGCCCACCCAGACACCATAGTGTCTTGTGGATCATTGCAGTAGATTCCTAGCTGGTCCAGGCCACCATCGTGTCTCACCTGTTTCATTGCAGCACAATCCTAGCTGGCCCCCCAGCTTCCACCCTTTCCCTATTTTCCATGGTCCAGATACTTTTAAACATAATTCCTCTGCACAGAATCTTCCCATGGCTGCCCAGTTACTCCTGGTAAGAAGCACAGTTATCAACGCGTCCACCCAGCCCTGCACAGCCTCTCCTCGTGTCATCCTCCATGGCTTCCTCGGCTGTGCTCCGGCCCTGCTGTTACCTTGGCTCTCCCCTCTGCCTGTAACGCTCTTCCTCAGTGATCATCCTCATGGCTCATCCTTGCCTTCTTCGGGCCTTCTCAGATGCCATTTTATTGAATGAGTAAGTGGTAACAATGACTGTTTTCTCATTTAATCCTCACAAGAGCATCGTTGAGGCTCAGAAAGGTTGATTAGCCTAGAGCACTGACTTTCACCCTGCCTTGACTCTGACCCACAGGAAGGAGTGTATTGTACATCCCAACCCAGTACTTGCTTACATGTGTGGATGTGTGCACAGAAGTGAAACGAGCCCCACAAGGTCGTAGTTAGCCTTGCTACAGTTGAGACGTTCTGGCGTTTTCCCTCTGCCCTAGTCATTTTTTTATTACCAGTTTCATACCACTAAATTGATTTTAAGAAACCCCTTTGAAAAATACTTGTCGAGCTTTTGATTCTGCATCTGTTGCTTTTCCCTGTGGCAACATCTGAACTAGCTTTCTCAAAAATTATTAGCACTAAAACCTGTTTAGTGCTTGGCTGAGTTGATACGTGTGGCATTATAACCTTATTTCTCTCTCTGCTGATCTCTGTAAAAGATGGCAAGAGTTTCCTTGCACATAAGATGTGTGATTATAAAGACAATACTGCAGGGTTAAGTGAGAAATTAAGATGGCTAACAGAAAGGGAAAAGTACCTTTATCAAGCAATCACAGAGGAATTAAAATTCACCACCTATATGAAATAATGATGGGCAGAAACGAACAGAAACTCGGTGAAGTCCGACTGAGGTGATAGTGAACAGGCTACAGGCTTTGTCCCCAGAAGCAAAGTCATGCCTCTGAGTTGGTTAAATTGAGTCAACACTGTAATGGAGTCAGAATACTATCAAGAACATGGTGTACGATGCTTGGTCACTCCAGGTAGGTGACCTACCAGACTCTTGTTGTGGGCTCTTCTGAAGAGCCCAGGCCTGGTTGAGCAGCAGAGGCTGGTCCTTTGAAGCCAGAGGAGAACCTGCACATGCCAGATATGTAGTTTGGTGTATTGACAGCTTGCCTCTAGCGAATGATAGAACTGTCACAAATAGGCTTGGTTACTGTGAATCCATTTTAATATTAAAAGTGAATGTCATGGCTCTTAAGGAAAAGGTGGCATTATAAAATCAAACTACAGAGATGAGGTGTTACAGTGACAGAGCCTACGTGAAGGCTCAGACTTGGAGTCGAGTACCACCTCTTCACGAAAAGGCTCTTTGTCCAGAACACAGGTGGGGGTTCTTCTGAACCTCCCCCTTTTTTTGATACTGAGTTAAATGCCTATTAATCCTGCAATTTTTGAAAATTGCTCAACATTTGTCAAGTTCTTAACTATGTATGAGATGCTAGCTCACCTCATCTTTGCAACGACCAGAATGGAGGGCATGGTCCATGTCCCATTTCAAGGAAGAGACCTGATAATCAGAGAGGCTGATGAAGAGCAAGGGAGGTGCCAGCATTTCAACCCCAGCATCTCGGGCAGAGCCTGCACCCAGTTTGTGTCTCGCCTTTACATTTGAATTAGTAATAATTTAGTTTAGACCCACACCAAAGTTTCCTTTGTGCTGTTGTCAGACGTGATTTGGTAAGGAAATAATATTCAGGAGGTTGCAAGGTGTTTAGCATAAAAATGAAAACAAAGTCTTATTCTTTAACATTTCTAACCTTTGTTAAATAGTAATTAGGATACAGTAGTAAGTAGCAAATGATTTTTCACTTTCCAAATTTGTGCCTATTTTTAAAGGTCTGGTGAGACCTCTACTTCGCAACCCATTCTTAGCAATTCACATTGCAGATAAATGTACCCAGTTGTGGGGAGGAAGAAACTGTCCTCTATCCTTCTAGGGTTTTTCGGCTGGTCTAATAATTAAATCTACATGAGACAGGTTAACGAGAAAATAACCAAATTTAATTACATATGAGAACCCCACATACAGGAGCGGTTCAGAGACAGGCAGGGACAATGAGGGACGTGTGACATTCTGAGCTAAGGATGAGGTAAGGCACCTGGGGCTACAGAGGAGAGGAGGGTCATTGCAGGACGGTAAGAAGAGCAGATGTCAGTAATTAGTAGTTTGCCCTGCTCTATAGAGAGGTCAAAAGGGTTATCTGATAATTTTATTATGAGCAAGGTCCCTAATTCAATTCTTCTAGGTTGTTGGGGATGGGGGGAGGGCAAAGTTTCCCTTGGGGTCTCAGTTGCCTTTAGCTCAAAATAACCTACATACCACAGAGGCACATCTTGGGTGACTCTTTCTGAACCCCTGCCCAGTAATAAGAGGATTTCCTTAGGAATTGAGGACTTAAGGCATTTCAGTACTTCGTACTCGTTCTCTGGACTAATAAGGACAGAACCAAACGGAAGATGGGTAAGACCTCTTCCATTTATTATAATAATAATAATAATAATAATAATAATAATAAACTGTTATTTTCAAATACTGCTTCTGTATGTAACTGCCAAGTTCTGCAGCCCTTTGGATGGTCTGAAAATTCCTGTGTTACAGTCTTTAGTTCCTGAAGTCCTTCAATTTTAATGATTCATCATCTACTTACACCATGAGACTTGTTTCCTCATATTTTTCGTGTTATTTAAATAAGATTGTTTATCCAAAAAGCTTTTGTGTACCTGTAATATGCTAAATATTGGCACCTCTGAAAAGACAGCTGGTAGTCCCTGCCCTTGAGGAGCGTTTTGCCTGGTGGAGAGCTTTTCACTGCGTTGTTCATAATAACTTTACACTTTTTCTTTCAGATACGCCCAGGCGATGGAGGGATTGCAGCATTACATCAACCCAGCACATGCCATCTCTCTCCTGAGTGCGCTCAACGAGGAGCGCCTCAAAGGACAGCTGTGCGATGTGCTTCTGATTGTTGGAGACCAGAAGTTTCGAGCTCATAAAAATGTCTTAGCTGCCAGCAGTGAATACTTTCATAGTTTGTTCACAGATAAGGCGAATGAGTCACAAACTGTATTTCAGCTTGACTTTTGTGAGCCAGATGCTTTTGACAACGTCCTGAACTACATTTATTCCTCATCTCTCTTTGTTGAGAAAGGCAGCCTCGCCGCTGTGCAGGAGCTGGGCTACAGCCTTGGGATATCTTTCCTGACTAACATTGTCTCTAAAACACCTCAAGCACCCTTCCCAATATGTCCCAACAGAAAAAGACTATTCGTAGAACATGATGAAAACAGTTCTCAAAAGAGAAGTGTCATTGTCTGTCAAAGCAGGAATGAAGCACAAGGGAAGACCGTGAGTCCAAGTCCCCCCGATCTAAGCCATACTTCCCGGCCCTCCCCGAGCATTGCAGTCAAGGCCAATACCAGTAAGCCACACGTTCCCAAACCAATTGAACCACTTCATGATTTGTCATCAACTGAAAAGAGTTGGCCAAAGGATGGTTCTGTGGGATACGCAAAGCCTCTTGAGCGTTCTGGATCTTTGGATGATACAAACAGAAGCGGTCTGGTGAAAAGGAATGCAGCCCTGCCTTCTGCACCTCCGCAGGACAGAGAGGCAGTGGATGACAGGCCCGGAGGAAGCAGTCAGCTGCCCAAAGGAAAAGCTATAGAGCTGGCTTTGAAAAGGCCACGGCCACCTGTTCTGGCTCTTCGAAGCTCATCAGAGACCCCCTATCTATTAAAAGAAACTAACAGAGGAAATGGCCCGGGCGAGGACAGGAACTTGTTGTACTATTCAAAGTTGGGCTTGGTGATCCCGTCCAGTGGGTCTGCGTCTGCAAACCAGAGCATCGACAGAAGTGGCCCGCTGGTTAAGAGCCTCCTGCGACGGTCACTGTCGATGGACAGCCAGGTTCCTGTCTACTCACCCTCAATAGATTTGAAATCTTCCCAGGGGTCACCTGCAGGGCCAAGCGACACACCAGGGAATGTGTTTTGTGCTATATCTCAAAAGTCATCTTCAAAAGAGGGTAGTGAGAAACCAGCCCCGGGTGATGGGGCTCCAGCCGCACCGCCACACCGCCTCAGGTCCTTCAGTGCTTCTCAGTCCATGGAGAGGGAAGGTGCCCCCCCTGTTGCCGAGGTTCGAATCAAAACAGAGCCCCGGAGCCCCCCGGCGGATCCCTCCGACATCATTCGGGTCACTGTGGGAGACGCCGCCGCGGCAGCGTCCAGCTCAAGAGACCTTACTCTGAAAACAGAAGATGACCAAAAAGACATGAGCAGACTCCCAGCAAAAAGGAGGTTCCAGGCGGACCGCAGGCTGCCGTTGAAGAAGCTAAAGGTGGACGCGCATGGCTCTCTGGTGGCGGAAGAGAATCTTGAGGAAAGCTCAGGCCCCCCTCTCGGCGCAGACTTTCCAGATTCTGACTTGAGCAGAGATGCATTTGGTGAGTCAGAGGGAACAAGACCAAACAGAAAGTTTAAGTGCAGACATTGCCTTAAGATCTTTAGGTCAACCGCAGGCCTTCACCGGCACGTTAACATGTACCACAACCCAGAAAAGCCCTACGCTTGCGACATCTGTCACAAGCGGTTTCACACAAACTTCAAGGTGTGGACCCACTGTCAGACCCAGCACGGCATAGTGAGGAACCCATCGCCGGCCTCCAGTTCACATGCCGTTCTGGACGAAAAGTTCCAAAGAAAGCTGATTGACATAGTGAGAGAGAGAGAGATTAAGAAGGCCCTGATCATTAAGTTGAGGCGCAGCAAGCCCGGTTTTCAGGGGCAGAGTAGTTCCCCAGCTCAAGTCATCAAGAGGAACTTGAGGTCGCGAGCCAAAGGCGTGTACATTTGTACTTACTGTGGAAAGGCCTATCGCTTTCTCTCTCAGTTCAAACAGCACATAAAGATGCACCCGGGAGAGAAGCCCCTTGGAGGACACAAGGTCGCTAAGCCGAAAGCGCCCGCTCTTGACGGTCCGGTAGAGAGCAAGGAGGTTTTCCAGTGCCGCCTCTGTAACGCTAAGCTCTCTTCTCTCCTAGAGCAAGGCAGCCATGAGCGACTGTGCCGAAATGCCACCGTGTGCCCCTACTGCAGCCTTAGGTTCTTTTCGCCTGAGCTCAAGCACGAGCACGAGAGCAAGTGTGAGTACAAGAAGCTGACGTGCCTCGAGTGCATGCGCACCTTCAAGTCCTCCTTCAGCATTTGGCGGCACCAGGTTGAAGTCCACAATCAGAACACCATGGCTCCAGCTGAAAACTTCTCCTTACCCCTCCTAGACCACAACGGAGAAGTCCCCAGCTCCTCCAGGCCCCAGGCCCAGCCTGAACCTCAGAAAGCAAACCACGTTGTCGCAGCAAAGGATGACAGCGCCTTCAGTGACTGCTCAGAGCAAGTCAACTTCGATTCAGAAGATTCCTCCTGTCTCCCCGAAGACCTCAGCCTTTCGAAGCAACTGAAGATCCAAGTCAAAGAGGAGCCTTTGGAGGAAGCTGAGGAAGTGGCGCCTGAGGCCAGCACGGCTCCCAAAGAGGCAGCTTCGAGCAAGGACCCGGGACTATGGCCCTGTGAGAAGTGTGGCAAGACCTTCACGGCGCCCAAGCAGCTGGAGCGGCACCAGGAGCTCTTGTGTTCCGTGAAACCCTTCATCTGTCACGTCTGCAACAAGGCTTTTCGCACCAATTTCCGGCTCTGGAGTCACTTCCAGTCCCATATGTCTCAGGCTACAGAGGACTCGGCACATAAAGAATCTGAAGCGTGCCCTGTTCCCACAAACTCTCCGTCACCGCCGCCTCTGCCCCCACCCCCACCACTGCCCAAGATCCAGCCCCTGGAGCCCAACAGTCCAACGGGTGTGTCTGAAAATGCAGCTCCGGCCACAGAGAAACTGTTTGTGCCCCAGGAATCAGACACACTTTTTTACCATGCCCCACCCCTTTCAGCAATCACATTTAAAAGACAGTTCATGTGTAAACTTTGCCATAGGACATTCAAGACCGCATTTAGTCTTTGGAGTCATGAACAAACCCACAATTGAAAGACCTCCCCTTTCACCTGTAACGAATGGGGGCGGTCTCCAGATTTCAGCCTAAGTTGTGAAATGCATCATAAGAAGCAAAATATTTTTTACAAAAGAATAATAAAGGTTGGAAATTGTTATACTTGAGTATAAGTTTGAGGTAAACTGATGTTAATTAGTAATGTCCTTACTCAACTTAGGAAAACTCTAAAAAATACTGTGTTTCTGGTCCTTGCAGTCACAGGACGACCTGACTTCATTGATGTTGAAATTGATTGGTCTTGGCTGTTTGCATGGTTCCTCATTCCACAGTATCGGTATAGTCTCCTACTTGGGGTGGTTTTGTTTGCTTACTGATTTGCAGTTAGTGAAGTACTAACTGATTTGCAGTTAAAGGATTTCTTCTTTTGATTATATCAGACACCTAAGTTCTAGTTAAGTCTCAGCCATGTTCTTAAGTCCAGAACTCATCAGGAAGGAGTGGAGTAGTTTGCAGTGTTGATTTAGGTCTTTAGAATACTCTAGCAATAAAAAAATGATAAACCTCAACTTTAACAAGTTAGATCCTGACACTTGATAAAAAATATTTGGCATTTCGTGGTCATGTAGAACTCTTGTATGAAAATTGTGAGAAATTTACATCAGCAATAGTAATACTTAGGTTTTTGTAAGAGAAAAACTTGCTCTTGGGTCATTTAATGTAATTATTGATGGAAAACCTGGGAGATGAAAATGTTGAGATTTCTGGGAGGCCTCAGGTCGTTTTACAGGCTTCAGCACTGACTGGCTCAGTACTCAGGCTTCTGCTGCGCTCTGTCCATGTCACAGTTCCAAGTTCAGCCCAGCATCGGAAGGACTTAAAGATTTGGTTTTCTCTGGCTTATGCTGCCACACATTGAAAAATCTGAGTGTATTTGGGACAAAGATAACATGGCACCGATTTTGAAATTAACAACATTAGTATAACAAATAAGGTCAGGACCTATATTCACAGAGTCAGCCCTGTGACTCTGAATCCCCGAATTCCCAATCACCACTTCCAGAGGCTCAAAGCAGAGGGAGAAACCCCACACTGCAGTCTGCACGTGCTTTTCAGAAACGATGTTGACAATATGCAGTTTCCTACCTCTTTGTCTTGTGATCGGTTCTGTTAGAGTTTGTTGGAGTTTGTCGTGGTAAAACATCCATAGTGAAACCATCCTGCTTTAGGCCACTGCTTAGCGTTTTCTAAGTAGGTGTTAAAGTACTATCAAGGGTCCAAAATTAGTTTTTCTTTCTTCTTTTGGCCCATGGGGTTTGGGCTTGTTTTTTTCTATTTTGTATAAGTTGTAATGAAAAGCCTTTCAGTAGGTGTTATCCAAAGTTCAAGAGGCTGTTTCAAAAGGAACAATTTTTATTTCACTTGTGTGGGGTGGTTAGACATAGGAAAGTAGGAAAATTGGGGGAAACACAAAATCCTTTTAAGGTAGTGATATGGGTTAAGACTCCCAAGTTTATTATTTTTTTTATAAGTTATTCTTTCAAATAAAAAATTAACTGCTGTGAGTAAGAAATACTGTACTGGGTACTTAAATTTGTCTCCAGCAGAAAAGAACTCCTCCTCCACCTCACTGCCCACATTCCAGAGTGAAGGTGGTGGGAAAGACCTTCTCTTTGTCTGAAATAAGCATTTTTGTAAAATACTAATTGACTTTGTACATTATAGAAATTGCATATGAATTTCTACCTTTTATTCTTTCATTTGAAAACTCAGAAGTCCCAAAATATTTGTGTAGTTACTTCCTGTTTCTGCTCTTACCTTAAACTTGATGGCAAAAGGAAAGTAAAATTAAGTTACAGTTAATGGTTATCAGCATCTTTATGTTTTCTTGAAGAAATCTATGCATTTTAAAGACCAAGCTAAAGCATACAATTTTATGTCAGACATTAGGATGTATTATTGTCCGTCGAGTTCGTTCCCTGTGCGATGTGGTGGTTCTTACTCTGAACACCTGGGTAGCTATCACTTCAGGAGACAGTTTCCCTCAGAGTGGTCATCGCTTTGGCTGGTTGAGTGTCTAACAATCCCGTGACACGGTATCTTGGCATTGTAAATTCAGCATCCAGGACTTGAACCTTTATGCCACTTTTGTGAGGTTTTTTAATAAAAGTTAATCAGTAAAAAATATTTTTGATCTAAATAGAGGCTCTGCAAATCTCTTAGGCTTTAAGAGTTGCCAGTGGTTTGACTTGTTAGCCCACATTTTTGTCTAGGCAAGGAACATAAGATTTCAGATAAAATTTTGAACCAAAAACATTTATAATGCAGTTCTGGTTTTTCTATTACTTTTTATACTGTACCTTAAAAAAGCATTAGGCTGAAAGAGTTTATTTTGGTGGTCAAAATAAATTATGCTTCCACTTGTGTAACTATTTTAAACATTAAGAAGTAAAATAATGAGAGACAAGTTAATTGCTTTATTCAATAAGCAGGTTTCTAGGAATTTTCCTTGGTAGGCAAATACTTGGTATAAGACAGCTTGGTCTTTCATTGTTGCTGCTCTTTAGCAAATATATTCTTGAAAACGTTTTTTCTGATTGTAATTTGTTTTTGAAAATGTAGAAAGCTCATTATTCCTTATAAGAAAGTGTTCAGGTTGCCTGCTTTTTTATGCAGTTGTGGAAAGAATGTAAGATGTTTTAATATATTCTTTGTTGATCTGAGAACTTGTTACTGAATCATTTTCTTCACGCTGGGAAGGGAGGGAACATCGTAAAATGCGTGTTTTTATCAAGGTAAGCAATGGAGGCAACAAATAGTGCACATTTTTTATAGTAATGTTTCAAGATGAGTAGAGTATTTCCCTTTAAAACTGGTTATGATTCGTATGCAATTATACTTTTATCAAAATATACACTTGATAAGTCAACTGTGATGTCATGTGCATCTGTGAGGAGATGTGCGTGGTCCTTGGCTCCTGATCTGGAACCAGTCGTAATAGCCTTCTCTTTAAAAATACGCTCCAGCAGTTACTGGGGATACTTTAATCCATACTCTGCACCCACTGGTGCTGAGAATACAACATGGCCTTCCATGGAGGCAGGGGGCATTTTCACCTGTGGGCCACCGGACGGGGTGAGGGGAGAGATTAATTCTGAAGTCAGCCCTGTTCCCTGTGCGTGTATGTGTGTGTGCGTGGATGTGCGTGCGTGTGGGTGTGCGTGTACACATGCAACCATAATCTGAAACTCTAGGAAGTAAATTTGAATTTTCTTAAAACGTAATTAGATGTCATCCTTTACAGGTGTCTTTATAAATTGCACTAGTTAATATTGGAATATTACGAGTCCATTTCATCAGTTTCTGATGTCTCGATGTTTTTGCAATAATTGTGAAAAGCATTGATTTAAATAATGCTAACACATTCTTTACTAAGTTCTTTAACACTGGCCTTTTTAAGTTTTAGAGATGGATTTTTCTCTTGTGGCTCTAGCACTTTAAGAAGTTTGGTGTTTGCCTGGTTTTTGCCATGTTTGTTCAGTGCTCAGTGTTCTCGGCTCCGGGGTTTCCACCCAGCTGGGAGGGACCGGACAGGACAGGGCCAGCGGCGTGTGGGTCTAGAGGAGAAAGTGAGTGTCAGCTTTTCAGCAACTCCTCGGAGAGATGGTCACTCGGGAACCAAAGCATTTTCCTGTAAATCTGTAAAATAGTTGAACTCAGTGCTCTTTGTTCATCTATTAGTGCCGTCCAGGTTTTCCAGTCATACTTGGTTAACACTGATTTTCAAAAAGTGATAATTTCTTATTGACATTAATCCAAGACTTACTTCAAAACTTTCATTAAATAAATGCTTATTGTTGAAAGAAAAGCAAATGTGGTTTTAAAATTGTGTATATTTTGTTGTTATATCCTTTGCAGAATATTTTGTTATTTGATTTTATTTAGGAATAAGCTTCTTTGGACAAATAGGATTTCTGTGGAATGTTAGCTCATTGCTTATTCATATCCAATTCTGTTGTCTGTTTACTTTGCTTAAATCTTGACTAAGAATGATGGGAGTCAATAAATTTGTACTGTATTTTGTTTTGAGTCTCAGTCTCACTGGTATGTTTTGGACTTTGATAACAATGATTAATAGCATTTAAATTTATGAAAGGGAAGAAAAACCCTTCTATTTGGCCAATATGAGTAGCCATCTACAAGCTGTAAGACTGTAATTTTCCCCAGCAGTTCCTGGTTGCTTGGAGAATCATTTGCACTAAAGCTTCACTTAATTTGGGCCCCACCAATATAACTAAAACCACATAAGCAGCACTCTGCCTTGCCACCTTTTTCTTTACTGTTCAAATTAGTATTTTTTAAAAATTGTGGGGTAAATACGTAAGAAGAACGTTTTCAAGCGCCCTGCATTGACATTTTAGCATAGCAGTTGACAAGCTAGTTTTCTTTCATAGTTTCAAGGCTTCCGGAAGTGTTGTAGCATCTTCTTCCTTCTGATGTGGCTCCTCTGTAGCACCGGCATGTACTAACTTTACTTTGGTAGGTTAGTGTTCCCTGTGACGTGAGGAGCTGGGCTGTGGATTTCGGATCATCACCAACCTGGCTGTGGAAACGGAAGGAGGGAAGGAGACGGACTGGGATGGTCATTGCTGAGTCCCTCCACCCGGGCTTGCACTTGCCTCTTTGGATGGTTTCAGTTTCCTTGCCTGACACCCTAAACTAGTCTTTCTGGGGAACCCCTGGCTACAAGTTTCTTGAACACATCACACCGGGAATAAATGGCAGAATTCTATCTGAATCCCTTTTGGCCCTCCTGTTCAATTTTCACCAAATAACTTTGTTTTAAACACTTATAGCCGCCCTTTCTTAGTAACGACAAGCCTTCCGAGGTTTGGGATCATTGTGTTCCTGTCGAATCCTCCTTGGTCTTAGGCACACACTCATTTTCACCCAGCCGTTCCGGCTGAGACTCAGCTCTGTTAGTGTCAGCTCTTGTGAACAGTGGAGTTGAGAGGCAGGTATTCTTTGTACAAGGTTTACACCTGTGGTCATAGAAGCACTTGGAAAATAAAGCACAGTGCAGCCCTACTGTGCGTGAATTTGGGTGTCATGATCAGCCGTGGGACCCCATTCTTGGCAGCGGGGCCCTGTGGTTGGTGGTTGACCTCACGGTGATGCAAACCAGCGTTTTGCCCAGCTTGAGTGTCAGCGTGGTTGCATAATTTCTTCCAGGAGATACTTCCGGGCCCCTACTCATCCACTCCTCACCCCAGCCCAAAGTAGTGCCCCCCACGTGTTCCCAGAAAACCCTGGCATAGCCCAGGCACTCTGCTTTAACGACGTGCGGTCTGTCCAACAAGACTGGACGGGCCCACGGGCGGGGGCTGTGTCTCCTCTGTTTCCAGGGCCCGGGAAAGGGAAGGGGCCTAGTTAGTATTTGAAAAATACATACAGCAAGGAACTCTTGTCAACCAGCCTATTTTCAGCTGTTCTATTAGAAGAGAACTTGTTGAATGTCTCTGCATATATTCCCCAGACTTTGATCCAGCTCCTCAGAGACCCAGAGTGTGTTTTAGTTTTATGTGGTCCTCAGCTCCAGAAGGAATGGAAATGCCCAGGCGGCTGGTCTTAGATGGGCGTGTCCTTTGGATCATGAATGCCATGTGCTCGTTTTGGGTGTGTGCATGCCTTGTGAGTGTTGCTGGCACTGCCCAGGTGCCCATTAGGCCACCTCAGTGCGGCGAGTTGTCTGGAGAAACTCATCAGTAAGCCTAAGAATAGCAATAGCTAATGACTAGTTATCACCAGTTTCGTAGTCACAGCTCACAGTGAAGTGTTCACTGCCAGGGAAGCACTGTGCACGTGTGCTCAGTGTTTGTAAAGCAGCGACGGGCTGGTTTTCCTCCCATGTTGTTTTTCACTTTTCCCTCCCCACCCTTCCTCATTCCCAGCCCTGAAATCTCATCCCCTCGGGGAAATAAGATAGTCCAGGCTCATCTCACGAAATCCAAACTAAGTACCTATATCCCCTCCTCTACTCAGGCCTTGAAAAGCCTACGTTCCCTTCAGTACCAACCATTGTGAAAGAAGTTATGGTGGAGGGTACGTCGGAGTGGAAAGAGACAGACCTGTCCTTCAGGTTCAGCGTATGCTTGGTCACGTTTTTATAAAGCTGGCCATAGCAAGAGAAAGTGAGGGGTCCAGAGCCTAAGCTTCATTAGCCGCACAGTAAATCGACGTCGGTCACAATCCATGGTGTGCACTTTGTAATCCTGCAGTGGATCACAGCCTGCTGCTAAGCAACCTTTCCTTTGCCCAGGTCTTCAGACGGCCTGGTGGCAAGGGTGTGCTCTGAAGGAGGCGGCGTGGCTTCCGAGCAGCTGGCCAGAGGAGCCATCATTTTTGATTCTCAACGTTTTGGGTGACAACGATGATGTATAGTTAAAATGGCAGACACACTAACTAGACCTATTTCTCTCTCTCCTGATAAAGACATTGGGAAACCAGGATGAAGCCTTCATTTATACCGCTAGAAACAGAAATCTGGTGTGCAAGGAGGCAGAGATTTGGTTCTCATGGTCTCAGTGATGAAAACGTTTTCACGGCCATTCAAGTTGGGTCTCCCAGTTGCATTCATAGAGCTTATTAAGACCAGTTCCTGTTCACAAATCAAAGACCAAAGATTGAATAGTGTGTGCGTTTGACATTTTTATCTGATTTCTGAGTAAAAGGAAAGAACATAAGGTGGAAAATACCCTACTAGCCCTTTCATTACAAATAAAATAATTGACACCAAATGCTGTTGGGTCTCCGAGAAGGGCTGGGCTCTGCTTCCAGCCCCCGCACACCCATATTTTAGAAATATCTAGAAAACATTTCCTGATTTTTTGAATTTTTGTTTGTACTGAACAATTGGAAATGTAGCTATCACTAAGGAAAAGTTTTATACAATCCAGGAGCTGAAGCTTTTCCCCAGGAAAACCTTTGTTGATTGGTCCAAAGAGTTAACAGCTGCAAGAGTTCCAGAGTTCAGGAACAGTCTTACAATGTATACAATTTGGGAAACTTTCTTCCTGGAAATAACTCTCTTTCCAATGTCAATGCTAGGACAAAGCACTAGAGACACACTACGTTTCCAATAAGTGGCATTTTTTAAATACCTGAAAGGCAGGGCTACATTGTAATTTTTGTGGGCCTGAGACTCTAGGGGGGACTTTCTTCCATAAAAATATATACATTAATTCTCTCTGACAACTGCACTGACATAAAGAAAGATACAACCCAGGCTGGATTAAAACAGAACATTTTCTTCCCCCTAAAATCACATTTTCTTTCTGATCTTTAAGGAAATTAAAATACTCTTGTGGTCCCTAAAAAAACCATTTTTGTGGTTTCCTGAAAGTACCATAGGCCCCGAACACCGTCCTTAAAGGATAAGTCAGCCGGGTGAAAGGAAAGCAAGGCAGGAGCCATGCACCCCAGCCACGAGAAACAGACCCAGGGAGAGACGGGAGCGTGGGCTCCCAAATCTCCGCCAGGAAAGCTGTTCAGTGGGTGACAACCTCCCAGCATTTGTGTTTGTTTTTTAGCCTGATAACTGAGATTAGGAATTCCATTGGGATTTTTAAAAATTCTTTAAAAATAAAGTACTTTCATTTCTGACACATGATGAATTAGTTGCTTCAGGGAGATTTCCTACTTTGGGAGCACTTGGGTTCTTCATTAGACACATTTTATGATGAATTATCAGACCATAAGAAGTAGGGGGATTTTCTGAGCTCCCTCCCCAGCCCATTCCTAAGAAGCTAACAGAACTGGGGAGCTGGGGAGCTGGTTGCCTGAGGGCGGAGGCTCCTGGCCTCACTGTCTAGCAACAGTGAGCCTCAGGTTCGGGAGTCAAGCATGGCTTTCGCACCGAGCTGGGCCTCGGCGGGTGGCAGAAGAGTATTCCCCTTCGCCAGGCTGCTCCTAGAAAGCATGCACGGTTGGCCCTCGGCTGGTGTCTGGTCACCGGACGTGGGGAGGGTTTTCCCTATGCCCTGCTGAGAGTGGCGCACTGTGCCCATGCTGTTCATACAGACAGCACGGTTTGTGCTGAGCATTGCTCTCCTGCGAGTCTGGGATTTTGAAGCTAGGCAGAAGGTGCCTTCCGGCTGTGTCATTGCAAAGGTGCACCCTCGTTCTCGACAGGTGCGGCGGCTTCCTGTAGGCCGGTGGCTTTCAAACCTGGCTCAACACTAAAATCAGCATGGCCCGGCCGGTGTGGCTCAGTGGTTGAGCGTCAGCCCAGAAGCCAAGAGGCCAAGGTTCGATTCCCGGTCAGGGCATGTGCCTGGGTTGCCGGCTTGATCTCCACTAGGGGGAGTGCAGGAGGCAGCTGATCTGTGATGTTTCTCATTGATGTTTCTCTCTCTCTCTCTCTAAAAATCAATAAAACATATTTTTAAAAAAATTAAAATCACCACGGGAACTGTTAAGAAACACAGGTGCCACATTCATTATAGTCCGAAACTGGAAGCAACCCGATGGGCAATAGTAGGATAGAGTGGTGTGTCCCACCAGGGACGTCTGCCCAGCAGGGGGTGGGCCAACCACAGCACAGTCAACACCAGGAACCCACGGCCAACGAAAGACAGGGAAGGGAACAGACAGTCGGGCCCTGCTGACAGGGAGAGCAAAGCAGGCAGAACCCAGGCTGTGAGAAAACAACATCTGGTTACCTTTGAGGGGTGAGGGGTAGTGACAGGAAGGGAGCCTGCAGGGCCCTGGGTGCTGGTCACGCTGATTCCTCACCTGGGTTACAGGGGAAAACTCGGAGCTGAGCCCATGACGTGTGCACTTTTCCCCCTTATGTATGTTAAACTTCAGTGAACATCAAAAAGTAAACACAAAGTAAGCGATCCCGGGGCCCATCGCAGGCCAGTCAGAAGCCCCCGCGGGAGCCGGAGCAGGAGCTCTCTCTTCTGATGACTCCCCCAGATCCTCACGTGCACCCAGCTCCAGGACGGCTGCGTGAGAGCAGACCTCCCAGACTTTCACGCGGGCATCTTGTGAAAATGCGGGCCCTGCCTTCCCAGGACTGGGAGGGCCCAGGGCTCTGCACTCTTGATCTCTCAAGAACAAGCTCCCAGCCAAGGCCCATGCTTCCCAACACAGGAGCAGCGAGGCTGTTTAAAAATTAATTTTAAAAAAAGCTAGGAGGAGAAATCAGCCAGGGCGGGAACACGTTCCACACGGGGAGGTGGCTCAGAGCAGCAGCTCCGGGGGCACCGTGCATCGGGGGATGGGGAAGCGGAAACCAGGACCCCAGGTTCACCCCCTTGTCCCCAAGAAGGTTCCACAGAGCTCCCGAGAACACACGACCAGCTGAAGACGGACCAGGACCTTCCAGCAATGTCCCTGAGTGTGGCCAGGAGCTGGGGACCCAGGGAGAACCCTGCCCTGCTGCTCCGGGGCCTGTGTCACTCAGCAGGACAGGATGGGGCGTTGTAGCCTAACAAGAGCCGTTTGGACTGCACTCGGGCCCGGGCTAGTCCCACAAAGATGCCCGAGAGCCTGCAGGTGTGACGACAGAATCACTGTCCTGAGCCAGGTGAGCAGACAGGTGTGTGGTGGGAAAACACCTCCCCAACCCCTGCCTCCCTCCTGAGATGGGGCACCCTTTCATGTGGCCCCTTCTCTTTCCCACGCCGCCCCTGGGAAGGGGGCGTGGCGCTGTGATTGCAGATTCGGAGGAACAGAGGTGTAACTAGGAAGGCGCCCCGGCAGGAAGCCCCGCTGCCCGATCTGGGGGCTCAGCATTAACAAACCAGCTCGGCTAAGAGATCTCAGGCCAGTCCTCAGCCTAGTTCACCGGCACTGATGGTGACAGTCTGCACCCGGCGCCCCGGTGAGGAAGAGGGGTGCTATCTGGGGGACAGCACTCTGACTTCCTACTATAAGGTGCAAGTGAAAGGAGAAAGTGTAAATATCCTTTTTTTTTTTTTTACAAAAAAAGAAATTCTTTTCCAGAAATGTTAGTCTGGTAGTGTGGACGTCGACCCCTGACCAGTGCAGACCAGATCACCCAGCAGACAGTTCGCAAAGGGTTAGAGGACAGTGAAGACCCCACGTCCGCAGTCCACGCCAATGGGCTCCCAGTGGGCACCTCTGCACTTCAAGTTCCAGACCCATCGGTTGACACCTTAGATGTGGCTCGTCCCAACAGAACTCGCGACTCACTCTTCCAAGCTGCCTTCACCCTACATTTCCATGAAGTACGTCACCCCACCCTTGGTGAGACCTGTCAGTTGTTCCTTCCTGTCTCACCCTGCCGGATTCCTCACAGATGCCATCGAACCCTCTGCCTCCTCCGGTCTCACAGCGGAGCCCAGCTGGGGCTGCAGTGCCCCACCCCCGCCTCCACCCCACCCTCTACCTCAACTCCACCCACCTCCACCCCACCCCCTACCTCCACCCTCCACCCTCACCCCACCCCCATCCCAATCAGAAACATGCACTGCAGAGTGTCCTAGGACGGGACTTAAACCTTTACGTGCACTGAAATTCCAGGGCTCTTATTTAAATGCAGGTTTTGATTCTTTGGGTCTGAGGCGAGGCCTGGGAGTCCGCATTTCTAACGAGCTCCCAGCTGGCCCTGAAGCCACCTGTCCTGGACCACACTGAATAGTGAGGCTCTGAGTGACACACAAACTTGAGGATGCCGCCTCTGTGCCCAGATCCTCGGGCGGTTCCCCTTCAGATAAAACCAAACTCTCTATAAGGTCACTTTTGACCAGGCCCTGCCTTCGTTTCCAAAATCATCTCATCAGGTCCACCCAAACCCTTTGACATCCTTCCAGACGCAGCCGGAGTGAGCCGCACAGCGGGCGGTGCTCGCTTCCTGGCCTTTGAACCTGAGGCCTAGGATGTCTGTCCCTCCCACCCCCACTTCCTCTTCAGCCCGGTTTGTTTCTGCTTACACTCAAGACCCAGGGCGACTGCCCCCTAACAGTCGGGGGCTCTTTTTCCTCTGCCCCCCCATTAGCACATTGTTTGATACCTAACGATTTTGGGGTAACTTTGTCCCTCCCACGAGGCTGTGAGCCCCTCGGGAGGCCTTAGCCAGCTCCCCAAGGAATAAGAGTTTGCTCCCTGGCGGTTTACTTTTGGAAGCAAGATGGGGAAGATGCTGTGGGTACCAGGGTCCCCCTCCTGCCGGGACCCTCTGCGGACAACTGGGGGGGCCTCTCAGAAGGGAGACACCAAGAAGGGGGTGTTTGCCTTTGTCTCCTGTCACCACTGGTCAAGGCCGATCCCAGAGCATGTTAATTGTCTGTCATTTCAAGGTTTCCCTGTGTTCCAGAATGGTTGTGACAGTCCCACGCGGAGGCAACAGACACCCAGAGCAGAGATAAGCGCTACCAGGCTCCACCGGGGCACAGCTGGGTGCTAGAGCCAAGCTGAGGCAAGAATTAGGTCAGAAGGATAGGAGGTGGCACCCAAAGCACCCCCCAGGCAGGGACTGCAGCTGTCCAGGTGTGGCCCAGCACAGGGACGGCAGCACTTGGCACATGCCGGCTGGGAGCCCAAGGGATGCTGAAGGAGTGAACAAATGAGTGAATGGAAATACATCGCCGCCTTTTCATTGCGGATCCGGTTGACAGTGACAACCCAAGACACATTCAAGGTAGTACAACTCCGCAGCCCACTGTGGATCGGAGAACCCACCTGAGGAGCGAGGCTGAGGCCCCGGCCACGCTGGTGACTGTCCTGAGCCACCAACTCTCCCGGGCCGCAGCCAGTGCTCACTCCCATTTCTGGAATGAAGGCACTGACGTACTGATGCTGATCAAATCAGAGCTGGAAGAATATCGAACCGGCTACAGGCAAGGCCCCAATTAAAAAGAAAAAACCTCAGTGGGCCCAGGAGAAAGGGCCCTGCCAGAGCGGCGATCTGGATGGGGCAGGAAGTTAGGGCGGGCTAACGGAGATTCTAGAATCCCATCGACTCCTCTCTGTGTTGAGACATCGAGAAACACCTTCAAAAGTGTGTGAGAAACAACGTCCTGGAGGTGTCCCCAGGCGGCCACCCTGAGATCGTGCAGCTGGTACAAACGCAGACCGGCCTCCGTGACGTTACCCTTAACTCTGGGAACGTTCATTCTCCGGTTTCCCTGCGAGGGCTCTGGTCAGTGCGGGGATCTAATTTCTACCTGTTCCCCATACATCTGCTTCCTGTGGCTTTAAATGCTGTTCCTTGGTGACCAGGGCCACTGGGCCTGCCGTGCGGGATCCTGCCCCGAGCAAGGGGTTAACAGACAGGAAATCCCCCCGCCTTCCTTTTCCTGGCCTTATGGGGGAGGGCCCGGACCCCTCTGGCTCCTTGAAGCTCACTGTGCATTTGAAAGGCTGCTGGGTTGTTCCCTGGGGCTTCCCTAGCTGTGTGGGGTCTGTGCGGTTCCTGGGCACTTTGTTTCTCTCCTGCTGGACAGAGATGCATGGAGCTAACACAACATACACAAATAATTAGGAACTGAACACACAGGATCATCATGTGCTCACACAAACAGCAAGGGTGGGGATGAAGCGGGACCTTTTTCTTCCCCAGGGACCCATCAGCTGCCTCCTTCCTTCTACCTGGGGAAGAGCCTGGAGAGCAAGGGCTGGGCTGCTTCCCTCCAGAGAGTTCTGGCTTCATCTTTGTGGTCCCTTAACTTGCAGAGAACTAGAGCTGCCTAGCCGGGGAAGGGAACTGGGGTCCCAGGTGGTATCCCCTGTTCTGCTGGCTCCTCCCTGCCTGGCCTCAGGCTCAGTGGGGCTCCTCAGGGGGGCTGGCACAGCTTCCAAAGGTGACTGCCAGGAAATGATGCATCGAGAGGATGCCGGCGAAGACCTCAGGCGTTCACAGGACAGTCACGCCTCCCACCCCGAGCAGCCTGGGGGATGACGGCTCCATCAGAATGCATGGAAAATGAACCACTGTAGGAAATGCATGTGCAGACCTGCACTTGAACTCCACAGGGACGTCCTGCAGACCTGCTGCACCGAGGAGCCTGCAGGCAACACCTAGACTCAGGTCTGGCTATGCCACCCCGAAGCCAGATGTCCCCTGTGAGTTTCTTATTACAGGGATCCTTGCAAAGTGCGAGACAAACAGAAGGCATCGGTGTTTCCTTCCTTAGTCACCGGCCTGCTCTTTCCAGGCTTCAGTATTTTACGAACCAGCAACATTGTTCACTCTGCCTCACTGGATGACTTGGTGGGCCAGGGCAGCAGATGATAGTCATTTGCAGTGAGCACATTAATTATTTGTAGGAAGGCGGCTGCTGCTGGGCTATTTTTAAAGCCCTTTAAAAGTAGTTTCTTTTAACTCTTCACAAGGCTAAATATCTCTCTAGATATTTAGTTGATTCTATACTTGTGCCCAGCAAGGCTTTTAAAAAGACAACATGTAACACCAAGGACAATTTTAGGCCAAAACGCAGGCAGAATGTTACGCGGAATGTGCCTGGCCAGGGCCCCACACTGAGCTGTGACCTTCCCCCTGCTGGCAGGGCTTGGCCGAACCATCCATCAGGCCCGCGCTATTCTGAAGTCAGCACCGGGAATGGCCAAATTGATGGAACTGAACAGGCGCATCCCGCAGGTCCTGAGAAGCTCGGAGCAGCACCCCTGCGTGTGGCCCAGGGGTCCGTCCCCAGCAGGAAGGCCCCACGGCTGCCACCTTCAGTCGGGGCCTCTCATGCAGCAACAGCAAAGTCCCAACAAGGACAGTGGAGGCGGGGAGGTAACCTGCCTTCAGTGCCTCCATCTCTCTTCCTCAGCGCGCTCTCCTGCCAGGCTCCCACGGCTACCAAGGGAGTCCCCACGCCCTCGACTTCTATACCGTGGACATATCTGACTCCAGCAGTGTGAGCTCAGATATCAGTGGACAAGGGCAGCCTTCTTTGTGTCAGGGAAAACATACAATTTAGGTGACTGCCTCCTTGAAGGCACTTAGAAAACACAGAAAATACGAGGTTAAATATTTTCATTCATAAGGCTTGTCCCGGCCTTGGGCATGGGCAAAATTGCCAAACCACCTCGCTCTTGGGCAACCATTCGGGAGGCTTAACCGAGCCACCCGGCGGGAAGGGAGGCTGCCATCTGGGTCGCATTCCACCTTCTGCCTGGCGTGGGCTCTGAGTTGCAAGGACCGCGTCATAGGGCGGCCCCAGGCAGGCTCTTGGCAGACTGGCTGGCCCGCAGCAGGCTGGCAGCCCTGCCTCTGACCCTGCCCGCCACCTCCATGCAGCAGGGCATGACTCAGGCGCCTCAGGGTGAGCTATGAGGGCACAGCCTGTCGGCTGCTCACTCCCAGGGTGAGATGCAGCCTGAAGGGCCCTCCCGGGGGCACCTGCAGGGTGGTCATCTGTTCACCCGGCCATCTCCATGGCAGGCAATGGGGTGGGACTCTGTCTTCCCCAGAAGAGGCTGGGGACACAGCAGAAGCTCCATGCCTGGAATGAACCCTAAGTGAACTTCCTTCCCCTCTGGTTTGAAAGACTCGGTGTCTCCTGGACTTGAGAACACAAAAGGCAATTCATCTTCTTTAGACAGATTTCTCAAGGACGGGAGAAATGCAACCCCTTCACTTCCACCTTTTCACATGTTTCTCTTTTTAGTAGAATTTGTTTGCTTTATAAAACTAGATAGAAAAAAATGTGAGCTTTGGGGTCAAACTCTGTCTCTGCCACTTTCTTACTGTGTGGCCTTGGACAAGTGACTCAGTCCCTCTGAATTTGGCTTCCTCACTTTTATTTTTTTTAAATGCTTTTTTATTGATTTCAGAGAGAAGAAAGGAGAGGGAGAGACAGAAACACCAATGTTAGAGAATTATCGATTGGCTGCCTTCTGCACGCCCCCTACTAGGGACTGAGCCTGCAACCCAAGCATGTGCCCTGACTGGGAATCGAACCTCCAGGTTCATGAGTCTATACTCAACCACTGAGCACACTGGCTGGGCACCTTCCTCTTTTTTTTATTTTGAAAAAATATATCTTTATTGATTTCAGAGAGAGGAAGGGAGAGGGAGAGAGAGACAGAAACATCGATGAGAGAGAATTATCGATTGGCTGCCTTCTGCACGCCCCCTACTTGGGATCAAGCCCGCAACCCGAGCATGTGTCCTGACCTCGTATCAAACCACAATCTCCTGGGTCCTAGGTCGATGCTCAGCTGCTGAGCCATGCTGTGCCCACTTTTAAAACAGATAATGCCATCCTCGGAGTGAAGCCATGGAAATTAAGTGAGCCCATTGAGTCCAAACCTCCTGAGTCTGTTGGTACACACAGCCACGACCTCTGTGCCTGCCTACCGATTGCCCGCCACTCGGGGTGCACCTGTGGGGACCCCCACCACAGGGACGTGCAGGGACGCCCCTGGAGAAAGGAGCTTGCTGGATGGGGACTTCCACCTCTATCCCAGTCCCTCATGCCAGGGTCAGCTGGCTGGTGGCCCAGCTTGAGGCGCAGGGACTTCCTCTGAGCCCTTCTGATGCTGCACTTGCGGAGGTGCTGCAGTTAGGGCGGCTGCTTTCCTCAGGCCTCTCGTGGAGCCTCTGGCGCGGGGCCCGGCTCTGGCTGCAGGTGACCTTTGGCTGGGTTTCAGGCTCCCTGAATCCACCCGCAGGCATGACAGGAAACTGAGCCGGAGCACACCCGAGCCTCCGGACTGTGGAAATGAGTAAGCCTGTGCGATTGTAGCCAAGGAGATTGGGCCAAATGTCCACACGGACCCTCTGCCCAGGGCACGGAGCCAAGCCTTAAAAGCATTGTGCTAAGGGAATTCTCGGAATGTCTTCCTCAGGGGCTCCTGGAGGAAGCGGGCCATTTGTACTTATAGGCCATCCATCCCGGGGCACCCATCACAGCCCTGCTGGGGCCCGGGGGCTGGTCCCCCAGGGTGTTGGGCATAACTTGATAATTCCAGCCATCACCACCACCACCATCATTGTTACTGTCTTCATGCCAACTGCTATAGCCCCTCCACCAAGTTAGAGAAACGACAAACTCCCTGGACCCCTCTTTTCCTCTTCCAGAAACTTGCAATAATTCATCGGAAATCTAACATTTTGAACAAGTACTTATGTATACATCCCAATTTTTTAAACAGTATTTTTATAAACTCCTAAGAACATCTGATTCAATGGTAATGACTAATTTCTAGTATTAATAAGTATAACTTTGATTATAGATATGAAGCATGGACGACACTGGACATATTTATTAATTTTTTAAAAAAATGTAACATCATCACAGAATCTCCTGGGCCAGGTTGGGGAAGACACTAAACTACTTCCATCCTGGATGCATCAGTGAGGGACCCGGAGAGGGGCGACTGGGCAAAGACCACCCAGCAAGCAATACCTGTCTACATGAAGAGCATTTTAGAAACATTTAAAAATGAAAACTAGAACCATGGAGCCTGCGTCCCGTGCTCCAGCCTCACAGCCAGTTACTGTAGAATATTCTGAAGAGGAATTTGGAAATACAGTTTCTGCTGTTTCCTCCCTCTCCCCATGGGACCCGCCTGGTCTGAGGTTCAGAGCGATGCCTTCCGGAATATCCCAGGAAGGTGGCTGCTCCTGGTGGGTCCTGTAGGTGGACGTGAAGATGGGTCCCCTTGGGCCCCTGCGAGCTGGTTCCATCCCCACCACCTCGCTGGGACTGGGGGCGATGGCCAGCGCCCAGACCCCCAGGCCCTCCCCACCTGCTCACAGACACGCTACAGGAGCGCGCTGGAGGACTCAAAGCACAGGCCTTTCCTTCTGGGAGCGTCAAAGCCAGCAAAGCACCTCTGCAGAGCGTGCGGAGGCCCCGCTGCATCGGAAGGCGTGGTGGGCCAGACCCCGCGTCCTCCCTGGGCAGAGCAGCCGCCTGGCTCCCTGGGTTGGCGGGATGCCGAGCGGAGGAGGGGGCGGTGTGCTGGGAACGGGGTGTCACCGTGCGTGGGGGAAATGCTGCCCTTACAGGGCGCTGAGCCGTCCAGTGTCCTCCACGCACTGGATGGATGGCACTGGGGGCTCGTGCCGCTGGGCCGGGAGCACACGCGAAGGCAGCCTGGCCGTTCTCATAGATTTGTTCCTATTGCAGGTCTTGACCAACTGCGTTTCCCTGTGAGCCCGGGTCATTCCCTATTCTCCCTCGGTTTGGTTCTACACAAAAGTAAACACCTAAATGTGTCCATTCCTTTGTAAAAATCCCCAAACAGAGGTGGCTGTTAGTTTATGGTTTGTTACAAGCCTCTAAATGAGCAGGGGGTGAGCATGCCTCAGAGACAGGGCCGTGAGGAATGAGGCTGGTTCTACCAGTCCCACCGGATGGGCCCTGTCGTCACTGCCAACGTGGCTACAGCCAGTGCACACGCGTGCGCGTGGACGCATGCTGCAATGGGGAGACGGGGAGCCCGAGGTATGTAGTAATCCCTGGGTTCAGGCAAGGGGGCCGGCCGGCAGGGCCCGAATTATTCAACTGCATCCATCTGGCTGCAGATCAGAAAATAATTAGAGGCTTGCTTCAAATTAAAAGAGATTTCCAAAAAAAGGAGAGCCATTCCCCCAGACCTGAAGGACCGGTGGGCTGAAGGGAGAGCTAGTATTTAACGACCAGCTGACTTGCAGGAAGCTCCTAGGATCATTCTAATTCCACTTTCTACTATCAGACCCGCCACGTAAGGGCTGACTCACCCCTGCCCAGCTCACCTGGGCAATCCGATCATGTCAGCTCCCTGTCAGCTTCCTGTTCCCCACCAGAGCTCTTGGTCCAGCTGCCCCCCAATGCCTTCCTTCTCAAAGGAAATCGGGCCCTCTGGTCGGCGTACACTTCTTTTGCCCTGCAGCTGCTCTCTGCCCCACAATTTCGATCTCATTTCCTGGCCTCCAGCCTCTAAGCGAGGAACACGTCTCCCGTGAGGGCCCATCCCTTCTCCCGCTGCCCCGCTCGCTCTGGGCCTAGCTAACCCTCCTCACGGACCCTGGGACCACCTCTCGCTGGGTTCTCGCCCCTCCACCTCTTTCCAGCCCAGCCTCCTTTGCTTGCTGCTGGGAGTGTTGTTCGCAAGATGCAGTTTTCCCCACCCTGTGCTTCAGACAGCCTGTTGCTTTCCTTTTCAGTGGCTCAGTCTGCTACCCAGAGCTTAGGTGCTGGAGTTACCGCCCCCACCCCACCCCTGACTGCCCCCAGCCCTCACAGCACCCCTTGCACTCTCTGCCTCAGGGGCACGGAGCTACACGCAGGCCTCCGGGCCTTTGAACACACACACACTTCTGCGTATGTCATTACACCAACCTCCCCTTTCCAGGGGGCACCTCACTGCCCGTCATTAATAGTGGTATCCAGGGCAGGTCCATCGCAGCATCTGTGGTTCTCTTTGCTCTGCTGACCCAGGGTTCTGCCTAATAGGTGACAATAAATGCCACTGGCCTGTGAACCAGGCTGAGATCCTGTGTTCTTAGCAAACTGCCCCTGAGCCAGGTTCTCAGGATTCTCTCTACCCAGCGCAGTGGCCAATGTGGGGGGGGGGACCAGTGAGGGGGCCAGGGGGTGTGAGGAGGGGCCAGTGAGGGGGGCGGGGGTGTGAGGGGGGGCCAGTGAGGGGGCGGGGGTGTGAGGAGGGGCCAGTGAGGGGGGCGGGGATGTGAGGGGGGGCCAGTGAGGACCCCTCCGCTGCAGTGGCGGAGCCAGAACCACGGCTCGCTTACCCACCTGGCCCATCAGCAGACCCTGGCTAGGTAACAAAAGGCTAAGTGTTCACGTCTAGCCAACCCAAATTCAAGGTCAAATCCCCTTCACACAGCTGCAGAAAAAGCCAGTGGATCGTTATTTCATGATTGAGGCCTTGGAGAATCCCAGGCTAGTGTTTCGTGGCATTTCCTAAGGATGGGGGCTGCCAGACCCTTGCGGGCGTGCGCGCTTAAGGAACAGCACATCCACTTGGAGAAGGCGAGCCCCCAGGCCCTCCGGGCTTTGGGGTGCGTGGCGTGGTGGATTTCTAGGGGCTTTCCATGTATGTTAAAGCCAGACACTGTCTCGCTGATGAGCAAGCAGAGGGCGATCCTAGAACCTCCTCCCCACTTGCCCAGGCGCGCGCACGGGGAAGCCCGCCCGCCCCGCGCTCTCCCTGGAATCCCGCCGCCTCCCTGGAAAGCCCCGCGCCCCGCGCCGTCGCGTCTCCACGCCGGGCGCGGGCCAGCGCTGGAGAAGGCCGCGCGGGGCGCCCCGCAGGGCATGGCGCGGCCGCGGGAAGGCGCGGGAAGGCGCTGGTGTCGCACGCACGTGGCCCGGCCGGAGCCCCGAGCCGCGGCCGGGACGCTGCCCTCGGGGACCCAGGGCGCGGGGCCTTTAAGGAGGCGGGGACGTCCCGGGCGCCGGCGACCCAGCCCCCGCCCCCACGGGCCAGGCCCCGCCCCTGCCCGCCCCGCTTCCCCGTCCCCGGCCGGAGCCTCTCTGGCCACTGCTGGGCAGCGGGCGGGACGCGGGGGGCGGCGCACGCAGGAGGAAGCGCGCCGGGCCGCGGCCGCGGGACCTGCCCAGACGCAGAGTCCGGAGCGCCGGCCGCCGCGTCCCCCGCGGCCAGGTGAGCGGGGTCGGGGGCGCAGCCCCGGGCCGTGGCCGCCGCGCGCGGGCCGGCGTTTCCTCCCGCTCGCCCCGCCCGGCCTCCAGGCTCCCTGCTCCCGGCCCCGCGTCCCGGGCCCCGGGCCCCGGGCCCGCTCCGCCAGCCGCCGGGATCCCACCCCCCGCGCTCTCCACGCCCCCCGGCCGGCCGCGGGCTGATGTCCTGAACGCGCCGCCGCGGGGTCCGCGTCCCGCCGGGGCTGCCCGGGGAAGCTGGGGCGAGGCGCGCCGGGTATGCGCCGTCACCATGTCCCGCCCGGACTCGTGGCTCGGTGAGGTCCAGTGGATGGTCTTGGTGTCGCTCTTCGTCGTGGCCTTGGGCACGGTGGGCCTGTACCTGGCGCAGTGGGCGCTGGCCAGGGCGCGATCTCGGCGCCCGCGGCGGGCGGCGCCGCCTGGCGAGGACCCGCGCCCGGGGCCGGACGCGCTGCTCTCCTGGATCCTGACGCTGAACAGCTGGAGGAGCCAGTGGCAGGCCGCCTGGGTGGCCGCCCTGAACCAGGAGGCCGGACGGAAAGGGGTGAGTCGTGGAGGGCGTGGCGGGGCGCCGGCCGTCGGCGCAGAGCTCTCCGCAGCCTCCCTCCTTCCCCCTGGGAGGGCATCCTGGAAAGTTAGGAGAGGACCCTGGGGGGCGGACCACCCCTGGTGGGGAGTCAAGGCAGTGATGAGACCTGGTGCGCCACCCGGGAGGTGTGTCAGGTACTGGCTGTCGGAGAGACTTGTCAGAGGGGCCCATTCCCCTTCTGGCTCCCATCAGCCCTTCCTGGAGGCCCAGGTGGGCTCCGGTTCCCAGCTGGACACTTTGTGCTTTTGCACCTGATGCACTAGAATAACTGTGACCCCATCTATGCTTCCATCTGTAGAGCTGAATTTCACCAGAGTGTATTTCTACAAGGTTTGCTTGCATTTCCTGGCATCTAATATTAGCGACCATTTGTTGAGAGCCAGCCATTTGCCAGACAGTGTATTGGGGGCTTTTAGGTGCACACCTCATGTGAATCCTCACAACTCCTGGGATTGTCAGCACTTTACAGGTGAGGAGCTGAGGCCTGGAGAGGTTAAGTAACCTGCCCAAGGTCACACAGCCCGTGCTTGGCAGAGCTGGGATTGGAATCCAGCTACCTCCTACCCCAGACACAACTTAGGGGCTTGTGACCAACTCCCAGAGCGTGGTCAACAGCAGACAGAGGACAGAGAGGGGGTCGCTCTTTCCACTCCCTGAGCAGAGCCCTCTCGGCTCCCAGGGTGAAGTGATCCAGCGAAAGGTTTTCCTGTGGTTTTGTTTCTTCCATAGTTAAGGATGTGGTGACTTATTTGTACTTACATCTTAGTTTAATGACAAACTCCTGGTGTCTGCTATCCCTGGGCATTCCCGTAGCAGGAATTGGGGCCTAGTGGGACTGGGGAGGTGCCTCCCAGCCTCTGCCGGCCCTCCTTGCTTTCACGGTCCTGCACCTATCTGTGCAGCTCAGCGGAGAGGCCCGTGGCCGTCGGCTTTGGAAACAGCAAATGGGGTGTGCCTGGACCCATCAACCTTCCAACTCCAGAGCGGGCCCTGTGCCTGGTCCTTGCGCCCTGGCCTTGACTCACTTGGCCATGGGTTTGAAAAACAAGGAAACTTCACATATAAATGAGCATCAGTCCAACAACGTGAAAGGCCGCATTCCGAACTTGAAAAATAATTGTACCTTTTGGATGAAGAAAAGGGCTCCAAGGTTGGCTGCCGGCTGCCCTAGTGCCTAGAACATGCGCCCCTGCTGTGCAGAGCTGGACATCTAGATAGATGGAGAACCACCCCATCTCTTGTGGTCGCCCTAAAGCCATGCGGCCTCACCCCTGGGAGTAAACATAGATGTTTCCCCACTACGATGCTGTCATCGACCCCAGGTTGACCTGGTGTCACAGGCCAGGTTCTGGGGCTGAGTGCACCCTGGTTGGTTGGTGGTGTGAGCGGGTGTGAGCCTTGTCCCTGCTCTCTAAAATTCAAGGGAGTGCTGGGTACGTAACCTGGAGGATCTGCCGGAGCTTCAGGCACAGAGGTGGGACCCTACCTTGTGTGTGTGAGTTGGGATAGCCCTGCTTAACCCATTCTGCCCCGTTTCCTGACATTTCTCAATGGGCTGCAGAAAGTAGGATTGCCTTGGACACTGCTTCCAGGCTGCCAATGGAAGTTCCTCCTGGAACGTCTGGCTGGTCAGGTGAAGCCAAGAACCCTGAAGGAGCCGAAGATTTTAAAAGAAAACCTTTCGCTGGATCACTTCACCCTGGGAGCCGGGAGGGCTCTGCTCAGGGAGTGGAAAGAGCGACCTGGTGTGTACCCCCTCTCTGTCCTCTGTCTGCTGTTGACCACGCTCTGGGGGTCGGGGACATCAGTGTTTCCTGCCTGGAAGGCGCCGTGATGGACGGGGTTCGAGCTCGAAGGAGTGCCGAGGCTGACTTCTCTGGCAATTCTGGGGGGCATGGATCTGATCTGATTGTGCTCCCGAACCCGAGAGTGCTGCTTGGTTTCAATTCAAATGGAAGGTTTTGCAGGCAGATAGGATCTGGTGACCTCCCTACAACTGACCTTTCACACACCCTCGCTGCCCAAGGCCGGCACTGGAGCAGCCCTGATGACAGTGTGGGTGAGCAGGCTGGTGTTTCCCGTGGGTGTCCTGACCCCGGCAGCCAGCCCTGCCTCCAACTCGATTCCCACTAATCCCAGATTAGGGTTGACACTCCGTGCCAGACAGGCCCAGACGGCCACAGCTTAGTGCCCTCCTCCGGCCCCTCCTGTCCTGTCATCTGTCTGCCCTGGCTGGGGAGGACACCGCTTCTCAGCCTGTCACTGGGAGGCTGGACACACTGGGAGTAACATAACCACATCCAGCATCTCGCGAAAGGTGGAATTCCCTATCAGATGGAGACGGTCGCTCCTTGCAGTCTAAGTCTTACCCCAACTTTGTACTTTAAGATCGGAAGGAATCCTAAACTCTTCTGGCGACCCCCCTTCCTTCTCCAGAGGGGAGACTGAGGCCCACGAGCTGGAGAGACCTTCTGGGGTTGACCCAGACCCGGTCCAGGTGTTCGTGGTCCGCCCACGCCTGCATTCGCATTCCCCGTGGGCAGCAGATTCCACTTTGCGGCCCATGTGTTCCCTTTAACTGAGGTCCAGCGAGATCGGATGAAAGGTTTGGATCGTTTAACGTCTCCTCCCCACCCGGGGGCTCCTCTCTCCCGGGACCTGAGCACTGAGCGGTAAGCCACGGAGCCTCCTTTGGCTCTGGATGCCCGTGGCCGTGGCAGTGCAGGTTCCTCACTCCAAAACGACTTCAAATTACACGGGACGGTGAGTTGGAGAGACATGAGGGGAGGCCAGGCGCCAGGCGCGGGGCACACGGGCGAATTGCCTGGCGGGCTTTGGAACAACGCACGTGCTTCCTCCCCTGCAGCTGGGACTTAGGAGGTTGGCGGGGGCGCGGGGAGCATACCGTCTGTTTCACAAATTCCCCCGGCGAGAGGCTGCCAGGTACACACCTGCGCCTGAGCCAACTGTGTCGGTCACGCAACAACACCTCCCCACTCCGATGTCGCAAACACCCAGCTCCCGTTGACCTGATCACAGTTCAGTCGTGGAGAACAGAGACCCTAGAACGGCCTCAGTCACTAGACTTGGAACTAATTAACACCCTCTTACCCAAAAGCGGCAGCTGAGGTTTTTCTCTTTCCTTCCCCTGTGTGACACTGACATTTATAAAATGGTTTGGGGTGACAGTCAGTTACTCCAGCGATGGTGCACCCCCCCAACACCCACCCGGGAGGCTCTGGGTTGCCGTGCCCACAGCGGCTCACTGGCTCTGGAAGCCGGGCGCTTGTGGCCCGGAGAGCCCGGTGGGCGAGCTGGACAGCGCTCCCCTGCCCGGGTGGGTGCCCACACGTTGTGAGGACTGACCCCAGAGTGGGGGCTGCCTTCGGGGCTTGTCTGGCAGTGAGTCACCCTGAAGCTGTTTATCTCTTTAGTCTTTTGCCCCAGGAATTTTTTCAGAGGGACGTTCTAGATGCAAATGACCAAGACTGTGGGACAATGTGTGGCTTTGGGAAAAAACAGGAAAGATGCTGTGTGAACCTAGAGCATGTTATTAATAGCTCCAACTTGTAGACGAGCTTCAGCAATTTAAAAAGTAAACCAAGTGACGAGACTTCGGAGTTTTCCTGTCACATAATGAGCTTTGAGCGGTGCTCAGAAAAATCCAAGCTCCTGACCAGCCACAGTGGCCAGAATGTGAAGGTGACCTTGGATTAGGGACCTGTATGGGCCCCTCCCTGTGTCCCCCACTGGGACTCCCCCCAACTGGTCTCCTGTTGCTCAGACATTCAAATCTCTTTCCTGTGGGACTTTTCCCACGGGTCATTCCTTTTGTCTTAAGCACTTATTTAACTTTTCTTCTTGTTTAACTTCTGTAAACCTTTCGGAAAGATCCCAGATCCTCCCATTCTGCCAGGATGCTGCCCCACCCCCACCCCGGCAGCCTGTGGTTGTTCCCGAATTGCATTGGCACCTTGTGGTCACTTGTGTCTCATGGAATTGTGAGCGAGGCCAGAGCCCTGTCTGTCCAGGCACAGCCCACCCAGTGCCCGGGCAAGGCTGGCTCAGAGCAGTTGGGGGGTGGCAGCGGGGGGCGGGGGGGATGAATGGCAGGGCCTGTTAGAAACTTGTCACTGGTGGGGAGAGACAGTGGCCATGTACCTCACCCCATCTGGACACAGGCCTTCTCTGCTTGGGAGCCAGCCAAGCCTGGGCAAAACAAGCTGTTTAATGTGCTTTGTTTTCCACTTCTAAAGAATCAACATTAAAGGAGGCTCACTGATGACTTTGCAAATTGTCCTCATGAAACCCAGGAATGGGCGCCAGTTCAGGTTGTTCTTTGCCCTCGCCCATTCTCCCAGTGGGACCGGAATTCGGGGGAAGGAAGAGTGGGTGTAGTGTTAACTAAAAGGCAGCCAAAGCCAACTTGACTCCCCTCGGCCCCTCGTGGGCTGCTGAGTTGGGTGGGGACTTCTCCAGCCGCTTGGAAGAACTGTTCACTGCTCAGGCCGAAAGCTCTGGGGCTGTGTGACCTCGGGCAAGTCCTGACCTCTCTGTGCTTCATTTGCAGAAGAGGATAAGTTTGGGTTCAATCTGGAAAACAGAACCCACTCTGGATGAGATAAGATCTATGGGAGGGATTTAGGAAATAGCATCAATAAAGGTGGGCTGCTTTCTTGTAAAGTCTCTTTTAAAAGACTTGATTTTTTTTTTTATTGCTCTTAGATTTACAGAAAAGTTGCAAAAATCATCCAGAGTTTCCCTATATTCCTTACCCAGCCTCGCATAACCATAGCACAATGATCAGAAGCAAGAAATTAACATGGGCCCAGTGTTACTATAATTTACAGTAAAATGGTATTAACATTGTAACATTGTAACGTTGTCATTAACATTGACACAACGTTACTATAATTCACGGTACAATGATACTAATATTGTAGCAGTGCAAGCCACTCACGTTGGCACACTGTTACTATAATTCACGGTACAGTGACATTAACATTGTAAACAGCGTAAGACATCAACATTGGCTGTGGTCTTTAAACTGAAGACTGGATGTGAATTTCTCGGATTTTCCACCGGTATCTTTTTCTTGTTCCAGGGTCCCGTTCAGGCCCCTCGTGGCATTAAGTCATTGCTTCTCCTTAGTCTCCTGAAGTCTTGAACAGTTAGTTTCCTGGCTTCTCACAACCTTCACAACTCTGAAGAGTATTGACTATTCTTTTGCCAACTCTCCCTCCAATTTGGTGTTTTACACGATTGCATTGAGGTTATACAAACTACAGAAGTGATGTGCCCCTTTCCATACGTTAAATCACGGGTTTCCTTGTATCATTGTAACATACTTTGGCCTTGATCCCTTGGTAAAGGTGGTTTCTGCTGGTTTCCCTTCTTCTATCTTATGTCCCCTCTTCTGTCATTCCCTCTGGAGTTAAACGCATCTTGTGGAGCTACTTTGAGACGATACACGTCCTGTTACTCCTCACACTTAGCTCGCCGATTCTGGCACCCATCCGTGTGCTGAGTCTGCAGCAGTTACCTCTGGGGAGTTCGCTCTATGATGACTTTTTGTTTTCCTCTCTCCTACATTTAGTCATTGGAATTCTGCAAGAAAGAGCTGCCGTTTCTCCACCTATATATTTAGTAGAGTATGGACATGAGTATATAGGTGGAGAAATGGGTATTTACTTTATGGGTGGACTCCTGGGTATTTATTTTATCCTACGTGTTATCCAACCCTGTCGTCATTTGTTTGTTCTATCTGTCCTCGTTTGGCCACGAGCAGCTCTTTTAGAAGTAGCCTTTGTGTCTTGCCATCTAGATAGATTTGTGTGTGTATATTTAGCACTTCCTTCCTTTATGGTTCCGCAGATGTTTTTTTCTAGACTCATCTTGTGTTTTCCCTCTTCCGGCCCTGGGTCCAGCCACTTCTCCAGGCAGCCCCGATTCTTCCTATTGGAGAAGTGCGTAGAAACCAAGATCTGGGCGTCAGGGGTGCTCGTTACTGCTGGGGTCTTATTGCTTCTAGACTTTTTTAGTGGACAGAGCGAGGAAATATATGTGTATACAGTAACACACTTATGCACACGTCTGTATTTCTCTTCTCTTTCTGCCTGTGTCTTCAAAACCATGATTTTAAATTGATCCCTTGGCTTCCAGGTCAACAGCCCAGAGTTCATTTTATCTTCTCCTTCCCATGTTTTCAAGTTCCTTCTCTAGGAGGGGGGCATCGGCTACTTACTGTCTGGAACATATTTATTTATTTGGTCAACGCTAGCACCCAAGAGAGGACTTTCTGAATTGCTGACCCGTGCCCCTGTGAGAAACACTTACTGCCTCGATTACAGCATTTATGTGTTTCCCAGAGTGTCTTAGGTGAGACCTGTGTTTTTCCGCCCCTTTGGGGGTTATGCTATTCATCGGCAATACAAGTTCATTTGTGTTTGTGTTCCATCTGGGCTCCTCCCACATCCTGATTAAAGAGAGGATCCATCTTTGCCCGGTGATCTGCGATGCCACCCTGTCCCCTGCTAAGTTTGCACGTGTGCCTGGGTCTGTTGGGACTTTCTGTTCCTGTCCTCGGGTCCGGGCGGCTGCGTGTTCCTGTGGCAGCCGGCGCTGTCTGAGACCGGAGGGCCTGCAGTGTGTGCTGACGCCTGGCAGGGCTAGTGCCCCTTACGGTTGTCCCGTTGCGGTGTTTTCCTGGCCGGTCCCGCGCGCTGCTTTCCTGGGTGGGCGGGAAGTCCGGCCCTAGTCCAGGCGGGGCAGCGTCTGGAAGGGGCTGTCTGCTCACGGACGGGGCGGGAGGCGTGGGGTTCGGGGTTGGGTGTTGGGCGCACGTAGGCTTCCTGAAACTCGAGGACTAGGCCATCGGAAAGGGAAAGGGAACCTGTGTCCTTGTAATAACTTATTTCCTTTGCGAGACCACCCTTTGACGTTAACGCTCCCCGCAGAGCCTTCCAGGGTTTTAATCCGCAAGGTGCCACAGGGAAGAGGCTATGGACGGCCCCCACCGAGGCCCCGGCGGGGGCTGCATCCGGGCTGCTCACGGCAGCGGTGGCTCTTTAGGCCGGGACAGAGGTGCATTGTTTCACCGCGCCGTCCGGCAGCTGTCACCGCTCCTGCTGATGGGTCAGTTCCCTGCCTGGCACTGGGCTCCCTGCTGGGGGCTGTCCTCTCAGCCAGCCGCCCGGTACAGGGACCCACGTCATCACCGGGCTCGTGGCTACCCCTGGCCAGCAGGTCGCACCAAAACAAGCCCCAGCCCTGGAGAACGTCGGCAGAACAGCCCGAAGCCGTGATTTCATCGCTCCCGGGGAATAGATTGAATTCTCCTCTGATGATTTTTGGGGGGTGAGATCAGTGTTGCTGAAATGGGGCGAGGTTAGAAAGCATGGGATTGAAAGTGTTCTGTGCCTGTTAGCTTTCCTTTGGGCGGTGGGGAATTCTCAAGAAGTAGCCCCCGGTGACATCGTTGGCGCTGGGCCTGCCAGCAGAGCTTGGGTGCCTTTTGCAGAATTTTATTTTCCCACCGACGGTGGCCTACAGTTGGCAGCAGCTCTCCACGGGAGAGTCTCTGAGGTGATGGAAAACGGGGTGGGGGGCCGTGGAGGGGGTGGGGGTGGTGGAGGTTTTTCTTGCAGACAATCAGAACTTGCTTGACCTCCATGCGCATCAGCGTTTTCAGAAGGGTTTCATCCCAGGTTGTGCTTTTGGGCCTCTCAAGAGAATTTGTTTTAAAAAGGACAAGACCTGGTCGGCCGTCCAAGCCCTGGTTTGCTCTTTCATAAAACACCAGTCTTGTTGCCTCATATTAATGTAATTGCTGCTGATGGGTCAGTTCCCTGCCTGGGTCCCTGTACCGGCCGCCGGCTGAGAGGACAGCCCCCAGCACATCTCTCATGTGGAGATTTTTAATGGCAAGAACCTGATTGGACGCAGGCTGACAAGCCCCAGGGGAGTTTGTGGGAAGGGCGGGGAGGAGGCACGGAGCTGAAGGCAGGGTTCACCCAGGAGGCCTGGGGGCCAGAGCTGGCAGCTCCAGGGGCCTGGGAAGCTGTAGCTCTCAAATGAGCTCCTGGGGCACAGCCACCAGCTGGCTCGTCTCCAGCCAGGGAGTCCCAAATTCCAGGGAGAGGCGGCCGGCCCCCGGGGGTTCCTGCCCACCCAGGCCGTGGGCGATGGGAAAAGAGAAAGGGGCACCGTAAGTGCAATGCCAGGAACCAGGGTTCAAGGAGGGACGACTCTCTAAAAACAGGGCTTTCACCAGCGGAGGGGAGGGCAGCCCCGGCGCCTGCTGTGCGGGCCCCGCAGACCCAGGACTAGCACAAGCACCGGCCCAAAGAGCCTGCCCTTCTTTACACCACGAGCGTGAGCGGTCAGCCCCCTTCCCCGTCCTGACCTGGTCGCGACAGCTCGGCTCCTGTTCCCGTTCCCCTGCTTCCCAGCCTTGTCCCGTAACTGGACCCGCCCCGCGCGCCAGCCAGCCTGGGCCGCTGCACAGGTGCGGGCACAGCTGCGGGCACAGGTGCGGGCACTGACGGGTGCTTGACCGTTGCTGCCCCTAGAAGCACAGGTTTAACTAGAAGCAGCCATGTTACGTTTTCTTAGGTTTGCAGAGCTTTATAGCAAATACCTAGTTTCCCCTAAAAAGCAAGCGTCGCCGCTGCGCATGGTCTCCTCACTGCGCTCTTCTGTTCCAGGGCCCGCTGTCTCTGGCCTTCGAGGAGGACCCGCAGCAGCAGCCCCTGGAGCTGGCGGTGCAGCAGGTCTCGAGTGCAGCCGGCTCGGCCCAGGAGAAGGTGAGCTGGGCGCCTGTGCAGGGTCTTTCCTTACCGAGGAAGCGGGTTTGAAGCTGGTGGGGTGGTTTATTCTGTCTTAGAATTATTTGAAAATGCAGACATCTTACATTAAAAAAATCTGCTCCGTCGGCTGGTGATGGATAAATACAAGGTGGACTCTCGATACAATAGAATATGATTCAGCTCTAAAAGGAATGAGCGTCTGACACAGGCTACAACATGAATGGGCCTCGAAGACATTGTGCTCAGTGAAAGAAGCCAGACACAAAAGGCCACATGTTGTAGGGTTCCATTCGTATGAAATCTCCAGAACAGATAAATCAGTAGAGACAGAAAGTAGACTAGTGGTCACCAGGGCTGGGTCGGGGTGGAGTTTAAGGGGAAATGGGGGTGACTGCTGTGGGTACAGGGTTTCTTTTGGGGGTGACAAAAACGTTCTAAAAGTGATGGTGGGAATGCTTTTTACAACTCTGTGAAGTATATTTTAAAAACATTCGATTCTACAGTTTAAATGGGTGAATCATATGGTATGTGAATTTTATATGCACGTGTGTGTATATGTATATATTCCGCAGGGTGACATATAGATTCGAGCCATTTAGATATCACGTAGAGTGCATTTTACAGTTGCTCACCTTTCACAAGCTGACCTGCAGGGCTGTGTGGAGGGGGATCCCCCCCCCCGTGGGGCACTGCAGAGAGCCATCGCCTCTAAAGTCCCCTCCAGGGCCTCCCTCCGCCTCCTGTCCAGTCTGACAGGCACTGGGCACCCTGCCCTCTCCCAGACTGTAATCATCCGCTTACACAGAGCAGCGAGGTTCCACCTACGATCTCTTTCCTCACGTCCTGGGAGAGGCTCTCTCTAGAATGTGTGACCCAGAAAAAAGAAACCTTCATTTCGATGTTGCCTGTGGCCTGTGAGCCAGCTCTTGCTCCGCACGATGTAGCAACAGCCCTTCCTGGGCTCCCAAGTCACATCCCTGGGCTCCAAAGTCCCCTGTGAGACTCAGTGCAGACATGGGGTCCATGAGCCCACGTGGAAACACCTCGAATGTGAATCAGCGTCTGAGGGTTTGTACTGTGACAGGTGCTTTGTTGAGATGGCCACACACGTCTTTTATTTCGGGAGCTGGCTGTCTTTGAATGTAATGGGTATTTGGAAAGCTTGCCGGCGAACATGCCTGGAACAGTCTTGAGAGACCGGCAGCGTTGTTGGCGTCTTGGTGTGAGGCCGGGTGTCGTGTGAAAAGCATCATGCATCTTTGATTTCAGCGCCATTTGTAAACAATTAGAGGCTTCTAATTAATGATCAACTGTGGGTTAGAGTTTTAGATCCACGTAATAACCCAGCCAGCGTGGAGCCGAGCTGTGAAGCCGGGAGACGCTGGCTGGCTCTGGGCCTGCTTCGGGTGCATCTTTCTCTCCTGAGCGGCAGGTGCTGTGCCTGTGAAGTATTAATCCCTCCCTGATGGGGCTGGGAGGGCGCCATCCTGCACGGTACCCAGCACGACGCCCGCTGTGTCGTCGCTCCTGATGCTGTTAGGTGTGACCAGCCTGGGCGATGGCCTTGTGTCCACTCTTACTGTGCCCAGACACTCCTCTGCCCGGCCAAGTCTCATGCTCACTGTACAGAGGAGAAAACTGAGGCAAAGAGAGTCTAAGTGTCTAAGTCACTTGGCCAAGGTGACTGAGAGCTACTAAGTAGCAGAGGCTGAATTTGAACCCCAGTCGGCCCCCAGAAATGAGCTCCAACCGCTGCACAGCGCTGTGACTGTTATTTGTGTATTATTTCACTTAAGCCCTCACTCCCACCCTCACCAGGAAAGAGACGATGAAGATGAGAAAAGAACCGAAAGGCACTAACCAACCGATGCTTCCCTAAAGCCAGGGCAACACAGAATTGGGCAGTGGCCTAGGATTTCCCCAGAATCCTTCTGCGTGGCCGGCATTGGAAGTGTACTGTGTGCACGTGGTTTTTTACTAAGGTTGCCTGTTAGCCATTTATATACTGAAATATATACTCTGAGCTCCCGGCATCTCCTCTGTGCTTTCCACACCTCAGTGGGCCCCTTGGTTTGCAAAGTAGCCTGGTTCAAAGTTGTTGATGTTTGTCTCTCTAGTTGCAAACAGGATGCTTGGTTGGCCTTTTTTTTTTTTTTTTTCCCTGCTTTGCATGACTTGAACTTCCAGGTACTCCATTAGCCTGGCATTTATGCTAAAATGCTAACAGGTTGTGAAATTGTTTTGAACAGAGTCTTCCCTAGGGCAGGTGCTTATTCCTGGGAGGGCCACCTGCCACCTGTTTGTTTGGGTTACAATGTACAGAATTCTGGGCTCGGTAGCCATCGGCATGACCTCACCTGGAGAAGACTGGGTGAGAGGAGCAGGCTATGGTTTTGTGTGTGTGTTGAATACAGAACATGGGTGTTGGGCGTGACAGAGTGACCTGGCCCAGGACGAGAGCACTAATACCTAGCTGGGAAAAGCCTCAAGTTCTTGCCTTTCATCTTAGAGGAAATGTATGTGTTTCTTGTTTGTTTTTTTAATTTTTTTATTGATTTTTGGAGAAACGGAGAGGGAGAGAATCAATGTGAGAATGAAACATCCGATCGGCGGCCTCCTACAGGTCCCCGACCGGAATTGAACCTACAGCCCAGGCATGTGCCCTGACCTGGAGTCCAACCCACAACCCTTTGGTGCCTGGGACAACGCCCAACTACCTGAGCCACACGGGCCAGGTGTTTCTTTATACGGAGGTGATGAAAGGGAACTTCACGTGCACGGATTTGGAAGCTGAAGAATGCACAGCAGACCACACTGTGCAGGGAGACACCTCCTGGAACTATAACGTTACTGAAGCCTCCCCTTCACTGTAAAGTATCCCAACAAGAGAGGCTGTTGCTGGGGGCAGGGGCCAGGGCCCCGGTTGTCCCAGGCATGCCCCTTGAGCATGTCCCCAGCATTCCTTGGGCTCGGCTGCCCTCTTGTTTCCAGCATTTTCCATCTCAGCCCACTGGGAGAGTTGTATACAAAAACCCACCTTCGGCCACATAATGTGAATAAGTGGGCAGGTGGGGTTAACTTTATAGATGTTCTGATAATTTTTGGCTCTAATGGATTTTACTTTTAAAACTGAGCCTCGCCCGGCCGGGTGTGGCTCAGTGGTTGAGCGTCAACCTAGGATCCAGGCGATCGGGGTTCGATTCCTGGTCAGGGCACAGGCCTGGGTTGCGGGCTTGGTCCCCAGTTGGGGGCGTGCAGGAGGCGGCTGATCAGTGACTCTCTCGTCATTGATGTTTCTCTCTCTCTCCCTCTCCTTTCCTCTCTCTGTAATCAATAAAGATATATTTAAAAAAATAAAAAATAAAACTGAGCCTCTAGAGGCTCCAGAGTAGAAACAGTATGTCAGGTCGGGTCCGCTGTCCTGAGGAATCTTGACAGAGCCCAGACCAGATCGCGGAGCCGGGGACCAGGTCGGACTGGGAATCCGAATGGTTAGTGAAGGAGCTTCCCTTCCATTTTATTTCAGAATTTTCTTCTCGGGATGCCACAAAGGATGATTCAAGTGAAAAATATTCAGCGGCAGAAACCTTTTTTGGATGCGTTTTTCTCTCGGCTGTGTTCCTAGTTCTTTTGGAGACCGAAGTAATTAAATTGTTTCCAGTTCTCCAGAGCGTTCCAAGCAGAGGAGCTCAGGCGGCCGTGCACGAGGCTTAGTGGGAGGGGAAAGAGAGAGTACAGAGGGTGTGAGGACATTAGGGGACTTTCTGCCTGCTGAGCAATAGCCAAACTTGGGAGTGCCGGGCCTGGGATTCCCTGGCCCCCTCTAAACAAAGGAGCACTGTTTCAGGACAAGACCTGTTTGTGTAGGTCTGTGAGCATTTTAGGGACAAGACCTATTTGTACAGGCCCGTGAATATGGAAGGGGTAAGACCTATTTGTACAGGTACATGAGCGTTTAAGGCCTTGAAGCTGGGTTCTGCCCTGCAGGTCGTGATGAAATGTGCTCACTCTCACGTCCCGATGGTGCCTCCATTTGCTGCCTTCTCTCCTGAACCTGGGGCTGGACCAGGGATGCCCTGACCTTCACCTGTCAGACCAGGTGCTTGTGGACCAAAAAAGAAAAAAGGTTCTACAGAAAGTAACCGCACAGGGTGATCTGATTGTAAACTCCTAACTGGGCAGGTCGAGGTGGGTCGTCACCCCTGTGGCACAGAACTTCTTTAGTAAAAGGCTTAGCTTTGCCTTAAGCCAGCCCACCTGTTGTTTCTGTGCATTTAGTTAAAACACCTCTGAAATGCCCCCGTTCGGGCCCCTCCTTCTAAAGCTGACCACCCTCCAGAGAGCCTGTAATCTTAACCACCGGTAATCCGATCCCGGCCTGGCTTTCTCCCACCTCCATGCAGCCTTCCTTCCTTTCCTTAATTCCAAATGCATAAAAGAAGCCACTGACTGCATTCTAGGAGGCATTTTTCTCAGCCTGTGGAGATCTTGTCTCCAGGTGTATCCTATGTTTGGCTCATGTTTTATACAACTTCTCAGCAGGTTTGGATGCTTTTATGTCAACATGCTCCTGGAGCTCCCGACTTGCACCTTTGGGTCCCTCGCCGCGAGCAGCCCACCCTTCCATCAAACGCTCTCTGCTGTACAGAGAAAGGGGCCTTATCCGGGACACACGGCTCGGCCTCTGTTGCTTGCTTTTGAAATGGTTTATGTAATCGAGGCGTTCTTTGCTTGCTTTGGGAAAAAATATCTCAGGAAGAAAGCAGCGGGTTCGCGGCGCCTCTTTTCCAGGGCGCTGTGCTCCTTCCTGTGCTCTCGGCCCCGTGGAGCCTGCGCTGGGGCCCGTGGTTCACTTCTGTTCTCGGCGAAGTCCCTGGTCCCGGCACAGTCACCAGGTGTTTCCGTTTAGATGTGAAGATCCAGCATCGCCATCAGACTGCTTCCCAGGGAAGCCCAGGCATCGGGCGGGGCTGTCACAGCTCAGACTCTGGGGCAGGATCAGGGCCTCTGTCTGTTCAGCGGTCCTTTGGTAGCTGTCAGCCGTGGCCACCCCGGCCACTCAGGTGGCGCCTTGTACCAGGACACCCTGCCGTCCGCTGTTCCAACAGAAGGGCCCCTGGGGGGCAAGGCCTGGCCACTGCTCTCCTGGGTCGAGGGCGTTTAATTTAATGCCCGTTATGGATAACACCTAACGCGCTGCAAGATTACTTCTTCTAAAAGCACCTTTCCATTCTGTCCATCCATTTGGCAAATGGGCCTTTCTTGCTCTCAGGGGGGCGCCGGGGGCGGAGGCGGCCTGGAGGGGATGGGGCCCCCGTCCTTGTACCTCCCACTGGCCTCCTGGGGGCCGGGTAGCCCTCTGGCCATATTGAAATGTCAAGGTAGGATCCGGATTGTTGTTTTCATTAGCACTTCCAGCCGAACGCTGCAGGGAGGCCAGAAACGGTGGGTCTGTGGGACTTGGTTTTATTTAGAGCCGGGAAGCCATTTGACAGTTCTGTCTTTAAGGCTGTATAATTCTGTAACTGTTTAATATTTCATCTATTTCAATTACTCCCGCATCTTTGAAAACCATGACAGGTTAAAATTTATTTAGATAGAACCGATTTCTTGTGTTCTGGATACATTTTTTAAATTGTTTTATTTGTAACGTCCGTAACTTACTTTCTTTTTAAGGCTCCTTTAGTGAGAGATGCTGGCTGATGGCTTTCCCTAGTGTGAACATGGAAGTGTTGGGAATTTGAAATCAGCGGGTGTCGAGAAACAGAACAGAGCAATATTTAAAGAAAAAATCTTTATGTGTGGAGAGAGCTTAACAACTTGAGTTGGGCAAGAAAGAGTTTAACTCCTGAGAAATCCACCAGGAAGAAAAGATCTGAGATTTTTTTTTCCAGCTTTCAGACTGCTATGTAACAGCAAAGATGTGAATCTGGGTATTTTTCCAAGTTTGAAATGGAAGCCTTGCCATTGTTGACCTCTGTCTCTCTCAGAAAGGTCCATTAACGCTGTCCCATCCCTCCGCCAGGTGGTGTCCTGTCGCGTGGTGGGCAAGGCCATCCAGTTCCTGGTCAGCACGGCGCCCGCCTCACCCGAGGACACGGGGCGCCCGCAGTACGGCGTGCGGCTCGCCCCGCTGCATTTACAGGTGGGGCCTGGTGGGCTGCGCGAGGCGCGGGAAACGGTTCTCACAAACCCGTGGGGCAGCGTGGGCGCCTCAGGGCCGTGAAAACCCAGGTGTTTATTAGTCGCCACTCATTTAATGATTTCCTAACTGTAACCTGCCACATTGTATCTGTGGGAAGTAAAAAAGTGTGTGTGATATGCATATTACATATACAGACATACATATGTTCATACATGTGTATGCACATGTGCACACACACACACATATGTAACGAATTCAGAGGTTGCCCATCTATCGGAAATGGGAGAGATGGCATCTTTCAAGGACTTGAGCAGTCAGGGGTGCTGCCCAAAGGCAGAATCAGGCAGGTGGCAGGTGCGTGAGGAGAGCGGGTCTGTCTCAGATTCCGCGCTGGACTCGGAAGCCGACTACAGCTTGGGAGCCGGGCTGGGCCTTCCACTTCTTAGTTCCTGAAACACTCAAAATATTACTTTTATAAATTAAAAAATGAGCATTGCCATTATTTTTCAGACAACAGACATCATTATAATAATTATAAGAGATATGTGTAACTGTTTTATAATGTATACATAATCATATAAATATTCATAATTACATATGACAGTTATACAGAGTCATGTAATAATTATGATAGACTTGGTGAGACTCTGGATGGCTGAGCTGTCACATAACTGAGTCTCTGACGTTAAGCAGAAGTTCGCCGAGGCTCCTGTTTGACTGTCTGTAAAAGCTGTACATTTGTGGGTCTGTTTTAGGGGTCACTGCTGACTCAGCCCGGTGTTTCCTGACCTTATAGTTGGCTGCTAGTTTGGGGGGGGCTGAGCCCAAGTCATCCAGGATTCTCCATCACAAGGGAAGATGAACTTTTCTTACAAAGACACGGCTTTAGATCAGCAGGGGGAACAAATTTCCTGGCCAACCAAATGGCTTCTTTCCTAAAATCTACCCTGCACCCCCACCTCCCAGTAACACTCCCTTTTCAAGTTGAAGAGGTTAAGCGTTGGCCTCATGGACTTGTCAGATGTTAACGCCTCCTGTTTCCCCCAGCTTTTTGGACAACGCGGCTAGGAAAGAACTTCAAAGTGTGGGACACGTTTACACGACACCTGACACACGTCTCAGGACTGAGTCCAGCGAGGACCCCACACGGGAACAGAGCAAATGGAGTTTCTGAGATGGGCTTTAGGTGCCATTTGAGCAGCTCAGACACAAGTGACACAATTGTATCTTTGATCTCCTAGCACAGCTTCAAAGCAGCCATGGATCAGCCTGCAGGAGCGGCAGCTGCTGCAGACCCGTCAATTATTAATGCGCGAGGCTGCAGGCCTCCCACCTCGCCCTTGTTCCTCAGATAAAAGGCGCAGGAAAGGGCCAGCAGCCAGGCTTGCTGCCCCCCCCCCCCGTGGGGGTGACTCGGGGACCTGTGTCAGGGCAGTTAAAGCGCACTCGTCCTAGGGCTACGGGGAGGGCCGCGTTTCTCTTCCCCTCCCGCTAGCGTGGGGTGAGGGTCTGAGCTCTCAGAAATGCATCCTTCCTTTCCCCCTGGTGGGCGGCGGGGAGAAGAGTGGAGATGCGAGGCGCCCAGGCTTTCGCCTCTGGCTCAAAAGGGAAGGCTGGTGGACTAGTTTGCTGTGGCCGCGGAAGCAAATGACCACAGACTTAGCTGAAAACGGCACAGATTTATTCTGTTTCGTGCTGGGGTCTGCCGCCCGGCCCAGGCTGAGGCCAGGTGTTGGCCGGCTGCCTTCCTTTCTGGACGCTCCGGGCGGAGAACCTGTTTCCTGCCCATTCTGGCTGTTGGCAGAATTTCAGCTCCTCGAGGTGGTAGGACCGAGGGCCGTGGGCAGCTCCCAGCTTCAGGGGCAGACTCATCCCTGGGCCCCCAGCACCGGCCTGCGCCCTCAAACCACAGCTCTGGCCTCTCGGACTCCCTCTTCCATTGTTATGATTCCCTGGTCTCGCCAGGATAACCTAGGATCACCCCCCTGACCCCCAAGTTCAAGGGCCTTACTGCCCCTCATCTCACCTGCAAAGCCCCTTTTGCCGTGTAAGGTCACATAGTCACAGGTGCCAAGGATTGGGGCGTGGGCATCTTTGGGGGCTATTTTTCTGCCACGATGGGTGGAGAGGGTTGAATGGGACATTGTGATATCAGAGTCCAGTTAGAGGTCGGGTGGTGGCCCAGGCAAGAGGGGACCAGAATCCAGTGTGCTCTGTACCCAGCCTGGGGACGTGTGAGCGCGGGGCTAGCTCGGGCATCCTGGTTCCCGGCTCAGTCCTTCCTCTACGTCTTGGTGACACTCTCGCAGGAGGCATGCAGAGCACGGGGAGTTTAAAGTAGACGGCAGAGTTTCAGCGACATCTGACCTTCAGCCACCAACCCTGAGGGTCCTTGCTGAGTGGCAGGTGGAGGCAGAGGAAGTGGTGGTGGGGGTCAAAGGGAGTGCGGGGCCCTCTCCTCCATTTGAAAGCGCACAGTGTGGCCTGGGGACCGGGGAGGCCGAGCAGTTATCTGAGGAAACCAGTGAATACATGCAGACGCACTTGGAACCTCTGCTGGGGACAGCAGCCCTCCAGTCACCATCGCTTTTTTTTCTTTTGAAAGCTGGAGCTCCGCATGAAGGAGAAGAGAGAGGACATCCCGATCCGGTGGTCGTTCATCAGCGTGCCGGAGATGACCCTTACGGTCCAGCCCCGGGCCCCGGGGGAGGTCAGTCCCTGCGTCCCTGCGATGCCCCCCCATCGGTGCAGTGCAAAGGTGTGCGCTGAGGGGGGTCTCCTAGGACGTAATTTTTGACGTTGCATCACCTTTGCCATAGCCATTGGCGGAAGGCAAGTCTCAGCCCACCCCCCCCGCACTCAAGGTGAGGGCACGACTCACTGGGGTCACCTGCGAGTCCTGCCGACCACAGACGGCATGGACTGGTTTTGCCTGTTCTGGCGCCTTATGGACAGAGTCGCGCAGCATGGGCTTTTCTGCGTTCGGCTCCTTTCACTCGGCATTGCGTCCGTGAGGTCCGTCCGTGCTGTGTGGGGCCATCCTTTCCCCTGTGTGGCTGCCCCACGATTTGTGGATCCATTTAGCTACTGATGGACACTCGGGTGGTTTCCAGTTGGGGCTGCTGTGAGCAGTGGTGCTGTGACGTTCTCGAATTCATGAACCCAGTTCTGCTGGATATTATTTACTGTAGTTTTATAGCCTTGACACCTGGCTGTGTACGTTGTCCAGCTTTGCTGTTCTTCTAAGAACTTGTCTTCATTCTTATCAGGCTTTTCCATTTATTTGAATAGTTTTAAATTTCAAAAAATATCCAGTGTCGTGCAAGAAAGAAAAACCACATGTCTGTCCGTTTGGGAAAAATGACTAATAAGGATATTCACAGAAATATTACCATTTCTATGGTGCATGTAGCTTATTATTATTATTTTTTACTATTTTTAAAAATAGTTTGTATTACGTCCAAGATCAGTGAAAAGGACCCTCCCTCCCAGATATCTCCCGGGTCCTAATCTGACCTCCTGGAGCCCTGGTGACACTGTGTTTGCTCACCTCGGGGACACAGCAAGGAGAGCCAAGTGCTTGCCTGTCCTTTCGCGGGCACATGGCTGCGAAGTGACGTGGCGACTTCCTCTTTCGCAGGAGCGGGCGGGTGAGGCGCATGCAGTGCGTGAAACTCTCAGGGGGGTTCTGAAGAACCTGCTGAGCTCCGCCTCCCCGTCGGTGGTCCTGAGCGCCAGGCCTGTGGGCGCGGGGCACGTCCAGGTAAGGCTGACCATGGCTGGGGGTGCCTCGAGGCCCCGGAGGGATCGTGGGCCGCGTCTCCGGGCACCTGTGTGCGTTTCCCACATTCCTCCCCCGCGCGGGTAGAGTGAGATTGCGCCCATGCTGCTGGTCAGTGATGACCACGCTCTGGGACGCTGCACGGTCAGGGCACAGGGCTCCAGAGCCCTGGGGATGGAAGGAAGAGGGCCACTCAGCATAGTCGGACCCTAACTAGGCCTGACCCTCCGCCTTTAAGAGCCCAAACTGGACTTTTTACTGTCCCCTCAGAGCCTGTGATCTTGGATCCCATCCTTCCAGGACTGAGGTGCCTGGGAAAACCAGTTAGCAATGAAAATGTGCCCCTGAAGTGGGCAGAGCAAGGTGCACTGGATAGACACACTGTCTAGCCCAGGCTGGGGACAGCCCGGCCACCTGCAGTCTGGGGAAGGTGTCCCACTCTCAGGCACCTGGCCTGGGTCGGGTGTGGACCCGCGTGGCTGCTCCAGTCTCCACCCACAGCATGGTTCTGGGGAGCCCTCTCTGGCTGACTGCATTGCCGCTGTTGGGATCTAGAAGGCTCCCAAGCAGAAATGATTCTGGTCGATGGCACCTGGCCTTCCCGTAAGAGCGGAAACTGTCACGAAGCAGACCCCGGCTCAGGTTCTGGCCGCTGCCTCGGTCCCCTGCCTCCCCACGGTCACGGCTGCTTCTCTTCCTGCAGAATCTCCAGCGCACGTCACCTGCCGCCCAGGAACCCTGCCCTCCCAAACCTCCCCGGGCTCACGACCTCAAACTAGTGGTGAAGGACATCCGAGCCTCGCTGCTCAACGATCCCGGTGCTTCAGGTGGGTGACCGTGGTGCAGGGGCTCTGGGTGCCGGCCAGGCGCCTGGCTGGCGTTAGCATGAGCGAGGGGAGGTGACCGGTGGCTTCTCGGTGGCTCGCTGCAGTTGGGTTTGCAGTGTGATCCTGCCTTGAGCGAAGATCTCCTGAGAACCATCATAACAACGCGAGTCCATTGGAATACAACCTGGATTTTGCATATGGGAGGGAAGGAAGGAAGGAGCACAGTTGTAGCTTTGCCCTTTGCCTTTAGCCTGGACTGTCCCATTTCCTGGAAAAACACCCCAGAAAAGGTTTTAAGTGAGCTGAGTCAGGTATAAAAACACACCTGTTGTGTGAGTTGTCCCCAGATGTAGAGTCATCCCAGATGCCCTGCCTTTGGCAAGTGGTGAGTCTTGTCCAGAAGTAGGGGCCACATCTCTGCTATAGTGAGGTCACCCCCAGGAGGGGCCCCCACCGAGAGGCTGTGCAGAGCTGAGGGGTGAGCAGGCACTTGGGGTCAGTCCGGGGCTCCTCATGTCAAGTGGGGGTAGAAAATCTTTAACCCCAAAGGAAGTGGGGTGCTTTGAGAGTTTGTAAATGGCAAGTGAAAGAAAGTGGGCGAGCCAAGGCCTTAGGCATTTTCTTTAGCCTTCCTGTGATATGCAAAAGCATCTTAAAGCCATTCAGAAACAAAAGTAAAAGGCAGCACTGCCCCTTTGTTTGATTTCAGGCCCCAGGAACCTCCGCTGCGGAGTTCAGCTGAACGAGCCAGTTCAGAAGTTCTCTGGCGCCCTCCCCAAAAACACTACTGACCTCACTTGGAAAGAAGAATTCACCTTGTGCGTGCAGCTCGGTTACCGTGGGCCTGGGTTTCCATGGTAACACCCCTCCAAGACTGCCAACCCCTGAGATCACTTCGTAGCACCAAAAAAAAAATTTTTTTTAATTTTTAAAAAGCGTATTAAGCATCTGAAGCAACTTTAAGTCAAACGTAGATTTCTTTCTGAAGGCAGCTCTCTATGTGCCCCAAAGACATGCAGTGACATTTAATACCCATTGCTAATGCTAAAAACTGATTAGGACAAGAGCTATGGATACTTCTTAAAAATATTTTCAAAAAATCACTGAAAGTGATAAATACCAGGAGTCCCACCAAAGTCAAGAGAAAGATACCCCACTGTATGTGCTGGGAGCACTGGTTGGCGCAATTAGATAAGATAAATGATTTACAAGTAACGGCCAGGAAGAGGCGAAGCCAGTCCTTGCTTGGAGATGATATTATTGCATGTAGTTATTGATGTGACTACTCAGGAGAAGCAATTAAAACCATCAGGAGTAGCAGTGGACATAGGATGGAGTAATAGTATTATAAAAACTTACATAAATAGTGTTTCAGGAAAGTGACTACAAAAATGTAGAAATCAATCACTTTCTGATGCTTAAACAATAAACAAGTACAAAAACGTAATAGAAGAACGTGTTCCCTGTATAGTATAAAGAGTTCTTATAAATCATTAATGAAAATATAACAGTCTCTTAGAAAAGTGGGCAAAATTGTCAAACTAGAATTATAAAAGCAAGAACTATAGATAGATAGAAACTTCTGGAAAGGTGTTTAATCTCAGAAACTGAGAGTAATGCAAATGTAAACAAAAGAGATTGTTTTTCACCTTATAGGCGGCTAAAGAATAAGAGAGTGGGAGTGGCCAGTGGAGTGTAAGTTGGAATAACGGTTCTGCAGGTCACCAATATGTATAAAACAAAGAAAGTCTCTTCGGTGCATGTGCCTTTTGACTGGCGGTTACAGTTTTCCTGAGGAAGTGATCACACAGCCGTGCAGAGATACATGTCTGAGGGTGTTTGGCTCAGCTGGGTTATAATTATTGAAACATTAAAATAATCCACCCGTTATTAAGGGTTGGTTACTAAGGAATTGGCTAAGTATAATCTCATAGGGCCAAATAGTAGAATAGCCACCTATTAAAAATGTTGTTGCTCTGTAGTTATTGACACGCAAAGATGTCCACGACATCTTAAGTGAAAAAAGTAGGTTTCAAAGAAGGAAAGAGGTCTGTTATGTTCTATATTTTGTTTTTAGACAATTCTGTTGATACCCTTTTGGTATAGTAACTCATAGCTACATGTGGCTCTTTAAATTTCAGGTAATTAAAATTAAATCCAGTTCCTCCCCCATTTGCACTGGCCACGTTTCAAGTTTTCAAAGGCCGCATGTGGCTAGTGGCCACCATATGTGAAAGCACCTGTATGGAATATGTCCATCTCCATCCAGAAAGCTCTGTGAGTCTAGGAGACTAGGCACCAAACATTAACAGTGACCATTTCCGGAGAGTAAGGTTGCAGATAATCTTTATATTTTTGGTTACATGTCTCACAGTTTTTTAAATATTGATGATGACTGTTCCTTAATATAATCAGAAAAAAATACTATTTCAGAAAATAATAAGGACTCACAGCTCTTTTTCCTTTGCACAGTGAGTTGAACGCCAAGTCGAAGGAGTTGCACCTGCGGATTTCAGAGGATGGGCCATCCTCGGAAGGTGGGTGGTGAGCAGGTGGACAGAGGCCCTGCTCGCTGTCTGGGAGGGTCGTCCAGCGCCCTGAGCAGGGCCGTGGGAAGCTGGGGAGGGCGGGAAACCCAGGGGAGGCCTGCCCCTGCCCCGTCTGGGCCTTCCCAAGGGAATGTTTGGTTGAAAGTCCATTGAAGTTATTAGCAAGGTTGTACGTTTTGGGGAAAGAGTATATTCAACTAGTTTTTTGGGTTTTTTTTAAACAAATATCCAAAATCTTTTATTGAACAATTCTTGGCTTAGAGAAGCAGTTCTCAACCCTTTTAGCCTCAAAGACCTTTTTTAAACTTTTTAAAAAAATGTATTGATCTTAGAGAGAGAAGAAGGGAGAGGGAGAGAGAAACATCAGTGATAAGAGAGAGGCATGGATAGGTTGCCTCCCGCATGCCCCTCACCGGGGATCGAGCCCGCAACCCGGGCATGTGCCCCGACCAGGAATCGAACCGAGATCTCCTGGATCCTAGGTCGATGCTCGACTGCTGAGCAACACCAGCCAGGCTCAAAGACTGTAAAAAAAAATTATGATGAAATACATGTAACAAAGTTTATCATCTTAACCGTTTTTAGGGCGTAGTTCGGTGGCATTAAGGCATTCACACTGTTGTGTGTCCATCACCACCACCCACCTCCAGAACTTTCCATCTTCCGAAACTGAAACTCTGTTCCCATGAAACACTCGCTCCCCCTCCCCCTCCCCAGCCCCTGGCACCGCCATCCCCCTCTCTGTCTCTGTGGATTTCAACTGGCTTTTCCTTGTAAAATGAGCCACAGCAGCTCAAGTTGAACACATGCTTTAGATACAAGAAAGCAACAATTAGAGGTAAAAAAAAACCCACTAAAGTGAACGTGGACCTGTATGTGTGTCTGTATATAGATCAGTAGTTTCCATATTTATTAGAATTTTTAAAAATCCCCGTAAACATACCGAAGGCAGGAGGCAGTGCCCTTACCTGGCTTGCCCAGCTGTGCATCCAGGCCGTTTGGTTATCTCCGGACATTACAAAGACTCAGGGAAAAGCCACTGAGGCTTCTGCCCTTTGGCGAGGATTCCGAAGCAGCGGCCTTGACCTGCAGCCCTGAGATGACGGGCCGGCCGTTTTGCTGTCGTGGAAACATCCACGGCGCTCACGGCTCCCGTCCTGTCTTTTCAGCTCTGCTGGCGATGACGACCGTCCCTTTGGATCTGTTTAAGAAGCAGCCCTCCGGGCCGCAGAGCTTTGTGCTGACCGGCGGGCCCTCGGGGGGCGGCCCGGCGCTGGGCTCGGTCACCGCGGAGGTACGTGGCCAGGTTCCCACCGAGGGGAGGGGCATGGTCCTTGTTGTCCGTCGGTCTCGCTCCCGGCGACCGTGAGACCAGAGCTCCTCTGAGAGGAGCTGCGTTTCCAGACGTGGCGGGGCCCTTCCTGCCCCCGGCCTGCTCGGGTTGTCCGCGATTAAAATAACGCTCCCCGAGGCCGCTTCACGGGGCCCGCCCAGCAAGGGCTGTGATTTTATTTGTCCCTCTAGCTTGTGTCCCCATCATCCGTGTTGTGTGGCTGGGTTTGAGCTTGGCGCTCAATTCCTGGGTCAATTCTGGGGGCATCTGGGTTCATTGTAAAACTCACAGTGATTCATTCTGATGCCAACTGAGGAATCGGCGGCGGTCAGCGGTCAGCGGCCAGCGGCCCACGCGGGGCGGGGCGGGGCGGGCCGGACACTGACCGTACAACCCGCGGCCGCCTCCTCCGCAGTTCTGCTACGTGGAGCCCTCGGAAGTGAGACCCTGGCACACGCCTCCGCCTGTTCCCGCTGCCAAGATAGAGAAAGACCGCACGGTGATGCCCTGTGGGACCGTGGTCACTACTGTCACCGCCGTGAAAACCAAGCCTCGCTTCGACGCGGGGAGGGCGTCCCCGCTGAGCTCCGGTGAGAGGAGGGGACAGCCTCCCTGGGGAAGCCCGGAGTCCCGCCGCGCCGAGCGTTCGCCCCGAGGAAGGCGGGGGGCCCTGGGCAGCGGCGTCGTTACTGAGAAAGTCTCGTGGCACAGGGAGCGTGGTAATTGGCAAGACTTTCGTGTGGCTTTTTTTTTTTAAGAAAATTATCTTCCTACTTTGTCAGATAAATGACAGGCGGAAGCAAGGTTCAACCTTGTAGTATATTTCGAAGCTGAAATTGAGATCGGATGGAACGGCCAGCTAAATTAAGAACTGTTACGTTTACACGGGGATGCCACTCGGTCTTGAAACGCTGGATGCACGTGGTCCGTGTGGAGTTTCTTCTGTTAAAAATCATGGGTTAGAAGGCTCAGTGGGCAGTCATTTTAGATGTAGTGGAATTCTATACCTGTCCCCCCACCCAGCACTGTGGAGACCCCTCTGTATACTCGTATGACTTTTATTATTAACTTATATGGTGTTTCTGCTTATACAGAAGTAGTATCTTCCCAGAATAGATTGCTCGGCACAGTTCTTGAATGCAAAACGTTCAAGAACAGAAATTCTCCCTTAATGAAAACATTTCTGAAATTTTATTTAAACCTGTGCTTCCAACACCCCATTTTGGCAAGCGCCCCCTCCCTCTGTAAAAATGAAAAAATAAGAGATTGTTAAGAAGTCCTGAGGTTTGGCTGTGCCTTGTCCAACAACATGAGATGGAGTGGAAGTGAGGTGTGATCTCACCTCCCGGTACCTGGATTTGGACGACGCGCGGAGGCCGTTGTAACCAGCATTTGTCCCCGGCAGAGTCTCCCCTGCGGACGCCTGTCAAGGTGAGGGTGATCGAGAAGGACATCTCTGTCCAGGCCATCTCCTGCCACAGTCCTCCCGTCAGCAAAACGCTGTCTTCTTCGGACACAGGTAACGGAAAGCCCGCCCACGGGGCCTCCCTCTCTGCCCCTCTGGGCTCTTCGCACAGCCTTGCACCTGCCGAGAAGGGAGCAGTCCTTTGGGGACTTGGGGAGTTTTTTTGGGTAATAAGTAAAGAACTGGAAAGAGAGGGAAGCTGAAGTTGCCTGAAGACCAGGAACGACGTTAGCTCCCTGCTGTAGTTAAGGGGATGCTGTAACAAAATAGACACAAAGCCCAGTCCCCCCCTCACTTTATAAAACCCCTGAACACTATTTTTACTCTTGTTCGACATACCAGTTAGAGGTCTTTTGTTTGTTTACCTGCTCTCGCTGTTCATCCCCTCGATCGAGGAATGGCTCACATGCAAAATGCACTTGTGTGCATGTCAGTGAGCATCTCACAGAATCTGCTGCACACTGAGTTTTAATTTTTATCGAGCCGGGCCGGGCGTGGCTCAGCGGTTGAGTGTCGACCTAGGATCCAGGCGATCGGGGTTCGATTCCCAGCCAGGGCACATGCCCGGGTTGCGGGCTCGATCAATGACTCTCTTGTCGTTGATGTTTCTATCTCTCTCCCTCTCCTTTCCTTTCTCTGAAGTCAATAAAGATATAAAAATAGATAAATAATTAATTCTTGTTGAGATGTCAACCCTGCCCCCCCCTGCAGAACTGCTGGTGTTGAATGGCTCGGATCCAGTGGCCGAAGTCGCCATCCGACAGCTCAGCGAATCTTCGAAGCTGAAGCTGAAGTCTCCGCGGAAGAAGAGCACCATCATCATATCAGGGATCTCCAAGGTGCGTGGGGCTGGCACCTGTCCCAGCCCGCTGTCCCTCCCCTTGTAGAAGCTGGCCCAAGCTCTGTTTTTTTTTGGGGGGGGTTGGTTTTTTTTTGAGGTATCCCTAGGAAGTACCTCTTTTTATTGATTTCAGAGAGAGGAAGGGAGAGGGAGAGAGAGAAACATTCATGATGAGAGAGAGTGATTGGTCGGCTGCCTCCTGCACGCCCCCTACTGGGGATCAAGCCCCCAGTCCAGGCATATGCTCTGGCCGGGAATGAAACCGTGACCTCCAGGTTCCTGGGTTGACACTCAGCCACTGCGCCACGCTGGCTGGGCTGCCCCAAATTCTTGATTGATGTCCAGAAAGTGCTGTGAACAAATGTCAGGTTAGGTCCCTCACTCAGCCGGGGGGCTGGCTCGTGGTATTTCATTCACGCAGATTACTCTGTTTGTGAAGGAAAAGTGGCCGTTTCTGACTGGGGTGCTCTGGTTGTTGAGAGGTTGGTGAATCATTTGAAGAAAATTTATGGAAAGAGAAAGACTGACATGATGTCAGACTCCCTGTGGGACGGAGCCTCTACCCTCGTCACCGCTTGATTGTGGGGGACTTTCACTTTCCACATTACACATTTCCAAACCATTTTAACTTTCTGCCATGAATGTTTATGCCTTTTTGCACCCAGGGAGAAACAGAGCTTGTTTTTAAACATGTTCTGGTCCCCTTCCTTCTGCCCTGTGACGTTTGTCCAGACAGAGCAGATGGTGGGTGTGAGGCCGTCCTGGTGGGCGCCAGGCAGGCCAGGCTGCTGGAGGGGCTCGCCCCTCGAGGCAAGGGGCCACGTGACATTTCAGAATGAACAAGGCGAATGTGAGCAATGGAGGGACAGTTGGGAGATTCGGTGGCTGGAGGGACCAAGGGGCAGGAATTGTTGAACCCTGAGGGCACGTTGATTCTTTGAGGGCACCCAGAAGGTGGGACGGGGGGGGGGGCAGTACATGCTGAAAATTGACCAGAATGGGTCACGGGAGGTGCCAGAGGTGAGTCCCCAGTGTTGCCATTAAACTCAGGGCGTGGGTGGCCAGTGGTCAGGTCCCAATGGGCACAGCTGGCTGGTGGCCCTCAGCAGCATCCAAGAGCCCGGTGGTGCCTCTCTGGGTTTCCTGCGTGCACTTCCTGCAGCACCCAGCAGGTGGCGGTGGCGCTCTGGGCGCTCCCTGACCCAAGGGTGGTTTTAAGTTCTTGGTGCCCGTGAACAATATATGGATGAGACTTGTGACCATCTCCTCTAAGGTGTTATTTTAGAACATTAGGAACTCATGAAATGGACCTTATATTTAAAGCAGTTATTATTTCTACTGATGCTCAAATTGCCTGACCTTGAGTCGGGGGGCATTTCTGCAAGCCAGCACTTGAGTCAGAAAAGTTCAGTTTATCGTTGTCACTAAGCAGACGCTCCTGTGCACCTACTCCCAGATCAGGAGCCACAGATCAGCCCCCGCAGAGCCCCCCTCTCCGGCGTCCCCCCGTAGTCACTTCCCACCTTCCAACGAGCCGCTTTCCCGACTCCCAGCCCCTGGTTAGTGTAGCACCTACATAGATTCTACACATGTGTAATTCTTAGGGTGCAAGGTGCATACCGATTAGTTTCTGCTTTCAGGAAACATAAAAGTGCTGTAGAAGCAAAGATTCACGGATGGACTGAATCTGGGCTCCTCGGTCACCCCGTGTACTCTCCAAGACTTAGAAGGACAAGCTCACTCTTCCGTTCACCTCCGGGCCTTCCCACAGGTCTCCTAGCCGGCCCACCTGCTGGGACGGGTGTCACCTCCTTCCACCGCCCCTTCCAGATTGCAAAACTAGGCCGTCCCCCTCTGCTCTGAGCGGACATTTGCGTTGACTGAGTTTCAGTCCCCTTGACAGGCAGTTGCCATGCTGTCTTTTAATATTCAGTACTTTATAAAATTCAGTTTATTTTAATCTTTACCCAAGAAAATACTTAGAGAGAGGAAGACAGAGAGAGAGACATTGATCAGTTGCCCCCTGTATGCTCCCTGACTGGGGTTCAAACCCACAACCCAGGTATGTGCCCTGCCCCGGAATCGAACCAGCAACCTTTCGGTGCCCGGGATGATGGTAAACGTGCTGAGCCACTCTGGCCAGGCCCAGCTACCCCGTTAAATGGGCTGCCTCCTGGAGGTGCCAGGACCTCGTCCGACACTTTGAAATCTGTCAGGGTGTTTGGATGGGGCCTCCTTCCGCGTGTCCTTGTAATCTTCCCTCACGCCGACTTTCTCTCTCCCTGGACAGACCTCTCTATCTCAGGACAACGATGCCGCCCTGATGCTGGACTATGCGGCCTCCATGGACAGCAGCCAGGAAGAGGCCGCCCTGTCCCAACCTGGGGTGGCCTCGGCCTCTGCCCCGCCCGAGGAGGCGGCCTCGGCCCAGGCCCCGCCGGCCCTGGAGCCCCAGGACTGCGAGCTGGCCTCCTTGGACTTTGAGAAGGAATCACAGGCCGAGGCGTGGGACGGCCACCCAGCGCTGGACCCCGATGGGGATGCGTTGTCGGAGAGCTCCCTGAATGTCTGGGAGCCAGGTGCCCCCAAAAAGCATAAAGGTACTTGACTCCTGCCCCCCGCCGACTCCCCGCTGATGGCTTCGCTCTTGTGCTAGTTTCCAGGCTTTTACTTACCTGCTTTCTTTCCCTTCTCTGCAAGGACCCCACCCCGCGTCCCCACCCGGCACCATCCCCGGTGCTAAAGGTCTGAGCCCATCATGGGTGGGGCGGGGAGGGGCTTCAGAGTCCTTCTGAATGAGTGGCGGGGCTCAGCTCTCCACATTGGGGGGCAGTTTGTGTTCATGCCTAGAGGTACCCCTCCTCTGCCCCCCCCCCAAGTGGAACTATCCAGAACAAAGCCTGGCAGAGACCGGGTTCCCCGCAGTGTAGAGACTGGCCCCTCTGCTCATTTTTGCCTCTCAGACCCTCCCCTCCACCTAAAGCCACAGGGCTCCTCACTGCTGACGGTAAACCAGCCCCCGGGGGGATAAGCTTCGCGGGAAGTTAACCGATCACTTCGTATGTTCGTGGTGACAGGGGAACCATTTCGTTAGAGCGACGCTTCGCTGTCCCTTAGCTCTCAGTGGGCGCTTTGACTTGTGAGTTTCTCCGCCCCGCCGGCGCTTGGCTGAGAGCCACCGGAGACCCTTGCTGGGGGAATGGGGCCTGGGGCCGGGGGTCGGGTCCAGGCGAGACCTCGGGACTCGCCGAGGCTCCGCTTCCTCCGTAACCGGGGATGTGCATGTGTGACGTCGGGGCCCCGGCACTCACCGTCTTTCATTCCTGTTTTGCCCTCGCATACACGTTACCTCTTCTCCTGCTCACTCCCTTTTCCTTAAGAGGATCGGTTTGCCAACCAGAATTAATTGCCTACACAGTAAGTGGTTTTGTCTTATTTTTTTTTTAAATGTAGCTTTGCTGTGAGAAAAGCATATCCTGTAACATAGCGGGGATCGATCCCCTCCCCTTCTTTTTCCCCCTGTCCCTTACTAGCTTTACTCCCCGGGGTGCTAGATACCCCATGTTCCTCCTGAAAAGTGCCCCCTTCGTCTCAGCCGGTCTGGGGAGGGCATGTCTGTGTTACCTGCTGGTACAGAACCACCTGGCTGTGACATGCATGCAGACCGGTCCCTGCCTGTCCTCCCAGGTCTAAGGGGTAGTTACTGTGATAACCGCACCGGCCGTGGGTCAGCCTGTAGCCTCTCTGGGCAGCAGGTACAGTCCATAGGCTGCTGTTGCTCACTGTTTTCCTGCCTGTCAGGTTTGAAGACAAATTCTTCAATGAGCTATTTATGTCTGTTAGACTCTGTGGAAGCAACGGAATAAATTTATTCAAGCTATAATTTTGAATAATTTCTTAAATTCCTTCACATGCTATTTTATTCTTCAGTAGTTTTGTGATTTTTTTTTTTTTTTTTAACTTTGCTAGAACCAGGGAAAGATTTTTTTCTTTCTTCCTGTTCCCCATTTAAGATTTTGGTTATTTGCCTCAAATTTCACATGACCTGTCTCCCAGCTTTACCCTAAGGAATCCTGAAGGTTCTTGCCCGTTGGTGTGAGAAGGTGGCCTGGAATAAAGGAGATAGGTTTCTGAAGCCCAGACGCCTCCTCTTCACGGGGACCTTCCTATCAGCTAAAGGGACAGACTCCGTGGGCCGAGTCGGGTGCGCCATACAGACTGTTGGTTACTGCCAGCCGGGGCTCTCCGAGCACCGCAGCCAGCAGGCTCCGTATTTCAAGGAGCTGGCTCCGCGGCTCCGGGCGCTGGCGGTCGGACACCCACGCAGGCAGCAGCTGACCATGCGGCCTTAAGGCAGAATTTCTTCTCTAGGAAACCCTGGGTGTTGCTCTTCAGGCATCGCGTTGATTGGGTGAAGCCCATCCATGGAACCAGGGTCATCTCCTTCAGTTCAGGCCACCTGGGTGCAGATGTCCACCACGCCCACCAGGTGCCGTCACAGCAACACTGAGGCCGGGTTTGATGGGTCACCGGCGCTCGGGCCAAGTAGACACAGAAAACTGACCTCAGTGTCGTTAGTCAAGGCAGCTCCATTTAGTATCCTCCCCCCCGCCCCCCATGAGGGAGCGCGCTTGCCTGTCTGTGCCAGAAGCCAAGGTCCCACCGTGGAGTGGTCGGGTCCTTGGCAATTGTGATGTGGTGGCCAAGTTTAAACAGATTTTTTCTATTGAGAAACATGATGGGATGGCCTCTGTTTATGCTCATGATTCTTCCTGTTTAGTGAGTTAAACTGCGGGCCCCGGAGAAGGGCTGGCCTCACTAGAACACCCTCCCCCACCCAGGCCACCAGCATGCCTCTCAGAGATTTACATCATTCCAGAAAGCCTGTCCGAGCCCGTGCGGGGTGCAGGCCGTGCTCTGTGACACCCTCCGATGGTTGCAGTCCACCTGGCCCTCCGCAGGCTTTTCCCCGGGTGTTAATTCTCCAAAGTCTGCAGACAGGGTCAGGGTAGAAGAGAAAACCGATGCTCCTCACCCCCAACCCTTTGAATAGACAGGGTGGATATTATTTATTATTTACTTATTTACTTAAAAATATATTTTTATTGATTTCAGAGAGAGGAAGGGAGAGGGAGAGAGAGAGAGAGAAACCTCAATGATGAGAGAGAGTCACTGAGCAGCTGCCTCCTGCAGCCCCCTGCGGGGATCAAGCCCTCAACCCGGGCATGTGCCCTGACCGGGAATTGAACCGAGATCTCCGGGTTCATAAGTCAGTGCTCAACCACTGAGCCATGCTGGCCGGGCATGGTGGGCATTTTTGTGAGTCGTAGCTGTTGAAGAATTTGTCAGATCTACCAGGAAAAGAATGAGTTGCCAAATTAGCTATTCAGCTCCCTCTGTGATCTGCAGGTCTGTCTTCTTCCAAAGTCGCTAACACCTGTGTGCAAGTCGTAATGAACTTCACAGCTCGCTGACCTGCTGGGCCTTGGTAAACGGGATGTTAAACTGACTTGTGCAAGTGTAAGATTAGCGTGTTCTGTCGCTGTGTTAGCTCGCATTTGATCTTTAAGGAATCCTTGCTGTTGAAATTGTTACTGCTCTACTTTTTTTCTTTGCATCCCACAGTCCACTCCCCGACATTATATACAGATTGGTCGAGTCATACGAAACTGAGGTTGGCAGGTTCAAAATGACCAAATAACAGATATGTCATGTGACTTCACCTGATAAAGAGTTATAAAAAAATTTTACTTCCCCCAAAAATAAACATTTAACTTTCCCGAGAAAGTGAATACCATTGTTCTCAGGATCCTTAATTTGGCTTTAATAGCATGACCATCCTTTTGGGGGCACCTCTTCTTTGCCATTTACAGCCTTCCTAATAAAGGGGGCTGGGGAGCTGCGGGGACCCCAGGGGCCAAGGCGAGGACAGCCTGCCGCCATCCGGCTTGAGTAGAGCCAGTGATATAAATACCTGCCTGGAATGGATGCCGAGGATAGCCCAGCTCACCCTTTTCTGCTTTGCTAACACTTTGCGTTTTGCCCCGGTGTGCGTGAGCCGGCGGCCCGCCGTTCTCGGCGGGCAGCGTGCGCCGGGCGGTCAGCGCCTCGCTAGCGTCCCGCTCGCCTTCCTCCGTCACCGCGGCCTGGTCGCTGCGGCGCGTCCTCCGCAGCCCGCTGAGCAGCCCTGTGCTTTGCTCTTCCAGGAGGCATTTTAAGGAAAGGCGCGAAGCTGTTCTTCCGTCGGCGGCAGCAGCAGAAGGACCCCGGCCTGAGCCAGTCCCACAACGACCTGGTGTTCCTGCAGCAGCCGGAGGGGCCCCGGAGGAAGGGCGCCACGCTCTCCAGGATCCTCAACAGGAAGCTTCTGTCCAGGCACAGAAGCAAGATCGCCATGAACGGCGCCCCCGGGGACCCCAGCATGTAGGCCGGGGTGGGCGGCCCGCTTCACGGCGATGCCGGAGACGACCCGCCAGGACGGAGCGGGAGTGCCGGCCGGCTGTCGGACACCCGTCTTGTCCAGCTGCGGTTTTCTGGACAGTGTCATCTTCTAAAGGGGAGGGAACGTCTGGGTCTCCAGCCGGGAGGTTCCCCCAGAGAGAACTGACCAAACCCGTTTACTTACCGCCAGGTGTCAGGAGACGGAGGGCTCTGCTCAAACCTGAGAGCTGAAGTTCAGTGTCAGGAGGAGATTTACCTTCTGAACTAAATCCATGCTGCAGTGGGCGTGGATGGGGCAGGTCTGGGGCCTCAGTTTCACCCACCGTCTGCTCTAACGGGTATTATTTTGGGTCCACGCCTGGAGATGACCCACGTCAGGAGATGACCCTCTGTGCTGTCACTGTGAACGGATGCATAGGTCACCTCTTCTGTGTGGCTGCTCAGGATAAAGCAGTGCAGCTGGCCCCGAGTGCAGAGAGGTGGGACCCAGGCAGAACTGGGTAGGGAAATTACGATCGGAATGGAAACACTATGACAAATGTAGGAAGGCGTTTGCCTTTGCTATTAGCCATAGAACTTGAAAAATTATGCAAATACTAAATATATCCTATGCATATTATGCCGAACACTTTTCTAAGTTTACTTTGAGCCTATTAGCCAGTGGGAGGTGTATAAATTCTTATATGGTTTTTACATTTTCTCTATAGTGTCAAAAGCTCTAACAGTTCCAGCCAGCACACAGACTTTTCCCGTCTGGCCCTTGCGGACAGGGCTGCAGCGAGCCTTTCCAGTGCACTTAGGAGCAATAAGTGACAGCTGAGGGAGCGTGGTGCTCACACGTACATACCTGGGTTTTCTTCAGTCTGAGGTTGGTTTGCCAAATATTGCCAGTAGCTGAAACAAACTACTTTTAGGGCAAAAGAGGAAATTATTTTACACCTCAGGTGTCAGCCTTAGGAATGGAAGTTTAGTAAAAAAAAAACGGGCCAGGCTTGCATCAGATACCTTTTAGGAGCTCATCTGAATTCTTCTGTGAACAGTGAGGGACACACTTTGGAGGGGGGTGGAGGGTGTGGTTTGATTTCCAGTAGGAAAAATAAGCTTGCTGTAAAACTTTAATACCCAACGTGTCTCTCAAAGCATTTCCCACATCAGGGCCACTTGGGTTCAGTCACAGTTGTCACGTTGGTCCGCTCCCGAATGTGCCGCTTGTAGGAGATGTACTTGTTAAACAGTAATGGCCATTAGGGTGAATGGTTCTGATGGTTTAATAAGATTCATTTTCCTCCAACAAGACTTAGAAGGCTATTTATGAAAACTCAGCTTTTGTCACGGATGTGAAATTGCGGGGGATCCTTTGTACAGGCGCCTCTGTTCATCCTTAAATATCTATTTCAGGGATAAAAGAGCCACTGATGAGCAAAAACCTTTATAGAAACCAAAATTATAGAATTTTTCCCCTTCTTTATTTGGAGAGAAAACTTAGAAGACTACATAAAGTGTTTTACTTTAAAATGCACATTTAAAAATTCTTAGGTGTCCCAGGAATTGTAAAATGACTTTTTTCACCATCTTTTATTTTTGAAGATTATATTCCATTTTAATTATTGTAAAGTAGCACCTGGCATTACAAAATGTATTAATACCAAGTTTGTCCCCACAGGTCAGTAATCACTACAGGCCTTTTGGGGACACATGGTCACTTTAATGTTTTGTTTTACTTGAAGCATTTCTGTTCTTTCTCGTGGGAGGCAGACGTGTAACATGCAGGAATGAATTCTAAGAGGACGATGTGTCAGAATGTAAGGCCCCGGTCAGAAGCTTTTAGTACAGTTTTATGTGTGTTGAATTTTGAAATTCAGATGGACTCGGTTTATTCCAGCGTGAAGGTATCAGAGTGTTAGACCGAGTGTTTCTTATTCTCAAAAAACCGAACAACAAAAAAAACACCCAAAACCACACCAAAAACAAGAACACAGCTTTTAGCCGTTGCGATTCCCAGATGGACCCCAGGAGCGTCCTGTTCACTGCTGAATATCGTTGTCAAGGGCTCTGCTTTCTCAGCTTCCGTGCGACTGGAAGCTCCTCCGGGATCCTTGAGGGCCAGGTGGGCCTCTGCCCGCCTTGTGTGTGAAGCGAGCGAGTTAACGGGGAGGCAGAGCCATGGAGGGCCATGTCTCTTTGTCTCTCTCGAGTGCACAGGAGACCCTTGTCCACCCGAGCGTGACCCAGGAGCCCGTCCTCCAGGTGCGCACACTTGTCTCCTAGCGGCCTTTTGGGACGCGGTGGCGGCCGTGCAGCAGGGACGGGAGAAGACCAGGGTAGCTCTGCAGGACGGGGCCATATGGGCTGTATCCACACTGTGAATGTTTCTTTTCCAAGCTGTGTGTCCAGGTTTGATTTTGAATGGTGTAGGGTATTTATGTGAAAGCCAATGTCGCTAAGGTGAAATATCAGTTACGATTATACACCAGATACACAGCGCGCTGACTTGGAAACCACCGATTCCCTTCCCTTCCCCTCCCCACGCGCTTTAGTGGCTCGAGGGCTCTCGTTTCTGTGTTTTGGTCTTGATGAAATTCTCAGTGTGGTATCGTGAAAGCGATTCCTCATGAACACTAATCGTAATGTGCATCCGTCTGTCCGAAACCAGGAGTGCGCGCTGGTTTTAACGAGCTGGTGACACTCGTGTGCGCGTTAAGGACGTCCCTGTGGCCTTCGCGGAGGAAGGACATGGAGCTGTGTGGGCCTGCTTTAATGTCGCATTAACGAAAGTATCCACCTTGTTCTGTTCAAAACCAGCTGCGAGGAAGGTTTAGACAGAGCACTTCATGTAAATCCAGTCTCAAGCCGAAGTTCAAAACCAGCCCTTGACTCCTGGTGATGGCTACCAGGCCAGTCGCTGCCAACCAGTCACAAATTAGAAGCCTGTCTAGATTTTCTATTGGTCGTTCCGGCCACATCTATAGAAGAAAGTGGCAGATTTTCTTCTTGAGCAGAAGGGAAAGATTAATTTACGCCGCAGCCACCAAATGTGGATGTTTTCTGAGCGATAACCTCACGGCCCTTGGAACCTCAGAGTGCAGGCTGGTGGGCACTGGAGGTCAGAGCATTTACCTCTACCGGACGGAAAGCAGGTCTCGGCGTAGACCCTGATGCCTCTGCCCCAAACCACCAAGGCGCGATGACCAAAGCAAGCGGCACAGGGACCACGCACCTCGAAATCCTGCAAAGCAAACTCAGGTTCCCTCTGGTTCCCTTTCCTTGGCCTCCCTCCTTTACCTGCGAGGAGGCACGAACCTGCCCAGTTCGCCCAGCTTCCCACTGACTGGTAATGTACCATTTACAATTTAGGCTTGTACTTTTTTTTTTGCCCAATGTCACACTAAAGCTACATTTTTAAAAAAGAAGAAAATAAAAGGTTTTCTAGGCATGTGGGGAGGTTTGCCTTTCCACCTGGTGCATTGATGAATTTACATGACAATGATTGTATTCCTCGGTAGCACTTTAAAACCGATTCCAGCCCTGCACCGGCCACGTGCAGTGGGTTTGTTCGGAGAGCATGTGGCTGGACTGTGAACGGTCTTTAAAGAAATAAATGTACTCACGGAACACTGAAAACTGAGTTGTTTTTGCCGAGTCCCGTGCTGGCCACAGCTCCGTTTCTCTGAGGGTCTTTCATCAGGTCCTCAGCCGTGACCACTCGAGACCAGCGTGGTGAGCTGGTGGGAGAAGAGGCTTCCTCCTGGCTCGGTTCCCGGCGAAGGACCTTCCTCCTAACATCTTACACAACTTTTCAGTCACTTAGCACCCGCTTTAGGTCTGGGGCTAAACCACTTCCTAGGAAGCCAATGTTTGCAGTGAACTCTGGGTCGTGGTGAACTGTGGGTGCTACATGGCCTGGTCCCCCAGCAGCGAAACCTGGCACAAGGTGGCTGCGAGACCCTTCATGATCCCCAGGGGCCTAGGGGTGCAGTCCTCCGGGGGCGGAAGCTATTATCCACCCATTGACCCCCTGGTCAGCATCGCGCTCAGCTGTGGCCCGTGGGTGAGAGCAGAGCGAGGGGTCAGGAGCAGGCCCTGGGCACAGGCCTCGCAGGAGCTGCGGGGTGGGCGGAGCAGCGGGGCCGGAGCAATGCAGGACAGCCGTGTCCCGTACGCACAACCCCTGCCCGCAGCTCTCAGCCCAGGGCATCAGTTTCTGTTTCTTTCAGCTTCTTTCCCCCTGCTGTGCCCAAGCCTGGGAACATTCGGAGAATGGGTGCACTGGGGGAATTAGCAGAACCCCCCAGCCCCCTCCCCACACCCCACCCCTTTCTTAGCTGTCCCGACTCCACCTGCCCTTGAAGGTGTGGAGTGCTCACTGGAGAGCCCAGACAGACCCACAGTTGTGCATTTCAGGGCAAGAGTACACCTGTGGAGAGCCCCAGCCTTCAGGGGACTCGGATTTTGGACTCAAGGTGAGGAGGTGGCAATGGCACTGCTTCTTGTTTGGGACCCAGGTGTTCCGGGCTTGGGGTTAAACTGCCGCTTCCTGTGTGGCCTGAGGTCCACTTCATGCTGACACTCCAGGAGGCGACTGGACGGACTTGCTGGAGCCCACACTTGTCCTGATTCACCAGCTCTCCTCACCTGATCTCCTACCTGTCACACTGAGGTCTTGCCGATCCCGCCTACGTGGCCCACGTTAGTCTACTTCACCTGTGGTCATTCTGGAGCGTGCACCCCTGGTCCCCAGCACACTTTTCTAATGTTCTAAATGAACTCAAGCCCTGCCTTCTCCATGAAGTGGCCTCGACCCCCAAGGGTGCCCCAGGCACTTCTGTCAGCGTCCTTCAGGCCCTGCCACTAGGCCCTGTGTCACTCTCCCCGATGCTCGCTCCCCAGTGAGAGTGTAAGTGCCCCTGTTCCCTGGGCTTAGGATGGTGCCCACCCAGCAGATGTCAGCTGACGACCCTATATAAGAACATGCAGCTTACACCTATCCACCCCACTCATGGGGCCAGGGTCGGGACAGAGCCCGACACTGAGGGGGTGCACATGACAAAAAACATGCTGTTTTTTACCTTGGTCACCTTTATAAATACAGGGTGCTGTCTGTGTATGTATACATCAATGTCACTTATGTAAAAGGCAGGTCACTCACCGCAGAAGGCTGGACACCAGATGGATGACCCAGCGCAGTGCCTTCCCTGAAGAGAAAGTGCCTTCTTCCTGTGTGACCTAGAAGCATCCACTTTTACACATGTACCCAGCTCACCTCGGGTCTGTACCTTGACTGTCCAAAATGCAGATTGCCAAGTTGTGCCCTGCAGGTGCCAGATGTTCAAAACTTGTTTTGATATCATCGATATTGATAAGGTAAAGTTAGATGCTTAGGTGCCTTAAAGTATATACTTGATATTTTATACAAAAGCTAGAGAAGGACTTGCTTTAGTTGTGATCAACAAAAATTTGACTTTTAAGCAACAAGTTTTTTAACTTAAACGTTTTTTATGTAAATCTGTCTTGAAAGACATTATTTCCAGCCTTCCTAGAAGGAAAACACTGAACACGTTGAGAATTCTTTTGAAGAGGCAATGATGGGACTGAACCCCGGCCCTGTGCTCAATGCATGGCTGTGAGAAATGGCTTCAAGTGGGCTGAGCTCATCTACTTTGTTTTTCGCTCTTGCTGTGACCTGCCAATTTTTCTGTAAATGACCTGTTTTTGTTTATGTATGCTGGTACATGTTTAGTATGCAGAGACCGGAGAACCAGCCATCTGGGCATTTGGGAATTGCGAGTGATGCCACTAGAAGGGTGGGTGTGTAAGTGTAGGGGTGCACATTAGCAGCAGGGGTGGGGAATCATTTCTCTGCCAAGGGCCATTTGGATATCTATAACATCATTCACGGGCAGTACAAAATTATCAACTTAAAAATTAGCCTGTTATATTTGGTCAAACATTTAATCAGCTCACCCCTAATGTGATGGCTGGAACTGCTTCTCTTTGGCGAGGCCTTGGCGGGGCCAGACCCAATGACTCCATGGGCTGTATACCGGCTGCAGGCTGGCCATTCCCCACCCCTTCGAGGTTGGGAAGCATTTGGGCAAAGACCTCAATAATGAAGAGGTGGCGATGGAAAACCTGGGAAAGTGTTCCAAGATGGAGGGAATGGGTGCAAAAGACCCCGAGAACGTGTTTGAGGGACAGAAGCAGGCTCGGCACCCAGCTGGCATCGCTCAGTGATTGTCAGTTGACCCAGGATCCAGGAGACTGAGGTTTGATTCCCAGTCAGGGCGCAGGCCTGGGTTGCGGGCTTGATCCCCAGGAGGGGGCGTGCAGAAGGCAGTCGAACAATGCCTCTCATCATTGATGTTTCTAACTCTCTCTGAAATAAATAACACATTTAAAAAAAGAAAAAAGAGAAGAAAGCAGGCTTGGCTAGTACGAGCAGGGCAGAGGTGAGTGGACCAAGGAAGGTCTGTGGTCCTGACCAACTGGAAGTGCCACTGGGAAGTCGCCGCAGGGTGTCAGGGAAGGCAGAGAAAGGAGCCCCTAGCCGCAGGACACTCCACGCCTCCCTCTCCAGTGGTCAGCCTCCCACCTGTGGACCTGCCCTTCCGATGGGGACTTAGGAAGGACCGTGTACCTGTGCCAACTCGTACAAGTGAACCTGGCTGTCGGATAACCCCGCTCTGTGCCAACTTACTCCCCCGGGAAGGATGAGATAGCTGGCTTTCTATGGTCTCTTCCAAATCGTGCTATTATATGTTAACAATCTTTGCTAATGTAACAGGTAAAAATGACCTCACTGCAATTTGCTTTCCCTCTTATTACAGTAGCTGAGCAGCTTCCCATAACCTTAAGGGCCACTGTATTTTCTGTACTGTGAACTGTCCATAGACTGTTTCTTTCTGTTGCCTTATTTTTTTATTGCCTCCAAAGAGCTTTACACGTATGAGGGAAACGAGTCCTTGCCCGGATCGGTTTCAGGCCGTCCCCCCCCCCCCAGAGCATCACGGGCTCTGACATTGTTAACGGGGGTCTTGGCCGGGCGGGAGTGAACAGGCAGCTACTTCTCTGCCTCTGACGGGCCAGGACTAGGTTCAAGGACCCCTTACTCCCGTTTCTATACTTTGTTTCCCACTACATCTGATGGAGGGAATCAGGCCACAGAAGCCCGAGCTGGTGGGGGAGGGGAGGGGGCCCAGCCTCAGCCGGGCTCCTAGCGCGCGGCCCAGGGCGCGTCCCCGGGGCTGCCCCCCGGGCGCCCCCACCGGGGTCCAAGCGCCCCGCATCTGGTCACGAGCTGGGGGGCGGGGGGCAGAGCACGCGCTCATGCTTACTGATGGGCCGGAACGACGGACAAGACCCCAAGACCCGCAGCCGCCGTCGGCTAAGCTCAGAAACCACGACGGGGCGGCGAACCTCAGCTACGGCTTAGAAGAAAAAACTCGACCCCTTCCCCCACCTAACCCGCCCCCCCAAGAAATCAGGGCCCGACGTGGCCACCGGAAGGGTAAAGGGGCCGTGGGAGCTGTCCGTGCGCATCTCTGCCGGGGTTGCGGGACCCGGCCGCGCCACGCCACGCGGGAAGGGGTAGCGCGTGGTCACCAGACACCGCCTCCCGCTCCGGGGAAAGGGCAGTCGGGAGCCGGCCCGCTTCTCCCGGCCGATCGGGACCCACGCGGCCCGCCCGCCCCGCGCGCTCTTCTCCCCGTCCGCGCCGCCCAACGCTCCCCGTCCGCGCCGCCGGGTCCAGGCAGCCCCCGGCCCGGCCTCGCCGCCCGCGCCCTCTCCCCGCCGCGAACTACAACTCCCACAATGCCCCGCCGCCGCCCCCCGGCTTCCGGTGCTGCGCAGTTTCCGGAGCGGATCGCAACCCGGAGTCCGGATCCGATCCCGCTCTGCACATTCCAAAGGCAGGTAAAGCCCGCGGCCCCGCGCCCGCCGGCCGCCCCCGCGCGCGCCGCCCCCGCCCGGCCCGCGCCCGCGCCCCCCGCGCGCCCGCCCGCCCGCCGCCCCAGCCCCGCCCGGCCCGCCGTCGCCGCCGCCCCGGTCCAGCCGCCATGCCGACTGTTCTTTGTTACATTCGCCGGCTGCGGGCACCGTGGGCGATCGGAGTCAAAACCCGGCTGGATTTCCCGGAGCCGCTCCGGGATCGCCCTGAGTGCCGCCCGCCGCCCGCCCCGCCGCCGGGCCGCTCCGGGCCCGCCGCCCAGCGCCCACCGGCCGCGGCCAGCCCGGGACTCGGGGCCGCGCTCGCTCGTGGGCGCGGCGCGGGGGGCTCCTCCGCCCCCGACCCGCGGTCCCCGCCCCCGGTGCCTGGGTCGCCGATGCCCCCCTCGTGATGTCACCCTCTCCACCCCGGGGCTCAGCCCCCGGGGCGCGCCGGAGGGTCCCTGGACCTCCGCCCCCGCGGTTAGAGAAGCGGAGTCGGGGCGCCGGGGGCTGCCCAGGCCCCCCGAGAGCACCCCGCGTCCTGTGTCTGTAACCCCCTGGGCGGCCGAGGGATGGTAGCCGGGTCGGTGACCAGGTGACGTCCCGCCCCGGTGGGGGCGGGGCGGGGCCGGGCGCGCGGGGCGCAGCCCGCGGAGGACCCGCGGCGCCCCGACGGGAGGGACGGGGGTCCCCGGGGCTCGGAAACAGACCCGCCTGGCAGGGCGGCTGCGGCGCTCCCCCTTATCCAGCGCCCAGTGGAGCGGATGAGTTCCCCCACGGACGCCCCGAAGTTGCCTGCCCGCCCCCCGCAGGGGCCGCGTGGAAAGGCAGCGGCGCGCGCGTGTCCAGGGCGCCGGGCCCCGCGTCCGCACCGCCGCCCGCAGCCACCCTGCTTAAGCCACGCGCGTAAAACCCCGGCCCGCCTGGCACGTGTGGAGAGCCCAGCGTGGTCCCCGAAAGGTGTTTTTAAGGATGAGGCGTAAGCAAGCCGCTGGTTTTGGAATAAATCGTGAAAAGGCAAGGATGAGAAGACCTCTGCGTGGGGCGCCCGTGGGGACGCGCGTCCGCACCGAGCTGCCCGCGCCCCTCCGCGCACATCGCCCCTACCTGGCCTCACAACCGGGCGTTTCTCACCGTCTCCGCATTTTCGCCGCGCCCCTCGCCCGGCTGCGTTTCCTCGACGTCAGGGCCTCAGTGGTGACGAAACAACTATAGTTTGGGCTTTGAAAGGGAAAGGCAGTAACAGGACCCCTAAGCCCCTGACAGCTTTGAGTCCCACGGCTGCAGACACGTTGCCAACAAGGAATGTGATGATATGTTTGATTTTGGAAGCAGAAGGGACCGTTGTTTTTTTTTCCAGAAGATAACATTTAAAAAGGAACCCCCATTGGGGTTAATAACTCTTCTCGGAGTAGTCGTATTTGAGAAGGAACCCCATTTCCTCAGGAAACTACCTCTCGTGTCATTCAGGGAAGGAGCACTCCGCCACTGTGCCGATTGAAGGCGACTCAGACATTTGTAAAGTGTGGGGATCCCTGTGCAGTTCACCTCGCGGATCATGACTGTACCTGTCCATTTGTTTGGCCAGTTGTTCAGCAAGTATTTATTCGTGGGCACCTGTTACGTGCCCAGCACCACAGAGAAGGAGAGAGGTTCTGCCTGGTGGACCTGATGGTCTGCAGGGAGGAAGGTATAGCCAGTAAACACAGCAGGACTGTGTCAGGCCCTGGCTGGTGTGGCTCAGCGGGGCGTTGTCCAGTGCACCGAAAGGTTGCCCTTCCCTTCCAGTCAGGGCACATTCCAGGCAGGGCACAAGGTTGCGGGCTCGATCCCTGGTAGGGGGAGTATAAGAGGCAGCTGATTGATGTTTCTCTCTCTCTCTAAAAATCAATTAAGAAAAAAAAAAAAAGACTGCCAGGTCCATGGTGGTTAGAGCAGGGAGAAGAAGGCAGGGAGGCAGGTGGAGGCTGTGGGATAGCCGGGGTGGGTACACTCGGGCAGCGGGGACCAGAATGGCCTGTCTGAGCAGGAGACCAGTGCCGGGAGGCACTCAGTGGGTATCTGGGGCGGGGTGAATGGCAGGTACAAAGGCCTTGGAGTGGGAACAAGCTTTGTGCGCCCAAGGATGAAAAAGGCCAGTGTTGCCCAGGGGAGAAGCACAGGAGGGCCGCACAGGCTCCCCATCAGAGTTTATTCTTAGTGCCAAGTGGATGTCACTGGTGGCTTTGGGCCCAGAAGGGACAGAGCCTGTGTCGTTTCAGAGATGACCCTGGGGCTGACGTGTGGGGAATCCAGGCCTCACAAGATTCCATTAGAAATGGGGGGGAGGCAGGACAGAACCGAGGAGTGAGGACAGTGTTATTTCTAGAGTGAGGCGGGTCTTGCTGTTGGTTTGGTTGGGGAATATGTGGTGGGTGACAGGAGGTGCCATTTACTGAGGTACAGATGACACCCCTGGGGCGGGAGGTGATCAGGGGGATCAGAGAGGCCGTGCAGACGAGAGACATCTTCAAACTGCCCCTCTGGGGTGGGATAAACCCTTACTCAGGTCCAGGTCCCTCACCTTCCTGAGGAAGGGTTCCTCTTACTGTCGGAGATGGTGACCTGGCCTTCAGTCTTAGTGTGAGCCATGGCCCTGGGGTGTGGAAACCTCAGGGTACCCACAGAGGTGTGCGCGTCTGGGGAGTGAGCTCACTGTGGGGTAAGACCTCAGACTTTCGGCAGGTGGAAGGCGCCCTCAAGCTGACAAGAGGAAGTGGCTTTTGTGGTGGTCATTGGTAAGTGGCCGTGGGCCACTGCCATAGCAAGCTCTTCCATTCCCATCTACTGGTCTGCGGAACAAGGTTTCCCGCACTCACATCTATAAAAACGGAGACTACGGACAGAGTTCACCATTTGCCTATGACCCTTGGACCGACTGTGGGGAAAAGCCCTGCCTGCCTCACTGAACACAGCTTCGATGTTAGTGACTGTTTACTGAAGCACATGCTGTGTTGCTGTTTTGTTACTTTTTAAAACACTTTTTTTTGATTTTTTTTTTTTTAGAGAGGAAGGGAAAGGGAGAGATAGAAACACTGATAGAGAGAACATCGTTGGCTGCATGCCCCTCACTGGGGATTGAGCTTGAAACCTGGGTATGTGCCCTGACTGGGAATCATACCAGCCACCTCCTGGTGCTTGCGTCGGTGCTCAACCACTGAGCCATACTGGCTGTTTTGATCAGTGGGGTCTCAATGATTGCACCGATAACTGAATCCAGAAGAAATTACCACACCCTTATGGCCATAGAAAATCAAGACTAATTTGATTTCTATGCATATTTGTAGTGTGATCAATAAGGTCTTTTTGGGCACAAATAAAACACTGGGTTTAACGTCTGCAGTGGCGGAGTTAGGAGATCACAGAGGAAGTGCTGTAAACTTCCTGACAGTTGAAGAAGAGCTTGTTTGTGTGCTTTGTAAGTAGATGGCAGGGGACATCACACTGTAGTGCTTAGAGTGCAGTGGACATGTTTAGAAGAGTGACATAACACTTTTATTTTAAGAAGTCAATAATAATGTACTGGAAGTTATATTCTTCGCAGCTGTTTAAACCAGGGATGCCAGTTTAAGCTGTCAGTTCAAGTGCAGGGAACAGCATTTTGTAAAACACTTTTGCAGGAATATTAGCAAAATATTCAGTGGGGCTGAGGCCTTGGGAGGGCCAGTGCTGGACTGGGACCGTGGGCTTGGGAGGTGACAGGGTAGGTGCTGGGAGCAGAGGGAGAGAGGACAGGGGCCAGCCTGAGTTACCCCTGTGGGGGCTTTGGATGGGAGATGGGAATGAAGAGGGGCTTAGGAAGGAGCTTCCAGGGTATAGAAAGAAGGAAAAGACTGGGAGACCACAGAAGACAGGTCTTCCAAAGGGAAGGGTGAAGGCCCCTGTGGAATGCTGCCCAGGGGCAGTAGCTGGTGGAGGGGTGGGTGACAAGGTGAAGTGGTGGGAGCATATTTCCCCATTGAAGAGAGAATGGGAGGTGAGGGAGCCACTGGAATTCTTCCTAGGATTTTTGCAATAAAACAGAAATGAGGCAGTAAAGTGGAGGGGAGGAGGGATGAGTGGGTGCTGTTGGAGGCTGGCGTGAATAACCCAGGGGGCAAGACTTGCTGCTGCAGAGAGGGGTGTGTGATAACAAAGGCGCTGTGGTGTCGGGCCTCCCTGGGAAAAGTGGGTATGGTATGCCTGCATGGTATGTGACAGGTGTGGCCAGGAGGGCTTCGGAGAAGAGGGCCATTTGAATGAGGTCTTAAGATTAGGTGGGAGTTTGATGGAGGGAGAGAGTTTTTCGAAGAGGAAACAGGAGGGGGATGTTGAGGCTGGGAAGCTGGTTCTGGATGATTTAGGGTAGAGAGGAACCCTTGGACTAGCTGGGAAGGCAGCTCAGGGTCATCGTGGGGGCCCTTTTGGGGCCTCTCATCCTGATAAGATCTGAGGAAGCCCAACTCTGGATCTTCCCCATGAGTCTTCCAGAGCCCATGGGGTCATACTTCTGCAAACTTACATAAAATGGAAACTTGGGTTTCTCAGAGATGACACCTTTCCTTACCTGAATGATGCCCTATGTTATTGGCTCGGCTTGACTTGTCGATGTCCAGCATGGTCTGTGTCTCCAGCTTACAGCTAAAAGTGTTGATACATTGCAGGGATCGTCAGAATACCCTGATTAACTGGCCTTCGGCCCTTGATGTAGCTGGAAGCAAACTCATTAGAAACAGTGTCCTTAAATAATGATTCGTGTGAGGAAAATGTCACTTCCCACTTGCTGTCTGGGGAGAAGGGACTGTACCTGCTGGACAAAGAGTCTGCCTTTGAGAAGGAGCATGCCAAGTGTTTGGTAACTCTCAAGGCCTTTGACCTGACGTAGGTGAAAAAAACTATGTATGCTAATTTAGTTATAGTAAGTTTGCATTTTATTGTAGCCAAAAACATAACTGTAATTTTATCATCTTATTAGTTAAGAGGTTTACAGAAATCCTTGTTCTAACCAGGCCACTTCAGTTCTGTTCATTGATCCTGTTGTCTGGGCCCGTTATGCTCCTCTGGGTCCCTTTCCCCCAGCACATGTGCCTCCTCTGGACTTGGTTCCCTGACACTTCTCATTCTCTCTACAGTGCTCCCCAGCCTTATGCTGAGGGTACATTAGGACCTTTTCAAAGCTCCCAGGGTGCCTAGTTTTAAAATTTCTTGTCTATCATACAAGGCCCATTGTTTAATAAGAATCAGTGCTCACATACCCTGTTTTTCTGTTAAGTAAAAAGATGACTACCAGTTAAAACTCTAATCAACATGATAAAGTTAATGCTACCCCAGTTTCCATTTTTAAGGTGACAGAGTGTAGACTTCTCTCTCCCCTCTTTGCTCAGAAATCCCCATCTTAAACAACCAGACTTGAAAATCTGAAATATGGATGTCTTTGATGAAATAAAGAGGTTCAGAAAGAGAACACAGAAGAAATAAAAGAAATAAAATAAGAAAATTTTCAGGCTGAAGGACATGAACGCCAGAGTGAAAGGGCCAACCAGTGCTCAGCATCAAAACAGGCCATGAAACTTGAAGTTACGGCAGCTAAAATAAAAATTCTAAAAGATTCGGGGGTTGGGAGTCCCATACAAAAAGGTTGCTGGCTAGAAAGACAGCAGGCTCCTCAGCTGTAACACTGGCAGCTGAAGGATGATGGAGTCCTGCTTTCCATGCTCTGCGTGAAAATGACCACGTGCCCAGGCAAACCAGCTGTCACGTGAGATCAGAATACAGGCATTTGCAGACGTGCTAAGTCCTCTCAGAAGATTTACCTCCTGGGCACCATGCTAAGGAAACTCCAGGAAAATGTGCTCCTCAGGTCAAAGGACCAAAACCAAGAGAATGGAAGCAAGAGGCCTCAGGAAACGGGCTCCATTTATAGCAAGAGAACAAACACGTGTGGGTGATGATGAAGGGAAACTAACATAAAATCCACGCACAGCTGCAGCAGATAAACTTCACATACGAATGAGTAAGCAAATACAAAAACTACCGTCAAACCTCGGTTCTCAAATGTCTCCCATCTCAGAAAATTCGCTTCTCAACCCTACAACCCTTTCATGCCGATAACTGTCTGCTGAGTTACATGTCTCCCAGGTGACAAAGGAGAGAATGTGCACGTGTGAGTCCGTTTACCACCCAGCCTCACGCTAACATGTCAGGAAGTTGTGCTGTGAATGTTTTTGTGGTTTTGCTTTTATTGCTGCTTATTAAATTTTCATTTTTTATTGTACATTTCATTTCCTTTTTGTTAAATTTTCATTTACATTTCATGTTCTTTGTGTTTTTAAAGTGTTTTTTTTGGATGCAACAGTACATTACACATGTACCGTATATAAGGAAGGGCACAACGGAATCATTTGGGGGCTGACACGGGTTAATTCAATTTACATGATTTCTAGTGGGTGATTCGGTTTTTGAACAGCCTTCTGGAACAAATTAAGTTTGAGAACTGAGGTTCTACTGTAAATCAGTTGCCCTAGAAAAGTTGTATTAGAAAAGAAATATATTAGTAATGAACTTTAGAGTTTACTGTAGAGCAGTTTATTGAATCCTCAGTAATATTTCAGTCATATTATATAGACTGATTTAACCAGAATTATATTGGGGCGTGAGGGAAGGGGAGAGCATGTAAGAAAGGAAACATTCTTCTATCATAATAACTAAAAATGCAACACCCAAAGTTGAGAAGTTAGGGACCTCAGCAGAAGCCTGTTATTTCGAGATGTGGAAGGAGTGTAGCAGCAAACCCAGGGACTTGGGCAGTCGACCTGGGAACGGGATCGGAGAGGAGCGAGGGGGGAGAGGGCGCTTTTTCTAAAGCTGCGCTTTCACAGCCATTCGTGTTAGTAGAATAAAATGATTTTAGATGGGGACAGGAGGAAACTGTGGGGGTGAAGGACCCCCACTGCTCTGTCCTGTTGAAGAGCCTTGCCCTGAGACGTGGCTTGAGTTGGCCAGGGCAGGTTTGGACCATGTAGGTCATGGAAGCCATGTCACTCAGGTGCCTGTTCTGCCCTCGAGTCCCACATCTGGGACAGCAGCTGTGGGAGCTGGAAGCTTGCTGAGGTTAGGCAGCTGCTGGCGGTGTCCGCGGTAGTGGCCGAGGCCCACTCTCCCATTTCCCACCTGTGATGATGCGCACAGAGGGACTCTGGGCTCCCCGCATCTCATGACCCTGGATGCCAGTGGGTCAGATGAAGTGGCTCTGGGAATTAGTCTCTAGGCGATGAAATGTTCCAGATACAGTCGGGCCGGCCGTGTCAGACTCCGATTCTGCCCTCGCAATGGGCTCACTGTGGCAGGATGTGGGCATAAACAAAGATAGCCTGGGGCTTTAACTATGGCAGTTGCAGCCACAGACAGACAGACAGAGACAGAGAGAAGGACCCAGATGAGACAGATGGCAGTGGTGCTTGTTGGGGGTGGTGGTGTAATAGAGGATTCGAGAAAATCCAGAAATAAAAACTCCTGGGGCAGGGAAGTCACTTGATTTGGCTGGAGCAAATGCGTCATATGTAATGTGCAATAAGATTAAAAAGAAAGGGAAGTCACAGTCAGTTCATAGAATTGTCAATGCCATATTCATGAGTTTAAACTTTGTTGGTTAATAAGCAATGAGGAGTGATTGCTGTATATGCCATTTTTTTATAATATGAAAGCTGGCTTTTGAACAATACATACATAGCACAGTAGTGATGGGGGATAGAGGATTGTGGGATGGAAATCTTTGAGAACCACTATTATATGAGGTCGTAATGATGAACTAGAATTAAAAATTTGCCTCTGTAGGCTGGAAAGGGGCTTAGAGTAGATATTCTAACCCTCTCCTTGTACAGAGGAGGAAACTGGGGCTCATGGAGGGGAAATAGCTAACTCAGGGTTTCACATCCAGTAAATGGCAGAGCCAAGCCCACTTCCTGGCCCCTGGTGCCCACCCTGTTATAACAGGACGAGCCCCTTCCCTTGTACTGATGACCCGGAGTCTGTGCTCTGGACCGTGGTTCTAGCACATTAATCATTGTGTGCAAGGGTGTTCTTGGCCCTGGTAAGTTCAGGAGCTGCTGGGCTAAACACATTCCCACAGATTTTTATCGCAGGACTTCTCAGGGCTTTTAACATGCCATTGTGGGTCAAAACTCCAGAATGGGAATTGCAGTGCGTCACAAACTTATTGGTCACAAAATTCCTCTCTACCCACCTACTGCCTCCACCCCAGCCCCCACAGAGTGTCTTTCAGAATAATTCTGCCGCACGTTCGTGAAAATCACTTTTTTTGTTTGCTTTTTTCCTTTCGTGACTTTTTTCCTTAATGCTTTTAATATTGTCATGAGGTCATGTGTCCAGTGGAAAATTTCCCTCTTGCTTAAAAAAGTGTCCCGAGCCTCTAGACCACTTGAGGTGTTGCTGATCCGAATTAGGATAGGCTCCAAGTGTAAAACACAGACTGGATTTCCAAGACTTAGTATGAAAAAATTATGAATGGTTTTTAATACAAGTTACATGTAGAAATGATAGTATTTGGGATATAGTCTGTTAAATAAAATGTTACCAAAATTGCATATGTGAATCCTAACAAGAATTTTTGTAGGTATAGACAAGATTGTTCTAAAATTTATGTGGAAGGACAAAGGAACCAGAATGGCTGAAAGAATTTTGAAAAAGAAGAGAGCAGGGGAACCTGTCTGCCCAGGTGTAAGGCTTCCTGTAACCTGATGGCAGCAGCCAAGACTGCGTTGATTGATCTCTGCCAAGTGTGCTGTTGGCAGAAGGATAGACACAGAGATCGATGGACCAGAAGCCAGAACCCAGAAATAGACCCACACAAATGTGACCATCGGGCTTTGGACAAAGGTGCAGAAGAAATTCAGTGGTGCTGACGCAGTTGGACATCTCAAAGCATAAAAATGAACTTGGCCCGCAACCTCACATCATGTATAAAAATTAACTCAAGTTGGATACTAGACTTAAACGTAAAATGCAAAACTATCACTCTTTTCTAAGAAATACAGGAAAAAAATCTTTGGGACTCAGGGCCTAGTGCAGGGGTCTTAGATGTGGCACCCAAAGCACGATCCACAAAAGGAAAAACTGCTAAGCTGGACTTCATCAACATTAATAACCTTTGTCCTGCAAAGGCCCTGTGAAGAGGGTGGAATGACAAGCTCTGAGCAGGGGGAAATATTTGGGAGCCACGTATTTGACAAAGGATCTAGACATATAAGGAACTTTCAAAATATAGCAGTGAAAAAACCAGACAGTCCAATAAAACACGGGCAAAAGACAAGACGAGACGACTTACTGCCGAGGATTTACAAATGGCACCTAAGAGCATGAAAAGATGTTCCACTCAGTATCCGGTAGGGAAGGAAATGCACGTTAAAACCCCAGCAAGAGACCACTATACACTTGTGAGAATGGCCAAAATAAAAACTAAACCGGGAAGGGGCAGATCCCGGATCTCTCCTACATCGCCAGCATGGCAGTTTCTTAAAAACTAAGCACATGTGTCAGGCCGTTGACTCGGCCCCGACTCCTGGTGACCCTATGAGTGAGTGACAGCCACAGTGTCCTTTCCCCAGTAGCTCCTGTGGACTCATGCCGTGGCTTTTGTGGATCAGTTCATCTCATATGTGGTCTTCCTCTTTCCCTGCTGCCTTCCATTTTTCCAGCACCTGCTTAAACATGGCCCAGAGATTGCACTCGTGGGCATTCGCCCCAGAGGAACGACCACTTACGTCCACAGAGAAACCTGTGCGCAGTTGTTTATAGAAGCTTTGTTTGTAGTAGAAATGGGAGAAACCCAAGTGTCCTTCATTGGATGAATGGTTCAGCCGTGTCATGGGATGTCATACAGCACTAACGAGGAACGAACTATTCATACATGCAGCCACCTGCGTGGATCTCAGGGGCATTATGCTGAGTTAAAAAAAACAAAAGCTAATCTTCAAAGGTCACACACAGTGTGATTCCACTTGTATGACATTCCTGAAATGAAAAGTGACAGAGATGGAGTCAGGGTTGGCAGGGGAACAGGAGGTGACTGTTCGCGGGGACACGTGATCGCGGTTTTCCAGCAGTGGGACAGTCCTGAACCTTGACTGCGGCGGTGTTTGCATGAGTCTACACCTGTGATAAAGTGACGTAGAACCACGTGCGTGCGCGTGTGCCAAGGTCAGTTTTCCTGGTTTTGATAGCGAGCTATTCTCAGTGCTGTAGTTACGTAAAGAGTTTTGATATTATACATAGTCATGTAAGATACAGGCCTTGGGGAAAACTGAAAGGTACATGGGACCTCTGCGCTGTTTTTGAACTTCCTGGGGCCTGAGTGCGAGGGTCTGTGCCGGGACCAGGGGCGGCTCCCTGATTCTCTCGGCTCACTGCTTGAATAGCAGCGAGAACTCCACATGGCTGGTGTCCTGGAAAAACATTGTGTTTTTACAGAAAACCTGTGCAAAACTTGCAACAGTCTGATGAGGTTTCTGGGCTTTCTGCCCTGTGGGTAGCAGTGAGGTGTCTTCCCACCTCAGTCCTGGATGGTGGACGTTCACAGCCTGGTGAGGAGCCAGCCCCTTACTCTCTGCCCCAGGTCTGGCTCCACCGTGCGGTTCCCTTGGCCCCTGGAGGGACGGCAGGGGCTTGTCCCTCTCATGCAGCTGCTTCCGCCCTCTGCAGGTGCCTCTGTGTTGAACCTGGGGGGGCCACCTGCTTGGTAACCACAGGGAAGCCTGCGCACTTTGTTTTAGATCTTTCTCCCTTTGTTGAATGTGTAGGGCTTCCTTGGGGAGCTGAACCCGAAGAAGTGGAAGGCGAGGACACGTTTCTTTGGCCAAATCTGGACCCTCCCAGCGGCCCCGCCCCCGGGCTGCGCCTCATCCTGCGGTGGTTCCTGGGAGGGGAGGGCTCATGCTTGTCCCCAAGTAAAGCAATCCTTTAGCACAGCCTGGTGGTGGTGGGTGTCCTGCGAATACCTGGGCAAGAGAGGGACTTAGCAGAGCTGATAAAATGTTCTCCGGGACGCCAGACACTTTCCTGAGAAGCTGCCCTTTCCTGTAAGAGCATTATTGGTTTGCAGGGTTTTTTGACTAGCACAGATTTTTCTGTTTAAACTTTCTTTCAAGTATGTGTAGCTGGGAACCCTTAAACAATCTGTGTCCAAGGGAGGGAAGGCCCGGGCCCTGTGAAAGCAAGGACAGGCCAGTGCAGCCCCCGCCCCACCCCCACCCCCCAGGCCACAGAGGAGAAGGACCTCAGCTCCAGGCCTGGCTTGCTTGGGGACAGGACAGGTGGGCTGCCAGCCGAGTCCTGGGCCATGGGTGGTGCCCAGGATGCTCTGTAAATATGGAGAAAGTGATATAAGCATTTAAGATCACTTTTTACTTGGAATACCTGAAGTTTCTCTTCCAGGTTTCACTGCTAATCTAGCCAAACTTTTTTTTTGAAACCCTCACTCAAGGATATTTTTTCTGTTGCTTTTCAGAGACTGGAAGACAAAGAGAGAAACATCCCCAGGGCCGGGGATCAAGCCTGCAACAGAGGTAGGTACGTGCCCTTGGCCGGAATCAAACCTGGGCCCTTCAGTCCGCAGCCGACACTCTAAGCACTGGGCCAAACTGGCTAAGGCTAATTTAGGCAAACTTTTTAACTTCCGGGCGTACATTGTACAAATGACGTATTTGAAACATTTCAAGCAACTCCTGATTATCTGGAGGTCCAGAGGGAGTCCAGTCAAATGCTCTCCGGGCCCTGCTGTGTATGGGTGATCTGTACAGGGTGGAGTGTTACCTGCAGAGTACAGGGGACCTGGAGGGTGGAAGCGGCGCCCAGCCTGTGCCGATGGGTCCTGCCTTGGGGCCTGCAGGCCCGGGGAGGGGAGAGACACTAGACAGCACGCACCTTGACGAGCACGGCAGGGAAAGCCGTGGTGACGGGAAATTGCAGGGTGCTTTCAGGAAGGGTTACCAGGGCCCTCATTTGGACAGGTGGGTCAGAAAACGCTCCCCAAACAAGTGACAATTAAACTGAGACAAGAAAAGTGAGCAGGCGTCAGCTGGGCCCGGCGGGGAGAGGCTGGAGGCGCAGCGTGTGGGAGGCCTGGGGCCGGGAAGGAGCTGGGGACAAAGTAAGCCGAGGGGGGCGGGCACAGGAGGCTGAGGAGCTCGGGTTGGCCCCAGGAACGGGAGCCATTAGGTTGAGGTTGGCGCACGTTCTGGAAGGACCCCGTGCCTGGAAAGCGGGCAGGCCGGCCAGGGGAGAGCGGGAGAGCGGGAGAGCCGCCTTCCCCGTGGGAGAGGGGCGCAGCCACCGTGCTGGGAGAGACCGGGGAAGAGCACACCCGGCTTATTTGTCTTTGGCATTTTAAGGGCAAGTTGGCCCTCCCGTCTCTCCGCAGGGTCCTTGTGTCACTGCCACAGCGAAGCTCTCTTCTCTGCTGTGGAAACGTGTTTGGCAAATCCGAGTTTCCATTTGGACTTTGCATTGTCTGCGTTTCATTCCTCAGGCTCCTGGGGAGAGGGCGGCTTGTGGGGTGGCCTTCAGGGAGTGCCAGCCTGCACTTTCCCACAAAGGGCACCCCTCAGAGGGCCCCGAGAAGTGGGAGGCAAGAGGGTTGCGCCCGGTTGGCTTATCTGGGGATGAAGGGCGTGGGAGAGAGCCACGTGCCCCAAGTGTCACTCCCCCGAACTGCACGAGGTGAGCACTTTTATTTCCATTTTATAGGTCAGGAATCTGAGGCTCTAGCATTAACATGTCCAGATCACCACGCAAATATCGTGGCCGGGGTAAGCTCAGCTGCCCGCCGTGGGGGTAGCTCTTGAGCTGCCCCTCACAGGATAATTGGGAAACGGAAGGGACCGGATCTGACAGGTTTTGTGGAGAGCAGGGCCGCTGTCCTCCAGGATGTCATGGTTGCTTCAGCCCCAGGAGAGCCGACTGCTTCCTGGGTGACAGGCCCAGTCGGCAGCACTAGGCTTGGTTGCCCTGGAGGAGTTGACAATCCAGTGAGGGAGGGAAAATAAACATGACAGTGTGAAAACTGGCTGTTTAAAAATGGTGATTGTTTATTTTACAAATGGAAACACAGCTAATATAAAAAGGTGAGGTGTGAATTCATGGAGACTTCCTAATAGAGACCATCCAAGTCAATTGCTTTTTTAAAAAACAACATTTTAGGTGAGAACACATTTCAAGGCCCCCAGCCCCATCCCACTATAAAGGGGACCCTGTTGCATGTTGCCTGAAAGCATAGGCATGAGGAAGCCTGTAGCAGGAATTATATATATATATTTAAATATATATATTTTTTATTGATTTTAGAGAGAGAGGAACGGAGAGGGAGAGAGAAACATCAGTGAGAGAGAAACATCGGTCAGTTGCCTCCTGCATGCCCCCTACTGGGGATTGAGCCCGAAACTCAGGCATGTGGCCTCCTGACCAGAAACTGAACCCACAGGCTTTTGGTTCAAGGGTCAGCGCTCAAGCACTGAGCCACACCGGCTGGGCAGCAGGAATTATCTTTCAGAATTGCTCTGTCAAAAAGTCTGTCATTAACACCGCTCTCGTGTCCTGACAGGTGCTGGGATGGCTGACGATGGCAGCGAGGAGATCATGTTCATCTGTGAGTGGCCCGGCCCGTCCTCCGAGCAGGCGGGAGTGGCACTGGCTGTGCGGGCAGAGCCACGGCCTTGCTTTGTCTTTGTAATGCAGAAGAGCTGTTTTTGTTTCAGTTGCAATGATTTTACTCGCTTTAAAAAACACGAGTTATTTCATGAGAAAGGCGTTGGGGGGGGGGGTAGTGTCACCTTTCTCAGACTCCCGGCAAAGGCTCTTCGCAGGGGGCGGCAGTTGACTCAGAAAAGTACAGCAAGTGATCCAAGGGTACAGAAAGTATTCACAATGCATTAGATTTATGGTAAACAGGCGAAATTGGTGACTGTTCATTTATTGTCACTTCCTGGGAAGGTCTTGTTTTTGGTCACCATAGAGGGGACTCTGTGCTGTGAAATGTGCCGCAGAGCTGGGTCTTTTCCTTGGGGGCTTGTCCTGTGTTTGCATTGTTTTGTTTGTGGGGAGCATAGTCGGTTACCCCCATCGGGCTTGGAGCCGAGCAACGTCCTCCTGCGGCCTCCCTGATGCCGTGTCTGTTTGCAGGGTGTGAAGACTGCAGCCAGTACCATGACTCCGAATGTCCTGAGCTGGGCCCAGTGGTCATGGTCAAGGACTCCTTTGTGTTAAGCAGGGCAAGGTGAGTGAGCGCCTCGAGCTGTGTTTATAGTTCTGCCTGCCCCACATGGTTGTCTGCATGTCGACCGTGGTGAGGGCCTTGTGGCCTCTTCGTCTGCAGAAAGGGAGGAACCGGCAGGAGGAGGGGGACAGACTTGTAGCCAGAAGGACCGTCCTCAGCTTCCAGAGGGCATCTGTGATTTCCATCCCCCTGTAAACCGAGCAGCCTGCTACCAGGAGCCGAGACCTGTGTCAGAGGCTTCAGAGGGAACGTCTGTGTCTAGCTCATGATTCTGAGCAGCCAGCTGGGACCCGGATGGCGCCGAGGAAGAACTGATGGGTTGGGTTGGTCTACGGGTTGAGGAGCGATGGCCGAGTTGTAGGTCTGCTTGCTCGGTTTCCCCGTGGCCTCAGTGTAGGCTTGCCATCCGACCGACAGATGCCACTATGGGCGAGGTGGGGTAGGGTGGCGGCAGCAGTGAGTGCAGATGACAAGGCAGAGCCACGGCAGCTTCTGGAAAAGCACCTGTAGGTCTCGTCACAAGGCTCAGTGGCTCTGCCATTCCATGTGTCCCTGTGGGGCCATGTCACCTGCTGGGCAGAGCAAGAGCTGAGTGGCTGCCGGTTCACAGCCCAGGCTGGCACGGGGTGGCTGCTTGAATTTGGATGAGGCGTTCTCGCTGTTGCCTCGTGAAGAGAACAGAGTAGCAGTGCCCCCTGTAAAACCATGGTGCTCATTATTCGTGACTTTGCGCCTGGTGCGTGGAGACACTGTAATTACCTCATCAGTGATATTTCTAGAAGCCTCCCAATTGCACGTCCAGCTTCTTTACGTATTTACTTTTTCTCACTGTGACTCACTTTCTCAAAACAGAGATTAATATTTTTGCCTAAAGTAGAGATTAGATCATCTCTCTCCCAAAACCTTCAGTGGCTGCCTCTTGCCCACAGAATTCCACCGAGAGCCCTCAGTCCCACAGTGGGACCCCCATAGTTGGGTTCCTCCGGCCCACTGATGCTGTGGCTGGTGCTGGAGTCCCAGCCCATGTGCCCTCTTCTCCAGCACCCATCCTTGACTCTCTAGTTTACTTAAAAAGGCCGCATCCTCTGTGAAACCCACCCACCGGTTCAGCCCAGCTGGGAGCCCCTTTCTGGCCTTTGGAATGCCGTGGCTCTTCCTGCCTTTCTCATGGAACTTTCCACGTGGGGCCTCGCCTTGGAGTTGCTGTGGTCCCCTCCCTGGCCTGCGTGCTTCTGTGGGCGAGAGCCATCTGCCCCCTCTCTGTGGGCCTGTTGTGCCCACGCCGGGAGTACATGCCTATCGGCTCCGTCTCGGGCGGGCAGGGATTGTAGGCCAGCCTTTAGTAAGTGGCCCTCGGGCATGTGCCCTGGGTGGTCGGTGAGAGCGGGCTTTTCATTTTTCTTAACCGCGCGTGTCCTGGTGAGTGGCTGTCCCAGCCAAGGCGCTCAGGGACTGCTTTGTTCCATTTCTAGGTCGTCCCTTCCTTCCAGCCTGGAGATCAGACGGCTGGGGGATGGAGCCGAGGGCGTGTTCGCTGTAACTCAGCTCGTCAGGCGGACACAGTTCGGTCCCTTTGAGTCGAGGAGAGTCGCCAAGTGGGAGAAGGAGTCTGCGTTTCCGCTGAAGGTAAGGCTGCTGCTGCCGAGGAGCCGGTGCTTCTGACTGTCCTCGTGTGAGTGAGGAGCCACGGCCACTGCGTCGCATGGTCACAGATGTCCCGGAAACGTCCTGCTTTCCAGCGAAGTGTTACTTTCCTCCCTTTAGTTAATTTTTATATCACAAGAGCATCCAAGTTAAGTTAGCGATTTGTAATTTCCAACTTCGCAAACACTAAAGAGGGGGTATGTAACACGTGGGCAGGCGGAGCCCCAAGTGCTGCCCTCACTTCCGCCCCGACCGAGGTGGGCGTTGCCGCCGTAGGAGGTGACAGTCTGTCATTTCTCACAGTAGTGGGTTGGACAGTTACTGTCACACCTGCGCAGAGCCAGGGTACTTTGTCAAGCTCTTTCACACAGCTCTTTTGTTGAGGCAGCGATCAGACACCAGTACAAAGTTTGGCAGCTCTTGCCCTGGCCGGTTGCTCAGTGGTTAGAGCGTCGGCCAGTGGACTGAAGGGTCCTGGGTTCAGTTCCAGCCAAGGGCAAGCACCTCGGTTGCAGCTTGTCCCCAGCCCTGGTTGGGGCACGTGCGGGAGGCAACCAATCAATGTGTCTCTCACATCGATGTTTCTCTCTCTCTCCCCCTTCCACTCTCTCTGAAGAGCAGTGGAAAAAAATATCGTCAGGTGAGAATTAAAAAAAAAAAGTTTGTCAGCTCTAAAAAGCCCATCAGACTAGGATAAGGCAGCTTTTATGTGAAATTGAGAAAAACAAAATGGAAGTTGCAGGCAAGGCTTAGAATCCTAAAAGTAAGACCCGTGAGAGCCCAGGAGGCCAGGGGCCATGGTGTGGTTCATGGGTGTGTCCCTGGGCCCAGCGTAGCACCAGCCCAGAGCCTGTGAGTAGATAAGTGAGGAGCAGGGGCTGGTCGGGCAGCAGCTACCCAGAGTCTCTTTTCTTACAGACCCTTAGCAGAGCTCCCGTTTCGGGGCAGAGATGAGATAGATAACCTCAGGTTTGGGGCAATGCTTGGAAAATTGAACTTACACGGCAGGTTTCAGCAAAGGGGGAAAAGGAAAGGTGCTTGATTTGTTTACAAGAAAAGAGAGAAAGGAAAGAAAGAAAGCCTGTTGGCTGCTGTCCTTCACAGGACCCGGCCACACAATACACACAGTCTCTGTGGGCCCGAGGCCCCTTTGAAAAAGTCCATTGTGCCCATCTTGGTTTCTTTCAGTGACTTGATCTGAAGGCCTGTGTCTGGCGTGAGCTGTTTTCAGGTGCTCAGCATTGAGCACCTGGGTTCCTGGAACAGCTTCATGCCCCTGGAGGGAGGGCAGAGGCCTGCTGGGTGCACACTCCATACCAGCCGGGGTCACGAGGTACCTGCTGGCGCGCTCGGCCCTCTCCCCTAGTTTCTGAGGGCTCGGCCCTCAGAGGGGGCCTCCAGTTCATTAGCAGTGGGGAGCCCCTACAGGAAAAGCTCAGGAGAGGGGAGAGATTTCTATGGTGAGGAAGTAACAATTGCTCAGAAAATAAGGGGCAAGAACCTTCTATGCTGTGTGGTTACTTTGAACTTCAAAATACTTAACTTTCTCCCCCTGCTCCCTGTCTGCATTTAACCCGTAAGGCCCAGTGCTGTATTACAGATGAGGGTGCCTCTTATAAAGATCGAGGGACTTTGCTAAATTCACTGAACACCCTGTAATAGAGCCAGAGAACTCAGGTGTCCTGATGCCCATCTGGACCATGAGTATAACCTAATTCCCAACTGGGCCACGTGTGGAACTCAGGTGTCCCAATGACACCTGGACCAGGTGTAGAATTCAGGTGTCCCAATTCCCAACTGGGCCATGCATAGAACTCAGGTGACTCGACTCCTGGACCAGGTATAGAGCCCAGATATCCCAATGACACCTGGATCATGAGTAGAACTCAAGCATCCCAACTTCTAACTGGGCCATGGGTAGAATTCAGGTGTCCCAATGACACCTGAAGCAGGTGTAGAGCTCAGGTGTCCCAATTCCCACCTGGGCCAGGAGTAGACCTCAAGCATTCTAATTCCCAATGAGGTCATATTCAGAACTCAGATACCTGGACAAGGTGTAGGGCTCAGAAGTCTCAGTGATACATGTACCAGGGGTAGAACTAAGGTGTCCTGATGCCACCTAGACCAAGAGTGGAAGTCACATGTTTTCATGCCCACTTGAAAACTGATTACAATTTGAATGTCCAGAAGTAGACCTTGAGGAGACCTCAGATGTCCCATTTCCCAGCTTGGTCATGCATGGAACTCAGGTCTCCTGAAAACTCTTGGCCTAGGAGATAACTCAGGTTATACTCAATATATTCAGTATACTTCTGGCCTACGAGTGTATCCCAGGTTTTCTTGTGTCACCTGGATCACTAGTAGAACTACCCACCTGGACCAAAGATTGAAATCAGGTATCCCAATTTCCAGCTGGGCCATGCATAGAACTCAAGTGTCCCAATGACACCTGGACCAGGTGTGTAGAGCTCGGGTGTTCCAGCTCCTACCTGGGCCAAGTGTAGAACTCAGGTCTCCCTGTGGCACCTGGATTTTTCACTGTATCTATTGCTTTTCTGTTGCCTGTGACCAGCTTGACCCTGTGTAAACCCTAAACACTACCGGCCTGGAGCCTGATTTGGCCTCCAGTGCAGCCCCGTCTAGACTGGTTGCTCATCTCCCCCTCCACCTCCCCCAGCACGCACACGTGCACACACACACGCACACATACACACACACACACACGCTGACACGTAGACTGGTGAGTAACCACACCCTCCGTGCCCCCTGGTGGGCGCGCTCCCCTCAGGTGTTCCAGAAAGACGGGCACCCCGTGTGCTTTGACACCTCCAATGAGGACGACTGCAACTGGATGATGCTGGTGCGGCCAGCAGTGGAGCCCGAGCACCAGAACCTGACGGCCTACCAGCACGGCAGTGACGTGTACTTCACCACCTCCAGGGACATCCCCCCTGGCACCGAGCTGCGCGTGTGGTACGCGGCCTTCTACGCCAAGAAGATGGACAAGCCCATGCTGAAGCAGGCCTGCGCCAGTGTCCACGGTACGTGGCGAGCCTTGCCTAGGGACCGAGGGCCCCTTGGCTGCACGCAGGAACCTGATGGTAGTGAGGAATCCTGCCTGGCGAGCTCGCTCTGCGTTGTGGGAATGGGGTGGTCTTGACCCCACATGGCTGCGTCTGTTGTTCTGCTTGTTAAATATCGGGCTGACGGGCAATTAAAAGAGCTCACCCCTGAGCCAGACACTCGCTGGTGGGAAGTTGCACCTCATAGCTCTGCTGCAGTAAATCCTGTACTTTGACACACCAGCTACATCTCAGCTCTGCCCTCAGGGCTTTCCACACAGTGACTCATCCTGTCCTCTGAGGTTGGGTATTGTCCCTGGTTTGGGGCAGAGGAAACCAACCACAGAGAGGGTGAAGAGCCTTCCTGGGTCACAGTGCAGGAAACGGAGGAATCTGGCTCCAGGGCTGGGCTATCCACCTTGCAGCCTCCTCCAGAATCGGGATGGGTGTGTGCGTGCACTTGTGTGTGCAGCATTCATGTGTGTGTGCACATTCAAAGAAAGACCTCATGAAAGTTATACATGGGATTGGCCCAAACCCAACGTTCGTATTGGAAAAGCAAATCAGAGTGCATGTCTGACAAACCAGGGTCCATGAAAAATAAATAAAAGTTGAGTGGCACAAAATAATAATAGCAAATAAATAAAATGCTGTCCTCAACGTAAAAAAAATCTTTCCTGCCTGCGGGTCTTGGTGGCACGGGTCCTCTCCACAGACCCTGTGATGTGGCTAACATGAGGTTTTTGACCTGTCAGAGCTGTGCTTGCACTTGCTCAGCCTGGTGCTGTGGGGAGACCTGGTCATTGCCTCGAAGACGATTGCTCTGACACACCAAGAGACAGGATTCAAGCAGGCACATGGCTCATTCCCCTTTTATAAACCCAGTGTGACACAAAACAGCCCTGGTGTGAGAGCCTTCAAATTTGGAAGGTCTGTCTGTCCTGTGTGTTCATGTGGTTGAGCTTTGGTGAGCTGCCCAGGTTACACACCCAGCAGTGTGTGAGGGGAGAAGTCTGTAGCACTCCCCAAAGGACAGTAGTGGTTTGTCTTTCAATCTGGAGCCAGAAGTCCGAGATCGAGGTGTCGGCAGGGCTGGTTCCTTCAGGAGGCTCTGGGGGAGAATCCTTCCCAGGCCTCTCTCCTGGTTTCTAGTGTTGCTGGCATCCCTTGGCTTTCCTTGGCTTTCCTTCGCTTGTAGCTGTATCACTCTGGTCCCTGCCTGTGTCTTCACAGATCCTCTCCCTGTGTCTCTGTTCTTTTCTTATAAGGACACCAGTCATTGGATTTGGGGCACCCTACTCCAGCCTGACCTCATCTTAGTTGCACGACAATTGTAGAGACCCCATCCAAAGCTTCCAGGCGGAGCTGAATGTCAGGGACCACTCTCCAACCATGCAGGCCGAGTGGGGCCAGTGGAGTGGGGAACCTCTGGGGATGTCCATGGGGAATGTCGGTGGGGAGCTGGATGGCCTGCACTCGGGTGGCAGCAGGAAGCTGAAGGAAGGTTGGCAGCAGGGGTGTGGAAAACCAATGACTTTTCGCCAGCTGGTCCTAGCCCCTCCCTGTAGGATTTGCTCCAACCAGCCCCTAGCCCCTGAGCGAAGCCCCGGAGGGAGGCACCCGCTGCATCGCCCACTGGGTCAGGCGTCACTTCCCAGCGTGCAGAGCCAGCTGCGGGCCGGGCTCCCCAGGCGCTGTCCAGATCACCGAGCTCTTTCTGACCCGGTTTTCTTACGTCCCCATCTCCTCATGGCACAGGCAGCTGACACCGTGTGTACCTGGGAGCAGCCCAGACAACACGTCGGGATTTGGGTTGTTAGAGGCTGACCTTGACATTTGTGTCCTATGTGATGGCACACCCCTCACGACTCTCAAGGTCAAGGCTGAAGCGGAGGCTGGTGCCACTTACCGGTTGCAGTTGTTCTGTTTGCTTTTACCGGCTGGAGAGCTCTTTAATCTGGAGCTGGTTTTTGAAAGAATAGATTTTAATGAAATTAACCTGGTCCTGTGTCATCCTAACTACTGTCATTCAGGATACAAGGGTGACTGGTTCCTCCTCTAGGCGTCTGAGAACGTGGGGCACTTAATAATTATGGCAGGACAGCCAGCATGCTCGCCCCAACCAGGGTTTTGAACTGGGAAAACAAGCGACTTAGGTACTCCAACATTTTAGAAATACTTTTTGTGGTTTTCTGTTTTGGGACAATGGCAAGCTAGTATTTCTTGGAAATGTAGTGAGAGTTATTCACTGTTACCTATTTGGTACGTTGGATTATTTCTTTTCTTGCTGAGATCGCTACCTGTCGAATGATCACTTAGCCTGGCAGTGCTGGCGACTCTTAGGCAGGCCTTTCTCCTGGGGCCCGACGTCCATCTCTGTGTGCTGGGGCCAGTTGGTAAAATAGTGACAAGCAGCCACCCCCGGTCCCCCTGCACCCCCACCCCCCACCCCAACCTCCTACCCAGCCCCTTCCCGAGTTCCCTCTGGCACATGCAGCTTCTGGAACCCGCTCCAGCCCTGCCCGCCTGAGTGCCAGGCCCAGCACAGGCTCAGTGCACCTGTTGAGTACCTCACCCGACTGAAGCTGTGCGCTGGGAGCCACCACTGCCTGGCGCTTACAAACCAGAGCAGGTACCTACCTGTGGAGAGAGGTCTAGAAGCACAGAAAGCTGACACTGGCCTGATTGTGGTTACCCACCTCTGACAGGGCGATGGCTCAATTCTCCTTCTCAGCGATTTTCCTTCTCAATTCCCCTCCCCATCCCGGCCTAGTGTGGACGATCCATGAGACCATCGGGGTGCAGTGGAAGGAAGGGGGCTCCCCCCTTGGCCCCCATGGGGGTGGGGCAGAGCACAGTGAATGGCCACCACCAGTGTGTTCTAGAAGAGTCGTGCTTGGGGCTGACGGACAAGGAGCAGTCTCCCCATGAATCATTCAGAGTCTTTCTTGGTGAGCATCGGAACCGTCAGGACTCCATCATCTAATTCTTCCTTCCAGCTTTGCTTCAAATGCATCTTTGTTGTAGAAATCAGCCAGTCCGCAGGTTGGGAGAGCCAGCCCCTACATACAGCTCCCTGCTTCCCAGTCCGCTCGCCCCGACCCTCTGCTCACTGTCTGTTCTTAGTATAACAAAACTTCCATATTGCGTTTCACCTGTCTTCCCTTCTTCTAATCTTACAAGGACTCAGAAAAGGCATGGAAGCCCTCGTAGCAACAGCTGACGTCTTTTTCTTCCATTCTTTGCAAGCTTATCACTAGTTTTTGGCACAGAAGGACCTGTTCTTTTCCCCGATACTGAGTACATGAGCAGCCTCAATTCTGGATGATTTATTTAAGGGCCCAGGAGTTGCTGTGCCAGTGGCCCACGAGTGTCAACATGAACTGCACAGTGACAGGAGTGGATGTGGTGGTGACGGCTCATGGCTCCGGGCCAGTCCTGACAGGCTGCCAGACGGGGTTAGAGAAACCAGGCTGGGCCAGAAGATTACGTCCCCAACATTTAGGTCCCACAAGAGCATCAGTCATTTTTTTAAAGGAGGTTGCAGTTCCCTGCTTCTCAGCCAGAGTCTCCCTCTGTCTTCCGTGGACCCTGGTAACCCTCTCCCTCCTTACACCCCTGAGGTTCTGCAATGAAGAAAGGCTAGAGGCACTGCCCTGGACAGCAGCCACCTACCCCGGTGGCTATTTAAATCTAAATTCAAATTAAGTGGAATTACAACTTCAGTTCCTCCGGGGCACTAGCACATGTGTCTCGGATAGTGCAGTCACGGAGTATTTCTGTCATTGTACAAAGTGGTGGACGGCACTGGGCTCAGGGCACACTGACTGGTTGTTTTGGGTCCCTTGCTGTTTAAGCCGATGAGAGACTGAGGAATTCAGTTTTGTTTGTAGGTTGTTTTTTTTAAAATTTTTATTTTTATAAATATGTCTTTATTGATTTCAGAGAGAGGAAGGGAGAGGGAAAGAGAGAAACATCAGTGATGAGAGAGTCATTGATCAGCTGCCTCCTGCCCCCCACCACTGGGGATCGAGCCCCCAACCCGGGCATGTGCCATGACTGGGAATCAGCTGCCATCTCTTGGATCCTAGGTCGACGCTCAACCGCTGAGCCATGCTGTCCAGGCTAGGATGCATTTTTTTCTTGAGGTTGTATGAAGAATGCACCTGGCCCCACTGGATTGGCTTCTTGGAGGAAGACATGTTTCTGTAACTGGAGACAGGCCCTGCATCAAGCTGCTGTGGCTTCAGCTCTTGGAGCTCAGTTTCCTCATCTGTCAAATGGGGACATTCGTGAGGACCGAGTGAGTCCATGTGTGTAAAACTCAGAGAACAGAATGGTGCCTGGACCATTGAATGCTCATGAGCAATAGTTGTCATTGTCACCTGTGAGGACAGGTGCATTCTCTGCTGGGCTGGGCCTTCATGGACAGATGAATGGCTGTGAGTCACCTTGTGTCTCTTTTGAAGCGGCAGGCACCCCGGAAAACAGCACCCCGGTGGAATCAGAGCCGAGCCAGTGGGTGTGCAAAGTGTGTTCTGCCACCTTCCTGGAGCTGCAGCTCCTGAACGGTAAGAGGGACAGGGGTGGGGAGCCGGTTGTTGAGTTTTTTTTTAATTAAAAAATTTTTTAATTTAAATTTTATTATTTTTTAATGCTCACCCAAGGACACATTTCTAATTGCTTTTACAGCTAGAGGAGGAAGAGAGAGAAGGGAGGGAAGAGAGAGAGGGAGGGAGGAAGAAGGAGAGAGAGAGAAACAGATGTGAGAGAGAAAATAGATGAGCTGCCTCCTGCACGCACCCTCACCGGGGATCTCACCAGCAGCCTGGTGGGAATCAAACCCGCGACCTTTTGGTGTATTGGACGACCCTCCAACCAACTGAGCCACACCGCCCAGGGCGAGTTAGGTTTTGTTGAGCTCCCTGTGATTTGGGCCCCACGTGCACACCATCCCTGTTGGACAGCAAAAGGCGTGGCCGTCCAGCCGCTCCCCGGGTTCATGCGAGCAGCTCCAGACCTGCGTGCATGTGACACAGGCCCCCCAGCGCCTCCCTCAGCTCATGCTTTCCCGCTTTGGCTTGAAGTCCCTCTGTGTACCTGGCATCACGAGGTCTGTTCTCTTATGCTCGAGCTGAGCAGTGTATTCCAGTGTGGGGCTGGGATTATCTAGACCTCCCAGGTGTTCTCGGCCGGGTGGGCTCGTTGTTGGCTCGTTCTGCTGTGCGACCGAACCACAGACCCTCCCTGTGGTACGTGCCATGGAACATCGTGTTTGCTTTGTCATTTTCTTCCCCTCAGTAGCTCCTTGAGGGGCACTCACGCAGCGCAGTGTCCCTAAATGTGGGACAAGTGCAGGCACAGCAGCCACTCACACACAGCGCCGAGTCGGACCAGTGGAGATGTGCAATAGGAAGGGCCATTCCTCGTCCCTCAGTGCGCACAGGTGCCCCCTGTCATCGGAGTGCGCGGGTCCCCATCCTTCCGTTGGCCCTTCCTCCCTCCTGCTGGTGGCCTGTGGTCCAGCTGGTCTGAGCCAGGCTCACCTTCATTCGGAAGCTTGGCCACTCTCATCCAGTTTTCTTGTCTTGGGAGGTTTCTGAGGCTTCAGTTGAAAATAAAGCACAGTTTTTATTTTTTTGCTTGCAGTGTTTTTAAAGACAGTTTGTTTATCACAAATTGAATATTTTTCTTTTCCTCATAGAGGTTACATTTTTAAGTAATTGTGTTATGCTTTGTTGTGGAAAAATTAGAAAATACAAATAAGCTTAAAGAAGAAGATGAAAGCTGCCTGGAATGTTACAATCTAGAGAGAACCACTTTCGTGTTTTCATGTATCCTTCCCTGTTCTCTTTGCACATACGTGTACACACAGGCTTTTAGTTTATATAGAACTGTGTGTGGTGGACCTGCCCTGCTTTTATCACCTAATTGACTCTTTGAAATACTAATTGTGTTTGATGCATCGGGAATGCTTTATTTTCAAAAGCAGTGGAAATACAATTTGTTTACCTATGCAGAGGCCACACTATTAGCAAATAAAATTGAAAACAGAGAGACAAGCAGCGGGGGTGGGAGCGGATGCTGACAGGCTCCCTCTGCCCCTGTGCATGTGCCTCTCTCTCCTGCAGAGCATCTGCTGGGTCACTTGGAACAAACCAAAAGCCTTCCCCCGGCCAGCCAGCAGGACGGGGCTCCGGAGAAGGAACCTGACGGGTCCCGGGGAGAGCCTCCCGCAGTTCCCAAGAGCATCGGTACCGCCAAAGAGCAGAAGAAAAAGCCTCGAAGAGGGAGAAAACCCAAAGCCTCAAAACCAGAGCAGCCGCTGGTCATCATTGAAGGCAAGGAGCCCGCAGGTGAGAGCTGGTCCTGGGAGACTGGGAGGGACCCGAGGCCACATCACCTGTCACCTGTCACCTGCGTTGGTGCATCGAAACTCAGCCCTGAGAGCCCACATGGAGTTGGAACCTAAGCCTTTCTCTTTTTCTGTAAATTAGCTCTTTGGATTACTATTTACCTGTGATACCATTTGCACTGCGAGAGTGTGCAGGGTGTGAACTCAGACAGGTGGCTCCCCCTATGTCAGCAGCGCCCAATCAAGACAGAGCATTTCATCTCCCACCACTTTCCCCTGTCTCTCGTGGGTCAGTCTTGCCCATCCTGGGAGTCCGTGTGAATGGCACTCCTGTGCCGTGTCTCGCACATGGCAGGTATGGTGACTGGTCCACGTTGGGTTTTGGCAACCCCTCTTTGTGGCCGGGCACCCCGGCGTCCACTCCTCCGTCACTGCAGGTGGACATGTAGCTTTTTCCCCAGCTGCTGAAGCTCATTCTCCGTGTCGACATCCACAGTTGAGTTTGGAGGGACCTTTGACCCACCTTCTCCGGTGCCTCACGGGTCCCCTCACTACCGTTGTCACTGACCACTGGGCAGTTTTCCTCTGCTACTGTTACATCCCAGGATTCCTTTTGTGAGAACGAGAAAGAAATTCTTTCTGATCATTAAAAAAGAGAATTAGAGGAACAGCCTTCACGGAATAGTCTCCGCTTTGCCCTGTGCTGCCCCGGTGCTGGCCGTCTGTGCTGTGTGGACCTGGCAGGGCCGGAGGGGTTCAGACTTCTCTGGGCGTCTCCCCTTCTCTAAACAGGCGGGGGGCCAGCGCAGGGGCAGGAGCCTGTTCAGTGATTGTCTTACTATCTTAGTTGCGCTACGAAGATGCGTTAGGAGGCAGAGTGGTGGGACCGGTGCCGATTTTTGTGTGTGATCTTCCCTATTTCATTTGTCCAGAGGTTCAGGCCTGGGTCCCGATTACTGTGATTATTTTGTATATGACTCTTGTGCAGAACTGTTGTCTGCTTTTGAACATACTCAGGGTGGCTTGTCTAATTATAAAATTAATATTCCTGAATCTCTTTCATGAGTAACTTAATAAATTTTAAGATGCTGCTGTATATCAAAATGTCTTGGTTTTGGTGGGTATGAACAGGGATTGAAATAGTGCTTTGACTGCTGTGGTTTTAGAAAAGAACCACAGTTTATAACTCCAGTGTTTACTTAAGAATATCATTTTGTTTTTCTATATATACAGATAAATACGTGAATTGTAAAATATTGCTAGTTTTTCTTTCTTTTCTTTTTACTTGTGTAAATCTTGTAATGTGTGCCGATAGCCTTGGCCTGGCCGTGGTCCCTTTGGGTGTGTCGTCTGGGTTGGGTGGGTTCTGTCCCCTGCCCTGGTGATGACGTGGCCTGTCCCATTCCTTCTGCACAGAGCAAGTAGCAGAGATCATCACTGAGGTGCCGCCAGACGAGCCCGTGACCTCGGCACCGGACGAGCACATCATGGAGCTGGTTTTGGGGAAACTGGCCACCACCACCAGCGACACCACTTCAGTGCCAAAGTGAGTCCTGCCACAGCACTCGAGACGGGAAGCGTGGTGGCAGCGAGTTCATTGGGAGGGAGGGCACCTCCCAGTGGGAAGGCCTGAGGAGAGGGGGGTTTGTTTCTCCTGGTGGAAACGGACGAGCTTGGGAAGCAGCAGGAACATGGACCCAGGAGTTTAATGGTGCATCCACTGTGAAAACAGTTTAAAAAATGTTTTTTTGGTGGCAAAATAGAAATAACATAAAATTTGCCATCTTAATCATTTTTAAGAGTAGAGTTCAGTGGTTTTAAATACATTCACGTGCATATTGTAGCAGGTGTCAGCGTCCTTCCCTTTTAAGGCTGAGCAATGCTCCGTCGTAGCGTGGGCCGCATTCTCTCCACACATTCCCGCTTCGGGGCGCGTGGCTTGGCTATTATGAGCTGCTGTGGGAAAGCAGCGTTGTATTTGAGATTCTGTAAATTTAACACCTCACTTTGTGTTGCACTTTTCCTTTTGGTGCACAAGGAAAATATTTGTATTTTATTTTTATTGGGAAATTGTTGCCTGAGGTCGAATAAGCTGGTGGCAGTTTCTTCTCTCCAGCTCTTTGGAGTTCCTCTTACTGCTGTCGAAATGTGCTGGGTCCTTCGCGGTCCGGAAACCTGCGGAAGTACTGAAACCAAAGTCATGTCAGGAGTGGTGTTGCCTGTTTATTTATTTACAACCCATCTTAGTGCCCAGAGGGTTTCCATGGAAACAGTCAGAAGTACACTTAACAGGCAGAAGAAATTTTAAAAATCAGGTTCAGGGAAAATATAAACCAGTAGAGGCCAGACCACTGAGGAAGGCGGCACAGACAAAGCCTCTCTGGTTGGGGCACAAACTGAGCTTGAAGCTTCCTGGCGGCCAGAGTTAAATGCAGTAAGATGTGTGGCTGGTGCATACGCTTCCTGTGGCATCACATGTTCCAGGTGCCTCACCTGGGTGCCCCTGACGCTGGGTAATGCCCGAGCTTGTCCCCTCCTTTCTCCCATCGAGCTGGGATTATTCGGAAGGACTCTTTCCAAGGCGACTGTAACCGTGAACTCTTGCCCCAGGGAGCCAGCTCCCACCTTCTTACCGCTTGCTTGTCTCCCTGGGCAGGTTCCCCCATCACCCGAGCAGCAGCATCACCCTCAAGAGGAGCCTGATTCTCTCGACCCGCCACGGCATCCGGAGGAAGCTGGTCCGGCAGCTGGGGGAGCACCGGCGGGTGTACCAGTGCGGCACCTGCAGCAAGGTCTTCCAGAACAGCAGCAACCTGAGCCGGCACGTGCGCTCGCACGGTGAGGCCCGGCCGCGCGGCGCCGACGTCCGCAGGCCTGGGAGCCCAGCCCGCTGCCCCGGCCGCGCATGTCTCGGGTCGAGCCTGCAGCCGAGGATCAGCTGTTTATCTTTGGTTCCTCAGGTGACAAGCTGTTCAAGTGTGAGGAGTGCGCGAAGCTGTTCAGCCGCAAGGAGAGCCTGAAGCAGCACGTGTCCTACAAGCACAGCAGGAACGAGGTGGGTGCAGCCACGGTTCTCTCCCGGGTTATGGAGGAGCAGCCATCAACCTGACAGCCAGGATGGGGAGAGAAGGTAGAGTCAGGAGAGGGGACAGAGCCAGAGTGGCCGAGCTGCGTGGCTCTGGACGCACATAGGTGGCCCGGCTGGGTGGACGGGCGGCCCGGAGGCGTTGGGGGAAGCAGGTGCCGTGTGGGCTGCGCAGGTGTTGAGTGTGGGCCCCTCTTTCTGGGGCAGTTGGGCGGGAAGAGTGAGAATCCTTCCTGTTCCTAAGCTGAGCGGGAGAGTGAGTAGTAGAGGCCCGTCCTAGACCACACACACGTTGAAGTTGCCAGAACGTTCCACCAGGGAGCCCGTTCTGCCCAAACCTCCTCGGGCTGCTTTTCTCACTGACGTGCTGCCCCCGCCAGGTGGACGGTGAGTACAGGTACCGGTGCGGCACCTGTGAGAAGACCTTCCGCATCGAGAGCGCGCTGGAATTCCACAACTGCCGGACAGGTGAGCGAGGCCTGCAGGGGCGGTGCCGGGGGCGGGGCGGGGCGTGTGGGGGGAGGGGAGAGGGCGGAACAGTGACTGCACTTGTAACACTTCCAACCGCCCGTTTTGCTCCCGAGCAGTCACGGTCATTAACTAAAGACACAGGTGAAACTTCCAGGCCTAAGGGACCTTGTGTTCTCACTTCCAGTTGCACATGCCCCACCCTGGAGACCCCACACGTCACCCTTGCTAAGTGTGCTGAGCGGCAGAGTCGGATCTGTGCTAGGACCGAGTGAGAAATGGGGGGGTGGGTAGTGCCTGCAGGAGCCACTGACCCGCAGTTGTTGGAAGGGGCTTCCGTAGCCATTGGCCTCCCTTGCTCACGGAGCTGCCGGCATCCAGGATGGGGCGCAGCGCCACTGGGCCCAGGCCAAGTTACCTGAGCCCGCTTCTGTCTGCCAGTCTCCAGAAGTGACATCGAACCTTGTTTTCCTTGTGGTGCCACAAACCTGTGCCGAGGGGGCCTCCCTGGGTGGGAGCGAGCGTGCTGGGCACTGTCTCTGGATGAGTTGGCAGCTGGCAAGCACAGTGATATGGAAATCCTCGCGGACCGCAGGGAGGCAGTGGCATAGGAGCCCAGGCGGGGAGAAGGCCCCATCCTGCCCCCGCTGCTCTCTCCCTGTGCACCGTGGGTGACTTGCATTCTCCCTCTCTCCAGGAACCCTAGCACACCTGGGAGAGGGGGGGACCAGTGGCAGTCGGCTTAGAGACCTACCAGGTTAGCCTTTGATACTGAACCCCGCCCCGTGGACCCCTGTGTGTGCATCACTTGTATCTCTGTGCTGGTTCTCGGTAAGGTGGGTCTCCGGGGAACCTTAACCAGCATTAGCTAAGTCTCCACGGCACCCCCGTCGCAGCCAGCACCTGTCTGGCAGCACCTGCTGTGACCCTTGCTTGGTTCATTTGTTTGTTTGTCCTGTTTGAGGGTCCTGTCTGGAACTATGGCTTGTCTCTCGTCCATGGCACCTTGCTCCCGTGCAGGCTTTTCCGGGTGGCAGGCAAGTCTTGTTTCACTTGAGCTCCAGCCATGCTCTGCAGCATCCGTGTCTGTGGCATTAAGTGGCCTCAGACAAACTGCTGGTGTGCTGCACCACCTGTGTTCTGAGCCCTGCACCCAGGTGTTGCCCCAGATCTGGGGCAAATGCACCCAGCGGCCTCCGTCGCTGCAGGAGCAGCCAGCAAGCCGTAGCCTGGGTTGCTGTCCGATTCGGACAGTGCACCATGTGGCCACTCCCAGATCTGCATGAGCGCAGGGATGGGGGTAGGGCTGCCAGGGTATTGCAGCAAGAGTGGCACCTTGTCCTGTCGGGTGTTTGGTGAGTGACTAGAGTTCAGGAAGAGGAGTTGCCCTCTTTACCTGCCTTTCTGGACACAGGTGAAACAGAAAGTACCAGAAGTCAGAGCCGCAGTTGCTACACATCAGAGTTCTGACAAAGCAGACCTTTCCTTCATCATAGAGAAGTAACAGCAGTGGCTGAAATGCACTTTCTCTTTCCCTAAGATGCTGTCCTTTCAAAGGATGGAAAACAAAAGATAAGCCTGGAAACGGAGCTCATTTGCATAATGTGGTGTTTGCATACTGTTGTATTTTTTTCACATTAAGAAAATGTGTGTCTTCCATAGACCATTAAAGCAAGAATTTGTCTGATGTGAGGGAAAAGCTTCACAATGTGTCGTCCGATGGGCTTTTCTCAAGCTTTTGCTCAGCAGGACCTGTCCTGGGTGTGGCAGGTGGTGGTGTAACGCGTCTGATGGTCCCTGTACTGCCTTGACAATCACTCTGTACTAGTGAACAGCACAGGTTCACGTCCAGGCACTCAAGCGAAACACAGTCCGCCCGCCTCCCATGCCGGTGACTGTGGATGCCACCCAGGAAAAGCCACCCTGCATCGGGGACTGGCCCCTGACAGCTCTGCCCCAGCTCCGCTTTCACTGGGTGGAGGCCACATTCGAGCCAAGAGTAGTACAAGTGATTTCTCACCATATGCTGGAGGGACTCGTGAGAGAGAAAGCCAAAGCTCACGGGCACACTGCGCCTTCCAGGCCGTCAGGCCTGGGGCTGGTGAGGCACCTGCTCAGGAGGGAGACTCACCTGGACGGTTTAGTGACCCAGGGTGGCAGGGTCTTTGTGATCTGATGGGACAGCATGGCCTTCGCCAAGCAGATGGCAGATGCCCCAGGTCTGGTGGTCCCATTCCTGTGAACCCGTGCTAAGGGAATTTAGCAGAAAGAGGGGGAAAAGCTACATTACTAAGGATCACTAAATTATCTACAATATCAAAAATAATGAAGTAAATTGTGATAAATGAACTGGGTGGAATATTACGTCGTCACTACAATATGCGTGAACATGTTTTGCATACTAAGCACACGTACTGTGTACATGTTTTGCATATTAAGCACAGGTACTGTGTACATGTAAACGTGTATACAGGGGTTCGTGTAAATGTACCTGTATACAGGGCTTCGTGTAGATGCACCTGGGCTGCACATCGGGGTCACCTGAGAACTTCTGTGGCCTGAGCACCCCCTCCCTGGGACATTTTGGTTGTCACACTGGCTGTATTTTGGGGGCCAGAGTGCTGCAGAACATCACAGCACCCAGGTTGGCCCCCACAGAGAATGACCTGGCCCATGTGTTGCCAGTGCCCAGTCTGAGCCCTGGGATGTGGGTGGGGTTCCTTAGACACACTCGGGCTCCATGTGTGGCACAGTGAGAACCCCACCAGATTCACTGTAGAAAACAGCAGGTTTCTGTGGTTTGTCTGTGGCCTCAGGGATTTGTGTGCTTGCCAAACACTTACTGACTCCAGGTGCAGGTCTGTGGGCTGGAGCCCAGGCCCCAGAAATGAGGATGACACTGTATGTCCTGAGGCCCTTGCTCTGGAGGGGATGCACCCTGTGACCCACACTGTCATGCCCACTTGCACAGGGGACCTGGGGTGGGGCAGTTCTGGGCATCCAGTCGACTGAGTTCTGGGATTGGTGCTCCAGGAGGGCCGTGGGCAGTGAGGGCTGCCTTCTGTGGCTTGTGCAGGTGACAGACCCTTGAATCGGGGAAGGTACTGCGGGGCAGGGGAGGGGGGTGAGGGGCAGAGCAGAGAACAACACTGAGAGAGGGCTGGGGGCTTGTGCTGGGTATAAGGCCCCGAGATCCCTGAACCAAGGGGAGAGTCCAGGTGGGTTGGGCAAGGACAGGCATCTGGAGAGGTGCCAGTGCCATGCAGGTGCCCAGTGGCCCCGCTGCGTGTGCTCACCTAGAGCATGCCGCCAGGAGAGCCGAGGGACGTCCTTGGCACCTGGAGGGAGAGTGAGTGGGACAGAGCGAGCAGGGCTGCTGGAGTTCCTGGGGGAGCATCGCGGTTCCTTGCGAGGCACATTGAGTGCCGTGGGGGAACGGGGCGTGGAGGATGGCAGGGCGAGGCTCCCTGGTGAAAGGAGGTGAGTTCAGTGTCTGCTTTTCACATGAGAACCAGCCGCTCCAGCCTGTGCTCGGGCCGAAGCTGCAGCAGCACAGGTGACGCGGCTTCCTGGCCGTGCGGTCCTCGGGTGTCGCCTCCCTTCCCCTTGGCCCCTTCCCGTGGCTGCACCGTGGAGCCCGTGTCCGATGCCGTTTCCCTGTCTGCTTGCTTTCCGGACAGACGACAAGACATTCCAGTGTGAGATGTGCCTCAGGTTCTTTTCCACCAACAGCAACCTGTCCAAGCACAAGAAGAAGCACGGGGACAAGAAGTTCGCCTGCGAGGTCTGCAGCAAGATGTTCTACCGCAAGGACGTCATGCTGGACCACCAGAGGCGCCACCTGGAAGGTGCGCACACCTGCGGCGGGGGGGGGGCTGGCCCAGCTGGCTGCGTGCCGTGGGAATTCATCTCAGGCAGGGGGACAGGATCCGTAGTGTCGGGTGTTAGTGGGAGCAGTTGGGAACGTACTACGCGCTCAGGAGGGAAAGATTTAAGGAAACCAGCTCTCTGTAGGATTCAGTGCTATGCAGTCATTTAAAATGTTTTTTCAAAGTTTTTTAATATTATGAGAAAATGCTTTCCACGTGATAGAAAGTAGGAAAAAACTGAAACCGTGCAGGGGGTAAGCTTTCCGCCACGTGTGTGGAGCAGAGCGTTCCTGGCAGAGGCTGTCCTGGGGGGCCCTGACTGATGTTCCCTCGCTCCTCTCTGTATCCTGAGGGGACCCCGATGCCTTGGTCATTTGTAGTGGGCTTGGGGCACAGGGGCTGCCTGTCCATGTGGGGGTCTCTGAGAGGTCAGGTGCCAGAGCCCAATGGACTTCAGTGGGGCCCGTTACGGGTGAGATGAGGGAATACAGTGGAACTGGGAACAAAGTATGGGGGTCCCGGCAGGGCAGACCCTGAGTGTGCAGGCAGCACCCCGAATGGGAAGGGTGAGCACTAAGCAGAGAAGCACCTGGCGTATCCTGACCCCCCGGGAGACTCCCTTGAAGAGCCCACGCAGACATACCTTCAAAGGGAGCATTTAGTGATGGCAGCCCTGACTTTTACCCTAAGGCTCTGCCTCTTGCTGACCAGCCCTCACTGAGCAAAGCATCTTTTTATAAAAGTTTGAAAAAATCATTTTCTAAAGAATTGCAAATGAAGTACAGCTAAGTCCTCAGTTAACATCGTCAGTGGGTTCTGCGACTTCAGTAAAACGACATATAACAGGACCAGTTTTACTACAGGCTAATTGGTGTAAACAGGAGTTAAGCTCCTTCAGCATCTCGTCCACGTTGTGATGAAATGACAGTATTTGAGGACCTGCTGTATGTGCTTGTTGGGAAAAACCTCAGCAAACCTCAGCTGTGTGTGGAGCCCGACTGCCACACGAGCGTGCGCGCGTCCCACGCCTTTTACCCAGACGGGAGTCGGTTCGTCCACCCTGCTCCTTCCCCCGGCCCTTCTGCGTGTGGTCTCGTGAGGCCCACCACTGTTTCCTCTGTGGTTTGTTGGGTGGTGCACTTAGGACTCGGAAGCCAAACTCGGTGACTGGGTGGCCTCGGGTGTGCTAGGTGCCTCCGTTTCCTCCCGTGTGGTGGGGATGACCGTCCTGCCTGACTCCCTAGGCCGCCACCCTCGGCACAGCTAGAAGTCAGGTGTTTTCCGACTGATTGACAGGTACCGGTACCCAGGTTGTATTTACAACCTTCTTTTACAAGTGACATGTAGCTCGTCGTTTTCTGCCGGGATAAACTGCTGCTGCCGCGGCCGTTCCGTGGCTTCCCCTTCGGGCTGGCGCGCAGCGTGAGTGCCGCTCTGGCCCGGCGCGCCGCGTGCCCGGCAGCCTTTGCAGACGCGTGTTTTCAGGCGTTCTCATGTCCGGCGCCGCACTCACCACGTTAGGCGGGAATGACCCAGACCGGCCAGCCACATAGAAAAAGAGGCCATGAGAAGTGAATTTGTTTCTCTTGTTCAAAGATAACCTATTTCCCACAAACTTGTAAAAGTCTGTTTCGATCTCAGTTATGAACAGTTATGCCTGAAAAGTATAAGATTTTATTACCATCTGACTTTGTACACTGATCCTGATTCAGTTTATTTAATTTGAAGGATGAAGGTTAGCCTCTTTTTAATAAAAATCCTGCCTGCTTAGAGCCGCCCAGGAGAATCCTGAACCTTTCGACTGGGTACAAACACCTTCCCTATGGTAGTTCATTGTAACTCTTACACATTGTGAAATGGGAAACACTTGCCACCCTCATATGTCCACATGTTTCACATGCAGAACCATGTCCCGCACCCCGTGGGCGTGTGCAGTCTTTCCTCTCCCCGGGCGCCTGTGTAGGAGCCGCAGTTAGCGCTGATGCCCACGTCACAGCCAAGTGATGCCACCCACCCGTTCACTTGTCCCCACACTGGGCAGCTGTCTCCCGTCCTCCGAAATGGCACTGGGCTGCAGCAGAACTGACTGATCTCACGTATTTACTCTCTCGCTTGGGCGGGTGGGCATTTCAGGAGTCAGGCGGGTGAAGAGAGAAGACCTGGAGCCCAGCGGGGAGAGCCTGGTCCGCTACAAGAAGGAGCCTTCGGGATGCCCCGTGTGTGGCAAGGTAACGCTCACGCTGCTCTGTAGTCCAGATACAAAGCTCACCATTTCCCGAAGTTAAGTCTCGGAGCCCTACCCACTGAGCATCCGGGGGGAAGTTCAGGGAGTAAACAGACACTCGGGTTGTCTCAAGCTGCAGTGTCCACTCATTCATACCCTTGTCATTTTGATCTTTTGCTGTCGAGCCGGGTTTCCAGTGAATGAGCTTAGAAAGAAGTGTTTTCTCTTTCAGAGCCTTTTTCCTTTTTGCCACTATTTCCACCTGTGTGCTCCTGGTGCTCACACTCTCACATTCTCCTCGTTAGTGTCTCACAGGTGTCCTTGTGGCAGAGACCAGAGTGAGCATGCCAGGGAAGCAGGAGGTCCTGAGGGCTTAATTCTGTCCCTTGGTGCTGTGGCATTTTTGAGTGACAGCACCAACAACCCCATGGCCACGGATGTTCTGTGGCATAGTCCCTGAGTGAGCTAAGTGTGACGTCACCTTTGTGAGCAGATCCGTCTAGGCTGCATCTGATGGAGGCCAGCAGAGAGGCCGACTCCTTAGCAGATAAGCTGGACCTTAACTGTCCAGAAATCTGGTGCCCATCAGAGGAGTCCCCGGGCACTGACCGGCAGTGCAGGCCCATGTCAGCACTAAGCTGGAGCCTGTCCTGGCACTGCTGTCCAGGCCACGCAAGGTGCCACAGAAAGGTGGTGTTCTCTGTGAATGAGCTCTGTGGTCTTGTGCTCTCCTCAGACTCAGCTCCCACAATTCGAGAATGTGCAGAGGTCAGCGGTGTGCCCAGAACTAGAATTCATATCCGTCTCGGTGTGCAGAGCACCTGCTGCAGGGAGTTAGTTCCCAGAGGGGCTCCCAAGGGGGCTCTGCGCCACTGCAAGCAGGCGGTGTGAGGGACATCACCACCAGCCTGTGCATGGGCACAGTTGCTGAGTCTCAGCCACGTGCCATCCACGGGAGCCACCCAGCGCTAGGGCCCTGGAACCACGGACCCTCTGCAGCTGCCAGGTTGGGACAGTGGGGAGCGGTGGCCGCAGGCGGGCAGCTAGTGGTAACCTGGCCCAGCCTGCCGCCTGTGGCCACATTCCCAGAGTGTTGGACCTTTTGAAGAGGAAACGGAAACCGTTTGTTTGGCTGTGGTTTACCCCGCGAAGGCCCACTTGTGGAAGGGCCTCACACCCGCCTCTCGGCCCGCAGGTGTTCTCCTGCCGGAGCAACATGAACAAGCACCTGCTCACCCACGGCGATAAGAAGTACACCTGCGAGATCTGCGGCCGCAAGTTCTTCCGCGTGGACGTGCTCAGGGACCACATCCACGTCCACTTCAAGGTGCCGGCCAGCATCCCCTTTCCCGGGAGCTCTCGTGGGCGTGGCGGGCCCTTGGGCCAACGTCCTGACACTTGTCAGCTTGGCCACAGCGCCTCTTTCAGATGAGCCCTTGAGACTGCTGGTCTCATGCAGCCCCTGCAGGGCTCCCATTAAAATCCTCCCCCCGGTGGACGGGATGGTGGCGCCTGCTTCCCTTCTCCCTGCCTTTGAGGAAAGTGAGGAGTTGACCGGAGCTGGGGGTGGGCAGTGAGGACTGGGGGTCATGATTAAGGGGTAGGAGAAGTGCCGATCCAGGGAAAACAGACATGACAGGTCGTGCTGAGGCCCCAAGTGAAGCTGGGAGCACACACCCTAGACACCCGTCTGCCTGCAGCTCAGTGACTGTTTGGGGGCAGTTCCCAGCCCCAGGCATAGGTTGGGGTTTTGCTGGGCAGGTAGGAGAGAAAGTGGGGGGTGAGACATGAGAATGTGGGAGGCTCCCAATGCAGGTGCAGAGCCACATGGAACAAGTTGGGGTGGAAGGAAGGGCCCAAGGGGGGGCAAAGAGTCTCAGGGGAGAAGAGCTTAGACCTCACTGGGACCCTGCCACGTCCAAGCCAGGACCCGCGGGTGCTAGTCCTGTCACCCTTCTGAGCCTCCACATTTCTCTCTGAGTCCTGCCACAGAAAGTGGGTTTCCATGAGCATTAAATTAAACCCAACAGATAAGAAGGACCTGGCAGGTCTGAGTGCTCCATGGCAGGGAGTTCGCAGTTCCCTGCCCCCAGCCCTCAGTGGGCGTCGGTGCTGGGCGTTGCAGGATTACCTGAATGGGCCTGATAGGTTTACCATCAGGGAAGTGGAGTGTGTGCAGGTCACCCCAGGGAGAGCGTCTGCATTGGGCCCACAAAGGTTGCAACAGAAGGGAGCTCAGTAGGACTTCCCACCCCTGGGGAGGCGCCGCCTTCTCTGTGGGTGAGCCTCCCTGCTGCTGTGGATAAATAATCCATTAACGCTTTGCCAGGCGTTAGGAGTCGGACTTTGACTTTTCCAGGACATCGCGCTGATGGATGACCACCAAAGGGAAGAGTTCATTGGTAAGATCGGCATCTCCTCAGAAGAAAACGATGATAATTCCGACGAGAGTGCAGACTCGGAGCCTCACAAGTACAGCTGCAAAAGGTGTCAGGTAACTTGACAGCAGGGAGTGTCAGGAAAGCAAGCTTGGACCACAGGGCTGCAGACCCGACAGGCTCAGGCTCGGTGGGCCGGGTCCCAGGTGGGGGCCCCACCTGCATGGGCCGGGCAGTGTCACAGGTGTCCTGCTGGCTGCCCCATGTCACTTGGGTTCTTAGGGATGGTGCATGGCCTCACTGCTGTCACCTGGACCACCGTCTGGGAACCAGTCCCTGACTAGTCTGCACACAGCTATGTGGCTAGCCGGGTTGGATCTGGCTCCTTGGAGGTTGGCTGCACAAGGGTTCTCCTCTCCCCTCTGCTCCTCCTCTCAGGCCAGTGGCCCTTGGACATGCTCAGAGGGGGTGGTTCTGTTCTCGAGGGCCCCGGGCTCCATTTCGGCAGCCTTCTGTACAAGAGGTGGCCCCTGCACTGGGTTCCACTGCCTGAGAGAGCACGGTTCGCCCTGCAGGTGCCTGTGTTCTGTGAGCACCGGCCCATGTGCCCGTCCCCACAGCTGGCTGGGCTCCTTTCAGGGCCCTCCGGCGTGAGAGAGACACACGGAGGTCAGGTGGGCAGAGAGGAGCTGGGGGCAGGGCCTGGCTGGCCTGGGGAGGAGGAGCTGGGGCCCACGTCTCACAGTTGTCTCTCACACACACACACACACACATACCTGCTGCAGTGTCGCCCAGCGCTGGCCCGGCCCCTGGGAGTGTCCTCCTCACCTGCCGGGTGACGGGCTCTCTCCAGCGCCCCTGCACGTTGGTGGGAGGCGCAGAGGCCGGGCTGTGCGTGTGGTGAGCCCTGCGCCTGTCCGCAGCTCACCTTCGGCCGCGGGAAGGAGTACCTGAAGCACATCATGGAGGTGCACAAGGAGAAGGGCTACGGCTGCAGCACCTGTAACCGGCGCTTCGCCCTGAAGGCCACCTACCACGCCCACATGGTCATCCACCGGGAGAACCTGCCCGACCCCAACGTGCAGAAGTGAGGCTCCCGGGCTGGGGCTGCGGGGTGGTGCCTGAGGCAGGTGTAGGGAGGCGATGCCCAGGTTGGCGGGTCCCTCTGCTCTGTGAGCCCTGGCCGGGTCCTGGGGAAGCACCTCGCACGCACGTTTATCCTGTCCTCCCCAGCTCTGCCCCGGCCCGTGTTGCCCCTGCCGGGACTCAGCAGGAGCAGCCGCATACGGGCCCGCAGAGCCTCCAGAGCCCTTCCCCCAGTGGTCAGGGTCCCTGAAGGCCAGCCCCCCATCTGGCCGCGGCCGGAATCAGTGCTCTGAACCTGAGCGAGCGAGTGGACGGTTAGAGGCTACAGTGGCCTGATGCTGCAGTGACCAGCTTGGGCCGCTGTGCAGAGCGCCACGGCGTGGGCGGCTTCAGCAACAGAAATGTGCTGTCTCAGTGCTGGACGCCTGAGGTCCGAGATCAAGGTGTTGCAGGGCTGGTTCCCTCAGGCTGCTAGAGAGAATCTGCTCCAGGCTCCTCTCCTCGGCTTGTCGACGGCTGTCTTCTCCCGGTGTCTTCACATGGTCATCTCTCTACCCAAGTCTCTGTGTCCTGATTTCCCCTTTTTATAAAGACACTACTCCAGTGACCACATTTTAACTTAATCACTTGTTGAGACCCAGTCTCCAAATACAGTCACATTGTGGGGAACCGGGGGTCGGGGCTTAAGCATGGATTTGAGTGGAGAGACACGTTAAGATCATGACAGCCCTAAAATCTTTGTGTCTTTTGTCATCTGTGTTGTACATTTGTGGTCTCACCTTTTGGTCTCACGGTGCTTAGGAAAGGTGTACCTGCTGCAGATGGCCCCCGAGGGTGTGGGGCCACCCTGAGGCTTCTGTCTGGTTTCAGGTACATTCATCCCTGCGAGATCTGCGGGCGGATCTTCAACAGCATCGGGAACTTGGAGCGGCACAAACTCATCCACACAGGCAGGTGTTCTGTCAGGACGCAGGCCCCAAGCTGAGCAGGGTGGACCGGCTCTCTCAGGGCTCCTGCGCAGAGCGGTCTGCATCGTCCCCCTCGATGCATTCTTCTGTCCCCACTTCTGTCCACCCTGTCTGTTCCCAGCATGGCCTTTCCCTGCCTCATCGCCCCCTTCAGGTCCTCGGGACCTCCTCCTTGCAGAGCCCAAAGGAAGGTTCTGAAGAGGTGGAGGAAGGGATGGCTCCGTGCCTCCCGCCGTAGGGAACAGCATCCCTCCCAGTTACTGCCTTTGTGCCTTAACCAGGGATGTGGACCGCACAGGCTTGAAACTTGGATGTGTTTGTTTGTTAGGTGTGAAGAGCCATGCCTGTGAGCAGTGTGGGAAGTCCTTTGCCAGGAAGGACATGCTGAAGGAGCACATGCGTGTGCATGACAACATCCGGGAGTACCTGTGCGCCGAGTGCGGGAAAGGTACGTGCGGGGTGGGGCGCCCGGCCACGAGCAGACCCCTGGGTCACAGGCGTGCCACCAGCCGAGGAGCTCCGAGGGTGCGTGAGAACTGGCACATCGAAGGGAAAGGGGTCACCGCAGGCATCGAGGTCTGACCGGGACTTCCAGTGAGAGGCTGTTGGAAGTAATGCGGGTTCCATGTACAGCAGTAGTAGCCGAGGATAACAGGAAAATACCTTGTTCAAAAACGCATCACGCACCTTGGAATGCTCAGGACAAATCCGGGTGAGACAGCCCTGTGGCCTGCGTGAGGAGCGCCAGGCCGTCAGAGGCAGAAAAAGGGATCCATTCCCGGTTTGGGAATTCTGAGCATTTAAAACAGTATCTATTTTCTCCTAAGTAGGTTGTAAAGGCGATGCAGACGGCATCACAATCAGCAGGGAGCCTTAAAATGTCACCCTAAAACGTCCACTGTGTGGCAGTCGTGTGCATTTCAAAACTGTTCTCAGATACATTTTTTTTTAAACTGGAAAGGAAACCGTGAGTGTCACCAACACTGGCTGGGACAGGGAGGTCAGAATGGGGGCCGACTTTGTTGTCTCTCTACTTCTGAGCATTTTCTGTGGTTTTTGTTGTCGTTTTTTATGGCCATGTGTTATTTTTGCGATTTAGATTAAGTGCATTTTAGATGCACAGGGGAGAGGTGCTGGATGGTGCAGAACAGTAAAGACCAGCTGCCTTCTGTTCATTTATCCACTGAGTGCTGGCCCTGCAGTGACCGTCCCAAGAAGGGTCAAAGCCAAGATGCTGCTGTGCCAGGCAGTCTGGGGAGCAGCCGTGCTGTGAGGGGAGGAGGCAGGCACTCTGGCGGAGTGTGGGTGGGAGTGTAAATGTGTACAGTTGGCATGGGCATTTGGGAAGTTAGCTGCAGCTAGAAGTATCTGTTTATCTGCAGTTCAGGATGTGTTTATGTGAAGATGTGTTCACTGGTGCACTGTTTGTGACGGGATAGTTTAAAACACTGAGGAATTAATTACAGTGGCCTCAGGGCCTCTGCACTGGCTGTTCCCCCACCAGGAATGCTGTTCCCCCAAGTAGCTCTGGGCCCCACCCTTGTGTCCAGGTCACTTTTTCAGATGCTTCCCCTGAGGCCCCCTGCAATGAGCCAGCGTCCTGGCCGCCTCCCCTCCTGCCACCCCTTCTGCTTTGTCACGTTTCTCTTTGTCCATTGTCATGGGACACTTGGCCTTTGCTTGTCTGCCCCTCCGCGGAGAGGCTGGGGACCTTGGTTGACTCTCTGCTTGGCCTCTGGCACCTAGAACGGCGTGGGGCTGTGGTAGGAGCTTGAGGGTCTCTAATGAACAAATACAGGCCATGAGCAGTGTGCACTGTTGAAAGCAGTGCTGTAGTCAGGCTGTGCCTGCGGTTGAGACAGCGTCAAACGGTAGAGCCAACAGCCAAGGGTCCTGGGGTGTGTGGCCAGAATGTGCCCAGGAGTGTGTCCCGGTGCTAGCATGACCTGAAAGGCAAGGCTGCTGGAGTGCTGTCCTGGGCTAACCGTGTGTCATCTGTAGTTTTTTCACTATTGGGTGTGTGTGACTTTTTTTTTTTAATTAATTAATTTTTTAAAATATAGCTTTATTGATTTTAGAGGGAGGAAAGAAGAGGGAGAGGGAGAAACATCAATGATGAGAGTCATTCATCGAGCCCACAACCCGGGCATGTGCCCTGACTGGGAATCGAACCCTGATTGCCTGGATCCTAGGTCAACGCTCAACCGCTGAGCCACGCCCGGCCGGGCAGTGTGTGACTTTTTAAAGGGAAAAGTGCTGCCCCACAGTTGGTGCGAGGCCCACTCACACACATCTTCCCCACCCCATAGCCTCGGAACCGCTTTCTGAGTGTCCGAGACAGGTGACAGCATTTCAGGGACTCCTGCTCCCTCTGCTGTCTTCGCCTGGCCAGTTCCATGGCTGATGAGAGAGCACAACCAGGTGGTTCTGCCCCCACGGTGCCCCTGGCAGCAGCCAGTTTCTGCGTGGTGGCGAGTTAGTGGTGACCCATCCACTGTCACTTGCTGGGTAAACCTGCGGCGGGTGGGACCGGATGTGCCTGCCCTGTGCTTGTGAGCTGCTGCACGCTGCTCCAGAGTGCGCCTGCCTGCAGCCCCACAGCCCCCACACTGGCATTGCCCATCTGGTGGGTGTCCCAGGCTGAGACCCTCAGCCCCTAATTCGCACCGGACCTGGTGGTCCCTTCTCCACTGGCTTGAGTAAGGTGGTAGCTTGTTTCACCTCCTTCAGCAAAGCTTGACTTGTGAAGGTAGGTTAAAGTCCGTGCTTCGACTACAGAGCTAGACCGCCCAGGGGCCTTGTTCCCGACCTTTAGTACTTTCCCATCCCCGACATCAACCGGAAACTCCAGGCAGCTGGCGCAGCTCTTCTAGATGACTCTACCGAGTCACAATAGTACGCTTGGGGCGTTCACCTATAGTTCTCCTTGTTTGGTGCTCTGACCATCAGGGTGGGGCTACCACTGACGAGATGAACTGTCTAGACCTTGACAATAAATCTTTTTTTTAATATATATATATTTTAAATATATCTTCATTGATTTCAGAGAGAGGAAAGGAGAGGGAGATACAAACATCAATGATGAGAGTCATTGATCGGCTGCCTCCTGCACGCCCCGGACTGGGGGTCAAGCCCGCAACCCGGGCATGTGCCCTGACTGGGATTCGAACCCCGATCGCCTGGATCCTAGGTCGATGCTCAACCGCTGAGCCACGCCCAGCCGGGCAGACAATAAATCTTAAAGGGCCTTCAATGACACAACTGCCTGCCTCCCCGTTGGTGGGAGATCCTTTCAGAGACGAGCCCCCAGCCCTGTCCTTCACCCTTTCTGCAGTCACTGGCACCTGTGCCTGCCCAAGAGTATGAGGTGTGGGCATTCTGGGCCCTGAGCATAGGGGCAGGGACAGGACGAGGGCATGGGATGGGGAATCTGGGTGCGGGCACTGTGGGGGGCCCTGGGCAGGGACACAGTGGCCCGGGCAGCCGTGCGGTGCCCACCTGCCTCCGTCCGGCAGGCATGAAGACCAAGCACGCGCTGCGCCACCACATGAAGCTGCACAAGGGCATCAAGGAATACGAGTGCAAGGAGTGCCACCGCAGGTTCGCCCAGAAGGTCAACATGCTCAAGCACTACAAGCGGCACGTCGGTGAGTCCGGGCCCAAGTTGCGGGCAAGTGGGGTGCTTGCCCCAGACTGAGTGACTGAGGGGACACTGGGGCCTAGGACAAAGCTGATGGAAACCTTCACAGTAAACACCTGAGTTTCCTAAACATGGCGTCTGCCCCCCCATGTCGTGAGCTAGTGCAGAATAAAGCTCATTAGATCGGATTCTGCCCGTTGAGAATGACCAGCGGTCCCGGGGGCCCCGGGCTGCAGCCGACCTGCCTCCCTTCCCGGAAGGGCCTTGCTGAGCCACCCGCAGAGGGCAGGTTTTCCAGGCCACAGCTTTCTGATGACTGGAAGTGAAGGTTTCTGTCTGTCCCCCGGCGCTCTGCCTTCCCTGGCGCCTCTCCAGATACCAGCTGTGTCAGGGACAAGACGCCCGCTGTGTGTAGTTAAAGCACTAGGAACACGTCTGAAGCCCATGTGCCTTTTCCTGCAGGGATTAAAGATTTCATGTGTGAACTGTGTGGGAAGACTTTCAGTGAGAGAAACACGATGGAGACCCATAAGCTCATCCACACAGGTAAGCAGGGTGCAGCCTGAGGGGTGCCTGGCTGCATGTGCGGCCCTGGTACAGGATGGGAACGGCCGTGTGACCCCACAGCGCGGACTGTTTTAGACTTTTTGCTGTTGTCCTGCCTTAATGGTGGCCCATTGCCCCCTAACAGTCAGCCCAATACAACTTTCAAATACCTGTTCCTAAATTTTCAAATATTGGAGCGATGACGTGGTGCTGTGCTCAGTGAGGGAGGAGCCTCTGTCATACTCGTCCCGGGCTGTGCTTGTCCCTGTGGCCCGACCTGGGCGACCATCCCGCAGCACACGTATAGGGTGAAGCACCCTACCTGGCTGTCCTGTGGGCTGTGGGACAGCCTCGCTCATGACCTGTAATTGTGCTTTCCTCCCGTGTGCGTATGCGTGTGTGCATGTGCACGCATGTGTGCGTGTATGTGTGCGTGTGTGTGTGAAGTGGGCAAGCAGTGGACGTGTTCCGTGTGTGACAAGAAATACGTCACCGAGTACATGCTGCAGAAGCACGTGCAGCTCACCCACGACAAGGTCGAGGCTCAGAGCTGCCACCTGTGCGGGACCAAGGTGTCCACCAGGGCCTCCATGAGCAGGCACATGCGACGCAAGCACCCGGAGGTGAGCCTCCTTCCTCCCCGCCCCGCACGCCCGCTCCCTCTGCCGCCCGCGTGGCGCTTCTGCTGCCCGGAGAGTGTGCAGCGTGGCTTCTGCACACTCGGGGCCGGGCAGTGTGGCTCACGGAGGGGGAGGGTGGGGGCGGAAGTACCCACATGTGGGCCAAGTTGAAAAGTCAAGTGTTTAAAAAGGTATAAATGCCTCATTTTTGGTAATTCCTTACGGGACATTGGTTTGAAATAATAAGATTCACTGAAATGTCACTTACTGAAAGCACATTAGTAGGCAAACGGGAGGAAATGCAGTGTCCCCCTCGGGCATGGTGGGTGGGCATGAAGCGATGCCAGACAGGTTCAGGGGACCCTCCGTGTGCAAGTTCATTGCAGACGCTTGAGATGAGGGCCTGTGGTGTGAGGGGAGGACAGGCGTGGGTGGGATTCTGGAAGCAAGGTTCCAAGGTCAGTCCTGTGTGGACCCGGTCAGAAACATGGGGAATGCCCAGGAGGAAGTAAGGCGTGTCATCCCCGGCTCACTGCCCCGCACTCTCGTGTAGGTCCTGGCCGTGAGGATCGATGACCTGGACCACCTCCCAGAGACCACCACCATTGACGCCTCCTCCATCGGCATCGTGCAGGTGAGCACAGAGCGGCCCTACAGGGCTGGCGTCGCGTGGGGACTTCTAGATACGCAGATGCCTGCGGGCGGGGCCTCCAGAACTCAGGCAGGTGTCGGGAGCTCTTTGGGAAGCCCCATAGTCCGTGCCTTGTGTCTCACCTTCGTTTCACACTCTGTCTTTTCGGTCAGCCTTCTCCCCAAGAACCTTTTAAGTTTCTAGAACTTTAAGGAATGAGCTTATGTAATGTGGAGGCTGGTAAGTTTAAAATCTTCAGGGCAGAGGGCAGACTGGAGACCCAAGGAAGAGTTGATGTTGCAACTCAAGACTGAAGGCCAAAGGAGGCAGAATTCCCTTTTCCTCCAGGCATCTCAATCTTTTCTCATACGGCCTTCACCTGATTGGACGAGCCCCACCCTCAATATAGAGGGCAATCTGCTTGACTCAACGTCCACTGATTTAAATGTTAATCTCATCTAAAAAATACCTGCACAGCAACATCTAGACTGGTTTTGACCAAACAAGTGGCTCCTTAGCCCAGCTGAGTTGACAGTTAAAATGAACCATTGCCAATGGTTTCTAGGAAAGCTTAGCATAATTAGATTGTTATAAGAAAATTCACTTTAGATGTATTAGATGAACCTACTTTTTCCAGGAGTTTTTAGTCAATACTTTTATAAAAATTTTCTTTTATTATAAAGAGAACATGTCACACCCTGAGCTATTTAAAGTTCCATTTATACTTCTTTCTTTTGAAGTGGTGTTTTGAGCACAGTGCTCAGAGAAGTGTGTGGGGCACCGTCCTGGCTGGGCCTATTTGCTGTCCCCCAAGGAGATGACTGTCTCGTTCTTGTGGTCAAACCAGTTTTGATCCAAGATTGATTCTGGGGATGAGAGCCTTCTGTGAAAACATTTGCAGCCTCAGGCTGAGCTCATCAGGGCTGAAGCAGTAGCTTAAAATTTTTGTTTTTATATTTCTATTTATTTTTCATCACAAAATATAGATTTGAAAAATATGACTTGTATGTAATTTTCTCCACTTAAAAAAATCCTGAAACTTGCCTTAATCTTTAGAAATGCAAGCGAGCAGATAAACTGTGGTCACTCTGTTTCCTGTGGCAGCTGGGTGGCCCGAGAGCCTCACCGCTGACCTGGAGTGTCGGGGGACCGTGTTGGGACCACGCTGGCCACTGTGGGTCGTGACCCATTGACCTGCGTGTTGCTGAAACTTCTCCTCCTACAGCCTGAACTGGGTCTGGAGCAGGAAGATCTGGCGGAAGGGAAGCCCGTGAAAGCAACCAGGAGAAGTCACAAGAGGAAGCAGAAGCCGGAGGAGGAGGCGGGGGCGCCTGTGCCGGAGGATGCGGCCTTCAGCGAGTACTCGGAGAAGGAGCCCGCGTTCACGGGCGGCGTGGGCGACGAGACTGACTCTGCAGTGCAGAGCATCCAGCAGGTGGCTGTTTGCTGTGCTGGAGTCTGGAGGGGGGGCCCGGTCACTGTGCAGGGGCAGCTGGCCTGGGTGTGGGGGACCCCACGTGCACCTGCTCCCTGCCCTGTCTAACATGCCTGTGGCTGCCGTCAGCGCTCTCCCATCCTACCTAGAAATGACTTGTCATTGTGAATCCAGCACTGGTGGCCAGCCAGTCTGCCTCCTAGGACAGAATCTTCCAACTGGCTCACCTCCCTCCCTTTGGTTTGAGGCCCCCAGATCTTTCATCCGTGTGTGGCTGATTCTGCACAGGCATCCTGCATTTGCCTGGCCCTCCATCCCTCTGCTTGACGAGGAAGCTGCTTCTTTGTTATTTATTAGCGGTCACTACTACAGATTCGTTCAATGCCCTTAGAGCTTTCTAGTTGGGCTGCTCGTTGACCAACAGCAGGGCACTCCAGGGGACCGAATGTCCAGTGAAGTTTGTGCTTCCCATCTTCCTCGTTTTTACTTTCCTCTGTTGTTTTCTAGCCAGTGAAGTAATTTCTCAGTCCTACTTCATGGCCTCTATGATTATGTCTGTATGTAGTTTCTCCCCTTCACTAGAGTTATTGTTTCAGGTCAAAATGACGTGATTTAATCTTTTCCCTAGTGTGCTTCGCCCCCTCCTTCGGGCATGGTTATTCCAGCGTAACTCCGCCTCCGTCACAGTGCGGTGAGGGAGGCTTGTCTTCTCCATTGTATGAGAGCTATTAACTGGTTTATGTTGTCTGTGGCTCTTCCAGGTGGTGGTGACTCTGGGTGACCCAAATGTGACCACTCCTTCGAGCTCAGTTGGCTTGACCAACATCACCGTGACACCCATCACCACGGCAGCCGGGACTCAGTTCACCAACCTCCAGCCGGTGGCCGTTGGGCACCTAACCACCCCGGAACGTCAGCTGCAGCTGGACAACCCTATCCTGACCGTGACGTTTGATACCGTCAGTGGCTCCGCTATGTTGCACAACCGCCAGAACGACATCCAGCTACACCCCCAGCCGGAAACCTCGAACCCACAGTCTGTGGCCCACTTCATCAATCTGACCACGCTGGTCAACTCCATCACGCCCCTGGGGAACCAGCTCAGTGACCAGCACCCGCTCACGTGGCGGGCAGTGCCCCAGACTGACGTGCTGCCGGCCCCCCAGACACAGGCCCCCCCACCGCAGGCGGCACAACCCCAGGTGCAGGCTGAGCAGCAGCAGCAGATGTACAGCTACTGAGGCACCTGGTGGAAAACTTGCAAAGGGAACCTCAGCTAGGTTTCCTTGTTTAATGCTGAGATTTGTTTGCTGGATACCAAACAAAGAAAAAGAAATCATAATTGCAATGTAAGTAAGGTTGACTTAGCTTTTGCAGAATTATCTCCAAATCCCCCAGCAACCATGATGGTCTGCGAGCGTGAGTGCAGCAGGCCAGCTGTGATGCGAGCAGGTTGCAGGCGCCGCCTTAGCCGGGCAGCTGGCTGGGCCGTGGCCTCGCCCCCAGCCTTCCCCAGCCAAACCCAGTGTGGTGGACACGGGCTGGGGAAAGCGAAACGTCAAGAGAAGCAGGATCACAAGAGGCAAGTGCTATGTTATTAGGAGCATAAGTGGTTCCTTTTCTTTTTCCTTTAGAACTGTTACTGTATCAAAACATAGGCAGTCTTCACAGGTGGCAACAAGCTGCGATGACGAGCAGCTTTCTTGCTTCTGGATATTTTTTGCAAGGGAGCAGGTAGAAGTTAAAGTAACATTGAGTCTCTTTGAAATCTCAGTTGAGTCGAGTTTGTTTTACAACTTTGGGCTGAAACCATGTGTGAGAAGATGGCTGTGAGCACACGGCCCTCCTCTGGCCTTCAAGTTCATCCCGGGCAAGGCGCCATGTGAGGTCACTGACTCGGGCATAAAGGTCTCGTGGTAATTTAGAACATGAATTAATTTTCAGGATCATTTCTTCTTCTTTTTTTAACTTTATGTCAAGCATAAGTTATGTATTCAAGACTCTGTTGTGGCCATGTTTTTTAATTTTTTGTTTTAACATGCTAAAGTCGTTTGCACTGTAGGACTGTTGGTCCGCCTCCAATTCTACACAACTGCCCTGGTGCAAAGGGGCACATAGTTGTGTGCAACAAGGAAGCCTGGTGCTGTCCCTGCTGGTGGCACCTTCGGGTGCGGCTTCCCTGCCACCACATACGTTTATCATGGCTGGCTCAGCCAACATCCCCTGAACTGAAGAACAGGGAAGAAATTCGTGGTTTTTCCTGTTTAAATTTTTATTCCAAAGGTTGACGTGGCTCAAGACCAGTTTTCTGTCACAATGTCGAATAAGCTTGGAAAGCATAGGTTTTCGTGAAACAATGATGCTGCCCTTTGCTGCCAGGCAGTAACGAAGGCGGAGGCCGGCTCACAGTGGGGCCACCGGTGCCCCCAGTGGACGTGCTGAGTGGGACATGCCCTTGGCGCCCACGCCCTTGCGGCGGTGGCGAGGCCAAGGCTCACCAGCAGCCAGCCCCCCCGCCGCTCACCCCGAAACAGAAACAAGCTTGATTTTTACTCTCCTCATATTTTCTTAACGCTGTCCAAAATGAAGTGTTAAAATTGCCTTATTTGTCCTCGAGCACTCTTTGTCCCAGACCCTGTGTGATCTGGGAGGCCACCTAGAAGAAATACTAAATAGGAGTCAGCGGTGGGTGAACGAGGCCCGGTTATCTCATGCTGCCCGTGAGGCTAAGGACCATTTGTTACACAAAATGAATTTTCTCGGCACTTCACTTTATTCCAGATCGTGAGATTCTGAGGCTAGGGCTAGAATTGGTTTTGTGCAATACACGCCTTCACAGACTGCGGAGATCCATCGCCAGGGGCACGTGACGTGGGCCTGCGGAGCTCGGGTCACACACAGCCCATTCACACACTCCCAGCTCGCACCTCACCTCAGTTACCGAATTGTGGGAGATTGTTTGCCTTTTTAATTTATGATAATTATTTTTATGTTATTTATGTATATAATTAACTGCTTTTTACATAATAGTTTCATTGAAGGAATTTGGGCGAGGGGTGATAGATTTTCTAAAACGGTGTCTCTGTTCTCGAAATCTAAGGGGCCCAGGTGTCCACGGGATCGCCCAGAATGCCAGGCCTCGTTCCTAGGATATTTTTTAAAAGTCACTAACTTTCTTTTCGCATTTGCAGAATATATAGGGCGAATGACCAAGTCCAAAAAACCCCAAACATGATTAAGCATCTGCTAGCACCTGTCTTCTTCCCTGTGAAACAAAGGCCTTTAAATCACAGTTTTATTTTTTTAAAGAGGTCGTGTTTGTGCCTAGAGTAAGAATGCATCCAGTGTTCTTAAAGAGCCTAACTTAGGCTGTGTGGCCTGGTGCACGACCCCGTTTATTTCAATAACAGACGCACAATAATACTTCCTCTTATAACAAGTGAGGACTCCAAATAGAAGTGAGATGTACTCCTGAGTTTCCTGTAGATGGATTTGGTTTCACAGGGTCACTGTGTGAGGCCGAATGGGTTCAGGTTGTCTCAGGACAGTTGCTCTGAGTGTGCGTGGGGAGCAAGGACACCAAGGTCTCCTTGGCCCAGAGTGGTTGATCGCAGATGCTCTGCGCCTGCATCACTGTTTACAGACGGAAATGTTTCATTTTTCAACTGATCCCGGGTGCACAGCTGTAGCTGGAAATTAGGCTCAGCTTCTGTGGCCACCAGGCTCTGTGAATCCATCTTGGTTGTTTTAAATTAATAAATCATGAGAATTTATTTCGGGCCTGTGACTTTGTAATGTGTCGTTCTGGGCCACAAGGCAGGGTGAACCTTGCAGAGCTGGGCCCCAGTTCAGACGCCTGAATTCCGAGCTCGGCAGCCAGGAAGGGACTGGGCCTCTGGATCGGCCGTCCCATGGGACGCGTTCTCTGTGCCAGGTGCCACCTCTGTGTCCCACAGGAAACCACTTGGGAGGCAGATTCACGGACTTGATACTTTTTTTCCCAGCTACGGTGTCCAAAGGCGTGAGGCTCGTGGCTTCCCAGCTTGAGCCCCTGTCAGTGACTTTGCCATTGGTTTCGAAACATATTGAGACTGTTTGGAGAAGTTAGTGTATTTCGTGTCCCATCAGTTTGTTTAACAACAAATAAAAGGTGCTGTGACCTGTGTTTTTCGATCACTGGCCTCTCTCAGACTTCCCCTTTCAGGTAGCTGACACGTTCCATGTACTTGGGGAACAGTTGTTTTCCTTCCGCCTCCACCGTTTTGATTTCTCTGTAGTCTGGGACCCGGGAACATTCTGTGAGGTCTCAGGGGCCTTCCCAGGGATTAAAAAAAGGCAACAAAGAAGGTGCACGTAGCATTTTTTGCAAAGTTTAGATTAGAGAGAACAGACAAAAAAAGGTGAGTCGTCAGAGGGGAAAGCTTCATCCAGGCATTTCTTTGGGCTGGTGGTCTGGAACGATCCCTTATTGATCAAATATCAGACTATATATTCCTATTTGTTAGGGATGGTCGTTTTAAAGTAATGAGACATTTGAAATGTCATCTGATCTTCTGAGGATTTGGACTCTGAGATGCTGTGTTACACACTTGATAGCATCAGGTAGCAGTTAACTTGGCCAGTGAAGGGTTCATTCATTTAACATCCGACGCTTTCTGAGCCCCGTCTTGAGTGCACCAGGCCGGCTCGGCCCTGCACGTGGTCGACCTTCCAGGGCATCACGGGCAGTGTAGATGGCGGGCGCTGTTCCTCCTCTCCTGGTTCATCAACAGCATCCTGTGCCCCTTGGTAACGTCAGGTAGTGGTTGGCTCCGCCAACAGCCATGGGAGGCACCCACCCGTGAACAGTGCTTTCACACGCGTTAAAAACAAGTTCCGACAGAAAGGGGGAGGTGGCTGGGCCACGCCTGCCATCTCTGGTCAGTTTTAATGTCTGGCTTGAGTGCATCAACATCAGCGGGTCCTTGCTTTGCAGTGACATGGGCAAACATGACAGTTGTGTGGTGACGCAGTCAGCACGGTTACCAGGGGCGGCCCTGAGCTGCCTGGACAGAGCTGGCTGAGACCAGCCCTCCCACCCTTTCCCTGCTCCCCATGGAGCTGAGGTTTCCCCTCCCTGGGTCCCACGGTCCCAGATACAGGCCCTGGTATTCCCACACAACACCTGAAGCGTGGCCTTCCACATCCACGCTGTGCCGGAGCCGCGTGGCCCGCTCCTTCCCCACTGACAGGTCTGCCTCCCACAGTTGCTTTGGAAAGCGGGAGACCCACAGGGGAAGGTGTCCCTTCGACGGGACATAGACCTGCACTGTGTCTTCACAGAGCCCATCCCAGCACACTGCCCTGGGAAGAGGGAGCACGGGGGACCCTGGATTTCTCTGAATTCAGCCTGTTCTACGCAGGGGACTCAGCTCCTCCTGGACGCCGGGGAATCATCCGCGTGTGTGACAATCCGGAGTGTGGCCAGAGCTTCTCTCCTCTCCTGAGTCTTACCTTCAAAGGCAGGGCCTTTGGGAGGTGTCAGAGGGCGGCCCTCACTAAGGGGGTCGGTGCTCTACTGAGAGTCCCCAGGGAGCTCCCGCCCCCCCCACCATGTGAGGACAGTGGGACGGCACCGTCTGTAAGTCAGGAGTGGGCCCTCACCAGACACCAAGTCTGCCACCACCTTGATCTCTGACTTGCAGGCTGCAGAACTGTGAGAAGTGTATTTCTGGGTGTTTTTATACGCCACTCTGTTACTGTGTGTGTGTGTGTGTGTGTGTGTGTGTGTGTGTGTGTGTGTGTGTGTGAGAGAGAGAGAAATGCTATACGAGTCCATCACCTGTGTTGGTCAGTATACTAAGTATGTCGTTTTTAAGACTGGCTTTTTCTCTGTGCGTAACACCCTTGAGATCTACCCACATGGTCTGTTCCTTTTTACTGTTGGGTCTGTTGTGTGGCTCTGCCACGGTTTGTTTATCCCCATTGAAGGACTTTCTGAGTTTCTTCCAGTTTGGGGCTCTGTTAATATTTTGTGTACGTAAGTTGCCATTTCTGTGGGCTCAGTGCCCTGGAGTGCAATTGCTAGACTGTGAGGTCGGTTATGGGCTCGCCTGGGGAGCAGTCGTGGAACTGCCCGAAAGCCAACGTCGAGCCGTTCGTTCCACGTGTGGCTCGTGTGTTCCGTGTAACTAGTGTCGCAAGCGGCAGAGGTGGTAAGACTTACGCTGTGTTCTAAGAGCAAAACTTAAAATCTGAGATCACGGTTTTGGGAAATGGAAGTGTTTGCCCATCTCAGGTGCCCCGTGGGAAGGAAGGACGCCCACCACCTTTTATTTTCAACCTATGTCAAGATGTTTTCCCTAAGTGTTGGGGAAAACCTACTTCCTTGACTTCCGAAGCTTTGAAGCACTGAAAAAAACCCACACCCTGAATTTATTACATCTGGTTGTAATTATCACTTGAAAGTTCTAAGTTTTCACGAGACTTTTGGAAACGCTGACCTCCAAGTGTGATCCGCCCCCCTCCCCCGCCACAGCCCCGACTTTCCTACTGACTCGCTAGGCCCTTCCCTGTACCAGTCTATTAGGGACTCACGATGGGTGAAATGAAAGAGCAGTGGAAATTTCCAAAAATAGCACAGTGAAAAAATTACCCATGCTGTGTGTTCTTAGTACGGTGGTATCCCTAGCAAAGATTAAAAAAAAATTTTTTTTTTGTACTTGGTTATCTTTTTACGGTCGGACATTGATTTTTCTAGTTCTTTAGAATCTGAGAGCTGAAATGTGTGTGGCTAGATTTTGAGTTCGTAGGTACGTCTTGTAATCAGCAGTAAAAATATACAACTGAGACAGATCACACTGAAATGACCAGCATATCAGTTTAGGGTCAGGAGAGCAATAGCTCCAGCCTCTACCTACATTAGCTCAGCTGACCCCCAGCGAGCCCTCTGAGGGCGTCATCTCACTGTGGGACGGAGGGGGGAGGCGGGGGGGGGGGGTCTCAACACTGCCAGTGAGATGCGATGGATCGATCGTTACAAAGTGTGGTCTTAATGTCATAGCTGTGGACTTGGGTTTCTTTTCTTATATTGAGAACAGCGTGAGTACTTATAGAGAAATTGTGAATTTAGACTTTTTAAAATTTTTATCCAGAGACCTATTTTTCCCTTTTTAACTTAAAAGGCAACAACAACAAAAGTAAATGACTTTACTGGCTCCTAACCGACTGTGTTGTCTGTGGCTCTGGGAAGCCTGCGGCTCCGTGACTGAGCTTTCCCCCCAGGCTGTCATTAGCCCCCACCCCACACCTGCCTTCAAGTGGAGTCAAAGCCGGGATGATTTAACCCATTATTTGCCAGCCACAGCCAGACTCCTGACTCTGCGGGGCTCACCGGCACCTCTAGTTTGCAGGGCAAATTGCTGTGAGAACATCCACCGAGGCGACAGCTCATTCCCGGCTCCAGTGACTCAGCTGGGCCAGGCGTCCTTTCCTTCAGCCTGGGCCCAGCTCGCACTTTATAGCCCTGAGCTGCGATTTGGTGCCATTGCCCCAAACCAAGAAGAGAAACACAGCGCAGCCTCCCCATAGGGTTTATTATTAATGAAGCAAGGGGAAGAGACTTCCCGATGCCACATGACCGTCCAGCACTATCGTGTAGGATGACTGAGGGCATTTCCCGTTGTTCTGCGCGTGGAAGAAAAAAAAAGATCACTCAGAGCTGATTATAGCCCTACGTGCAATAACCTTTCACTGTAAAGCCACGGGCTGACTCCTCGGCCGCCCCGGCCCTTCAGCATCTTCCCCAGACGTCGCGTCCTCTCTGACTGTCAGCCTCCAGGGCCCCCCGCGGGGCTGTGAACCCTGAGCTGCTGCTGTGCTCTTCTAGCTACGGGGCGGGGTGTGCGACTGAAACCTAGTGACGTAGAAACTCCAGGTCATCTTGCTTCAGTGCGCCGTGGCTTCGGTAGCAGAGCTTTCCTAGAATTTACTGACTATTGTACTGTCTTGGGGGGGGTGAAGTCCTCCGAGTATCGCTGAGACGTTCACCTTTTCACAACCTTCGCTGTCCTGGGACGGATGAAACAGTGACATGTCTGAATCCCTTTCCCGTGGCCTGAGGAGGGGACACAGCATGTCTAATCGTTGTGGTGGCAGGTGTCTGTCACAGGAGTGAGGGTGGCTCCTGGGACAACGCACGGTGGCCCCGGAGGTCCTGTTCAGAGAACGCTGCCCAGAAGCAGAGGCCTTGCAGGCTGCCTGGCAGCAAACGCAGCGAGGGGGCGCGGCCCCGCTCAGGCCCTGTCCCTAGCGCCGAGGCGCTGCGCTTGTTTCTGTGCGGCCGGCCGGCGTCAGCTCTGTTCTTGGGCATAAACGGTGTGTTTCTGTGGTTTCGTTTTCTATCGAAGCATATAATACACGTTGAACTTAATTTCTTTGACGATCAGTTTTTTCAGGGGAATTTAAAATTTTAACCTATCCGGCATCCAAAACCTCACATCCGAGTGTCTTTTACAAACTACCACACTGGGCTTGCACCCATCGGGGGGCCTGGGAGCCCCCCTGCTGCACACTTTTCTCAGTCCTTGCTGCTGCTTTAGAAGAGCGTCTGCCAGCAGTGACAGTTCAGTCACTACAGTCCCAGTGGCACTCCCCGGGGCAGCGATGCCTTCAGGATCCTGCGGCTCCGGCCCCACTGCAGCCCAGGCCTGCTCCCAGTTCTCTTCCTTCTGAGTTGATGTAAACAGCGCTCCAGCAGACAAAGGCTGGTGACTGCTGCTTAGCATCCGCCTTTCACTTCGGGGCTGCCTTGCAAAAGGAAACATCACCTCTATCCCACGGCCCAGCTGAAGGAGCTCTTTTATAATCTGCAAGGACGCGCCCTTCGGGTGGGCCAGGGAGAGTCGCAGGCACCTGCTCGGGACACACCCGCGGGACAGCGTTCTGGCTTGCCCTCCGCGGCCAGGAATGCTTTCCGAAAATACAAGTTTTTGATCTTGGGAAACAATAGATTCCAGAAGACAGTAAGTCAATTGCTTTTTTTAAAAAAAAATATATCTTTATTGATTTCAGAGAGAGGAAAGGAGAGGGAGAGAGAGAGAGAAACATCAACCATGAGAGAGTCACTGACCGGCTGCCTCCTGCACCCCCCCTCTGGGAATCGAGCCCACAGCCCAGGCACGTGCCCTGACCGGGAATCGAACCCTGATCACCTGGATCCTAGGTCGATGCTCAACCGCTGAGCCACGCCCGGCCAGGCTGCCTTTTTTTTTTTTTTCTTGTAACAAATGAAATAGTCTTGCAATGTAGTTTTTTTCTGTGAGGACACTAAGTCTGAAGGTTTCTGATTCATAGTCATATGCTACACATTGGTGCCTCCTTTAGAATCTGCAATTAGGCGGTGGTTCTGTGTGTGTACATACGGCGCAGGACTGCTCCGGACAGGCTGGCAGATAACTACACAGTCTTTGCAGTTTCTTTTAGAGTTGAACCGAGTTGACAAGACTGTGACATCAGCATCCTCGTGTGTCATACAACGAGGTCTCATCCTAGGCACGTTAATGCTGACGTCGGGTGGGCCCAGAGTCCAGGCGGGAGCCCTCATCTGCTGCATCCAGGGCCTCGCCTTCCTCCCCGCGGCCGCCGTGAACACACACGCGAGCCGGTCGAAGTGCTTTTTCAAATTAACTTTGTTTTTATTTGAAGTTCTTTTAAGGTTTAGAATGTGCATTACTTTTTGTTAAAACAGGGGAAAGGAAATGGAAGTTCAGAAATGGAAGGTTTTAGGAAGCTTTAGAGCTTTTTAGAGAGAATGGCGTATTTTTCTATGGTTATTTTTTTGTTCATTTAAAAGAATAGATTTTTTTTTATGCTTTTAATAAGTAATACTAATTAATACAAATATCATGGTGGTTGCTTGCAGAGGCTTTTGTTTTGTTTTGCAAATTGAAGAGGTAACATCCTGAAAAAAACACACAATGTTTTAATGTTTTTACCGATTTCTTTTTAGCGAGCCACACTCGCTGCCCTCTGTGCCCGGGTTTGTGTCAATGTCTCATCTCAGACGCGTGGCCCTTCCTTCCGTTGTGGTTGCTGTGATAACAGGTCAGGGACACCGATCAGAAGACAGAGGTACAGGAGGTTGGCTGTGAATCAGGGAGCATTGGTAGCAACCCTGTAAAACATACGTGTGCCAGGGCTTGAGCACTTAGCCACAGTATGAGTCTTTTACTGTCTTGAAGAAGATTAAAAGGGCAGTTTTTTAATGTAATAGATCTCAGAGAATCTCCAGGCGGGTGGAGAGAATTCTCTGGCGCGGGAGGCAGGTATGGCGCCTTGAGCTCCGCTCCTGGTGCAGCAGGGCCTAGGGAGCTGCACCCCCGCGGGCCCGTCAGCATTCACCCCGTGACGAGCGCTCCGCTCCTCACGGGCGCCTCCCTGTGGAATTGTACGCGGGTGCCGGCTGGTTGCAGGAGAAATGATTGCCACAGAAAGTGAAGGTCTTTAAAAGTTGACCTAAAGATCTGGAGAAACGTGAGCTTTATAAAAGGTCATTCACATAGTTTAAATGTTTAATTCATTTAAATGTTAATGTTGGTTTACTGAATTTAAATGTTAATTTAAAATTATTAGTTTATGATAACTTATCAATCTTGGCTCATAAATTATAACAAAGTACCACACTAATAGTGTTAATAACAGCGAAAACTATGGGGGGTGAGGGACCTGGGAGAGGAGGGGTGACTGTGGAAATTTCATCTTTTCTGTATACTTTTCTGTAGCCTGAAACAGCCCCCAAAAATAAGTCTTTAATTTTGTTAAAAGACAATTCTCTCTATATGTTTATATATAATATGTATGTATATGAGTATATATAAAATATATATTACTTATATATCTATACATAAAATGTGTATACATATTTATATAAAATAATTGTCTTTAAACAAAGTTTATGTAGGTCTGTATGTGTGTAGTTGTGTATGTATATATATTTATGTGTGTGTATATATGTGCATTGTGTATTTGTATATACGTGTGTGTATACGCACACATTTATGTATATGTGTGCATATATGTATGTATATGTGTATATGTATGTGTATGTGTACATAGGTGTGCATGTGCACCTGTATATAGATATATAGCAAGCACTGGTGGAGATCAAAGTGGTCGGTTTCCCTGGAGAGCATCTTTTAAAGTTAACACACCTCTCCCCACAGTTCAGCCATTCTGCCCCTAGGGTGCCTGAGGGCAGGTGCACCCACGGAGGTGGGAGACGAGGCTGTGAGAAGATGGGGTGCTATGCCGCCTTCCCTCCCTGTTTTCTTGGTTAATTTTCACTTCCATCGACGTAATACACACGCTGTAGGTCCCAGAAGGCGCGGGCGCTTCGGTCAGCCTGGGAAAGCCCTGTGTCCCTCCTTTGGTGACTTTCCCGATAGTCTTCTGCCTCTCACACAGGAGGCTCTCCTCAAACCTCTGCCAATCCTGAAGGTCCTTTGGGTGCAGGTAGGGCTGGCTGGTGGACCCATGAGCTTCACAGGTCCCTTCCCTGGAGGCCCCAGATGCAGGATGTAGAATGTGGGGGTCCTCTGTGTGGTGGACGATGGATGTGGGGTACATCTGGTTGACTGTGTTTGGGGCCGTCTGGTGCCACCAAGTGGGGAGCCTCTGGCTCACCCACATGCACACACAGTGTAAAGAAAAGTACATTAGCCTTAGGAGGAAGGGCGATTTGAGGATACAGTTTTATAAAAACGAATTAATTTTTTCAGTACTCTACAGTCATGCCTTTGATGTTTTCCTGCTTCCCACTAGATAGGTCTCATATTTGTACCATATCCTTCAACAATAAATATTGACCTTCCCTCAACAAATAAAAAGTGGGTGTTTAAATAATGCATCATTTGTTTAAGCCTTAAACCACAGATGAAATGAGTAGTCACAAAGCAGAGATGTATTTGAAAGTAATTTAAAGATTACATTAATTAAAGTCATTTTCATCCGAGTTCCCTCCAGCTTTGGAACTGTATATGCTCTGTAAGTAAGCACGTGGGGATGTCACGGGGCCCACCTGCTGGGACGGGCAGGTGACCTTACCACACGCACCTTCCAGACCTCCGATGGGGAGTCAGACTGGGGCTCTAGCTAAAAACATGAAAACCCTGGTTTCTGCAGAACTTATTTTATTAGCTCCATGGATAACTTGGACTTACCGTTTCATAACTTTAAGTTGATATATGACTATAGAAAAGTGAATGTTTTGCGGACCTTTATAATTAACAGTAAAGCCTGGCCGGTGTGGCTCAGTGGGTGGGGTGTTGTCCGGTGCACTGGGAGGTGACTGGTTTGATTCCCGCTCGGGGCACATGCCCGGGTTGCGGGCTCGATCCCCAGTAGGGGGCGTGCAGGAGGCAGCCGATAGATGTTTCCCCTCATCGGTGTTTCTATGTCTCTCTCCTTCTCTCTTCCTCTCTCTGAAATCAATAAAAATGTGTTTTTAGAAAAATCAATAGTAAAAAATAAGAAATCGTAATAATTTCATTGTTGCTTATGCGGGAAAGTAACTGATCAGTGGCGGGGGGGGGTTGGCATTTAAAGAAACTGTAAGTAAACGTTAAATAATATATTTCACCTTTTGTTCTTAGAACGGCCTAAAGGCTGGCTGCATTAAACACTGCGTGTCATTTTGGTAGAGATGGGACTTCGTGTGTATGGAAAATTAGCCGGCAGGAGGCTCAGAGGAGGAAGAGGGGGCCACCCGAATACCTGCTTAGACTGGTGACGGCTCGGCCAGTTGCGGCCCGTTGCGTTGCCCACTCCTATCAGTTCCGCCACTGCCCTGCGCTGACACTTCCCTCCCAGGTTCAGAGCTCCTCCGCTCCCGTTCTCTCACCCCAAACTCTCCATTCCCCGCGGCACAGGTAAGAGGATCTGAGTGTCACACACACACCAGTCCCCAAATAACAGTGCCCGCAGCCTGATCACTGGAAAGGCTCTAGCACTTCTCTTTCTCTTTCACAGTTATGTTTGTCCTCAGTGTATTTTCCACTGGGGGTGACTTAAAAAGGTCCACATTTTAATGCCTTTGGAATGGATGCACATTTGGTTCTTTTGTCTTATTTTATTTCTGATATTTAGGGATTGCTTTTTTGAAGTTGGTTTGTTTTAGATGTAAAACGTTTGCATTACTCCAATCCAGAGAACAAAGATGTGCTTCTACCCCAGGTCCTTCTACTCTCCATCCCCACAGGCATCCTTCAAAATACTTATGGCTTAGTCTCCTGGTGCTTACTTTTAAAATAGAACAGATTAGGTAGGTAGGTAGATAGATATACAGATAGATGACAGACAGACAGACAGGTGGCTGGCTGCCCTCCTAGCTCCTGCCTGCCCTGGATAAATGATAGTGTGCATGTGCTTTCCTCCATCTCACTCCGTTCCCAGGGACCTCTGTGATCACCCCAGGGACGATCCCTTTTTCATGGCTGTGTAGTATTCCTTCAACGTCAGTGAGTGATGAATTCACCCAGTGCCCCATCAATGGGGATTTGGCTTGCATCCAATCTTTTCCTTTTACAAATTGCATAATATTATAACAGAAATGGGGCTCACTATGTAATTGCCTATAGCTTGCTCTCTTGTTGAATATAGTTTATTATTATATTTGTCCACTTGGGTGGGAAAATACACCAGATGGGATTGATGGCAGATTAGACCTTTTCAGTGCATCGCTGAAAGCCCTGAAAACAGCCCAGACTGAGAGAAGAAAGTCAGTTGGAGCTGACACAACACAGGGCACATGCAGACACTGCTCTGGGGACACAGTACCTTATCCCCACATGCCAGTCCCCACAGATCTGTGAAGTAGGGGCCCTAGTTTCACCTTCCTTATTCTACAGAGGGGGAAACTGAGGCCAGAGAGCCCAGTGACCTGCAGGACTGGGATGCCGAGGGCAGCCCTGGTTGCTGCCCCCTGCAGCCTGCTTCTGTCAGGCTGGGGACCTGGAATTTCCCTGAGGCCTGGACTGAAAGACCCAGGAGGGCGGGACATCTGTGCCGAGGGCTGTGTCTGGCCCAAAGCGGGCGCACCACAAACATTTGTTGAGTGACCATGTAGTGGGGGCTTGGCTGGCTCTCTTGTAGGGCCATCCTGATTCCCCAGCGGGTACGGCTGCAGTTTCCACGCTCGGCCCACAGATGGCAGGTGGCCACCTCGTGGGACCGCTCCCTTGAGAATCTGGCAAAGCCACCAGGGCGTGTGTGAGAAGTACCCAAGGAGAATTCCTTTCCAAATAGACATCTTGGGAAGAAAAGTCTTGGCTGGCAATGTCAGATCTGGAGCTGCGATAAGAGGGACCCCGCTGGCAGGGCATCGGGCAGGCAAGGCTCCAGCCCAGAGGTGGGCGTGGCGGCCCTGGGGTGGGGGGGGAGGGCCAGCCTTGTCCCAGGTGGGGGTGGGAAGGGGAAGCAGTGAAAGCTGAGCCCTCTGCGCACCCCACCAACCCTCACGCGCTTTGGCTTAAGATCATTTGAACGCAGCCCAGTTCGGCTGCAAGAAGAGAAAAACCTCATTTCTCTTCTTGTTGCTGTCAGAGGACCTGTCCAGACAAGGGAGCTCATGCCCGACTACGCACCCACTGACCGTGAATGCAGCACCAGCCTTCACTGTAATGGCCTAGAAATGACTTTAAAAAACAAAACAAATAAAATATAAACCACAGAACAGCCTGCAACAGGCGAGTGTACCAGTTTTGCCAATAAAATGACTGGCTGGCTTTAGAAAACAGGGTTATGGTGAAACAGGGAACTTGTAAGGCGCCGAATTAGTCAGGGTTCTCCAGAGAAACAGAACCAATAAGACGTGTGTTTGTTTGCACGTTTGTTGGTTTATTGTCAGGAACTGGCTCACGGGATAGTGGAGGCTGACCCGTCCCAAGATCTGCAGTGTGAATGGCAAAGTACATACCCGGGAGAGCGTGTGTCAGTGGGATGAACTCATCAGGCGGGAGCTGACACACGGCTAACCAACAGACCCCCCGCGAGCTCACGGACCAGCTGCAGGCGGCAGGCCAGTGGGCCCAGAGTGGACACACAAAACCAGCCTCTTGTTTCTGGATAATATAAGGGCCCTCGTCACCGTGACAGGGAGATTGGTCGGGGTGGGTAGGTTAGTTTCCTGGGGCTGCCATAGCCAAGTACCACTAACTGGGTGGCTTAAAACAACAAAAGTGTCTTCTCCCACAACTGTAGAGGCCAGAAGTCTGAAGTCCAGGTGCGGGCAGGGCCGTGCTCTCTCCCGTGGCTCTAGGGGAGGACCCTGCCTTCCTTTTCCAGCTTCCAGCTGTGGTTGGCAGTGCGAGGATTCGAGGAGTCGAGGCTCTTCCTTGCTCCGCCTGCCCTGGATTAGAACTTTCAACACACTCAGGCTGCTCTGTGGGGAGGGGGTGTGGTTGGCAACCTCTGAGGGATCACTTGCTGTACTGCCCAGGCACCACAGGGGGCGCTCTTGGAGGCATCCAAGCAGGCCTCACCGCTGAGTAACTGAACCATCAGTTTTAAGGTGTCAGCAGAGAGGGGGTGGCATGAGTTGGAGTGGATCAGTGCTGTTTGAGATGAGTCACCTCAGAGGCCTAGGTGAGGCAGTGAGAATGAACAGAAAGAGGTAAAGGCAGGTCTGACCTGCCGAGGATTGGGGCCAGAGTGTCCCAGGAGGAAGAGCCGCACGTGCAGAGGGCCTGAGGAAGGAATACACTGGGGTTTTGGAACAACTAAAGGCCAGTGTGGCTGGAACAGAGAAGGGGTGGCGGTGGTCAGAGATGAACCTCGACAGGTAGGTGGGCTGGGGTCACATAAGTGCCTCTTCCCGGGAGGTGAAGAGGCCACTGCCCCCATGGGGCCCAGAGTGGGGGAGCCAGGCATTAATCAGAAGTCCCTCAATAAAGAGGATGATAAACCCAGCCACATGCTCATGAGCTGGAAACAGAGGAATCTGACTGAATCTGGGACTTAAGGGGAAGACAGAGACACAGGTTGAGGGAGTAATCCATGCATCAGCTAAACTTTCCAGACAGACGGGACAGCTTGTGCAAAGGCCCTGGGGAGCCTGAGTCAGAGGGCCTGGGAGAAGCAGGGTGGGGAGGGGTGGCCAGGAAACCTAGAGCAGCTGACTAGAGGGTGAAGAGAGACAGGCCCATTTCCATACTGAATGAGGGCAGATTTATGTTTGACCCAGACTGGAAATGAATGACTTAAGCCAGGGGCTGCTGTGTGAGATGGAGTTCCATCAAGAGACTTTAAGGAGGGAAGAGCTAGTGTCACTGTGGTGACAGTTCCACCAGGGGAGGGTCCAGATTGAGGTCCATGTGCCACATTTCTAAATTGCTTCAAGTTCTAAGTCAGGCTAACAAAGTGTTAAATAAAATGTGTTCTGTCATCTTGCTTTGACAAATACAATCTCACAACAACCTGGGGGCCAGATTCCAGCATGCCCACTGGTGGACACCCCAGCTTCACGTCCAGCTCCACCCATGTTCCCTGCAGACGGCTTCCTCTGGCTATACCTTGGGCCTTGGGGCACTCACCCCAGCAGAGGGGTCACCCTCTGGAGGATGAGCCCATGTAGGGGTTGGAGGGTGGGCTTGGGGACTTTTGGGCTGGGAATTACACGTACCCAGAGCTTGATCTAGGACAGTGGGCACCTCCTGGCCCTGTGTAGATGGGTAGGACCAGACTGGGGCCCTTTGGAGTGTGGGCCAGCGCAGGCCCGCCTCTTGTCCAGGTCTAGGGCGGGGCAGTTGGCAATGGACTGGATCTCATGGGATGGAGTGTTTCTGAGGTTCTGCAGATGCTTTTGGGTTCCTGGCCTTCAGGACAGAAGATGGTTTATGCACAGAGATGGGGGTCTCTGGAAAGAACTAGTCTAGAGGTAAAAAGCATAGGCTTGCCTCAAGCATAGGCTCACTCATCAAGCATCTGCTCAATGCTCATGTAGAGCGATACTGTAACTAATTCAGCAAGCACCTGCCTAATGCCACTCTGTCGCTTGAGACCTCCGGCTTCCAGACATTGTGTCTCTAGGGCAGGGAACAAATGACCTTCCAGGAAGACACCCAGGGAAGACAGATAGGGGACCACTGGAGTCAGAGAGGTTTGTGTTAAAGTAAGTATTTGCTTGAGAAAAGCTAGAAGATGGGGTCAGCTCCCCCCCTCCCCCATCCTTTCTTCCCTAGCCCCTGGGGTGGCCCTGGAAATCCTTGCCAGGGATCCTGCTTCTGGTGCCCTGCTCTCCCAGATCACTTTCTCAGAATTAATCGCAGCACTGAACAGGAATGTTCTTTGAGCAAATAACATTCAAATCGTGTAGGAATTTCTCAAAAGCAGCCCTGCGAGTTGCAGCAAGAGTCGTGTTTCCAGGAGAGCAGGCCTCCTTCCTAGGGAGGAGCCTGCCCGGCAGACGGGGGCGGGGCTTAGAGCAGCGGTGGGCGGGGCGGGGCCGAGAGGGGGCGGGGCATCAGGAGGGGCGGGGCGGGGCCGAGCCCGCCGGGCCTCCGCTGCTTTTTCCCGAGGGGCTGCGGAGCGCGAAGACCTTGGAGGCGCGGGCGTGACTCGGGGCGGGGAACCGGGTCAGACCCAGGCTGGCTGCGCGAGCCGTTCGCCAGGAGGCCTGTGTCGGGGGCGCGCTGCTCCGGGGACCCCGAAGAGGACAAGGCTGGGTTCCCACTTCTCGCAGCAGCGCACTCACCAGAAGTGACGAATAACCGGCACTGTCACCCCGGGTGTACGCTAGGCGCGCTGTCTCCTTGGAGCCCCACGCCATCCTGAGCACGGGCCCCTGTCTGCCTTGTCAAGGGCCCGCAAACTCGCCCACGGTCACGGTGCCAGGACCCCGCCTAGGAGAGTCCTCGCACCTGCCTTCGTGGTCCGGCCCCCACGCTGGGATGCGCGGTCCCGGGCGGGAGGCAGAAGGAAGCGGACTTAGAAATTCTTAGGGAAAACGCCCCAAGAAGGCGGACGGCACCTCCCTTCCCACCGGCCCTCCCCTCCTCACCCGCGCTCCCCGAGGGGTCTCCCAGCTGAACGCCTGGCCCTGGCCACCCCCCCACCCCCCCCCCCCCGTGTTAATGACCTAGCACCGGCCACCCTGGCACTTCTCAGACGTGGTCCAGTTCATCCCCAGGACTGCCACCTCCCACGTCCGAGATGCAAAACCTGCACTATTATTCACCTAATAATGTTCTTCAACTCTGTCAACTTTTGATTTTACAAACTAAAATGTTTTAAAAGTGAAACTGCTTTGATGAAAGGTTTTCATTGAAATAAATTACTGACACTGTAGTGCGCTCAATTATTTCGGGTAATATTAATGTTTTCAAAATTATGGATGAGTTTCTTTATTAAGAAAACTGCTACAGCTCATTAAGATGGAAAACTCAATTTAATATCCAGTTGGTCTTATTTAGCATTTTGATCAGATTTACTGTATTTTAAAGCTAACATTGAGAGCTTTACATTTTAATTTGTATATGCATAATCTCATACACAAACAGCTGTTAGGATTTATTTTTTTTAAATGTTACAATAAAACATCTTCAGTTCAAAAATGACAGGTCTTTATATTTTGTGCCTTTTAAATGATTTAAATCATCTCAACTAAATGATGTGTTGTGTTCATTTTATTAAAAAAAATTTTTTTTTTAAATATATCTTTATTGATTTCAGAGAGAGGAAAGGAGAGGGAGAGAGAGATAGAAACATCAATGATGAGAGAGTCATTGATCAAGCCCACAACCGGGGCATGTGCACTGACTGGGAATAGAACCCCAATCGCCTGGATCCCAGGTAGAGGCTCAACCGCTGAGCCACTCCCGGCCAGCCTGTTGTGTTCATTTTAAATCTTTTCACCTAGTGCGTCACTGCTACTCATTATGCATTATGTTAAATATTTGCACAACGAAATAAGACTAAATCTTGTCTTCTCTTTTAATACTTTAGTCTCATAACTTAATGTAATAGCAAGTGTTCTCTGTCAAAAATGGGAAGACACCTTCTATCTATACCTAAACTCTCTTTGGGGTTTCTCAGATGGCCACGAAGTAACCATGTAGGTTTATCCCCTGTAATTATAAAATAGACAAAATATTGCCACTGTAAGTTACTTTTATACTTGGAAATGTCACCTTACTTACCAATGACCATTAACAGAAATAATTACTCCCCTAGAATCCCAGAGGGTTTAGAACTCTGCTTGTCTTCACAATCCCGAAAGATTAAAAAACTTTGACAGATTAAAAAACTGACCCTTGGAGTGGGCTGAGTGGCTGGTGTAAGAACCCATAGCCAAGTCCGGAGAGGGGCCTGGCCAATCCACCCAGCCCTGGCTGGAATCTTTGTCCTGTGACCTTTGTCCCCTCTCAGCTTGCTGCTTGGGGGGGGGGGGGGCTCTGGCTGTCAGGCCTCTGTGGTCTCTGGTTCCCTGGCCTCGGAGCCCAATCTTGAGCCTATAACAGATAATCCATAAATATTTGTCAAGTGGAGCAAGCAGATGGTTAAATAAATGAAATTGGTGTTTTATTACTAGACTGGTGTGTACTGTTAGTCACCTAAGCTGCTGACTTCATGCAAGGGAGATTCTAGAGTCTACACGGAGTCTAGGGAAAAGCTCCCTGAGCTGAACCCAGGAAACAGCTCACATGACTCATTTCAAGTCAAATAATTTTTTTCCTCACCAAAATAATGACGTTTACTTTCAAGCTATTTTTATATATTCGAGATCCCAATTATTTTTAAAATGTTAGTTTAAATTTTAGTTACATTTCCTACAAACAAGCTTGAAATAGCCATTTGGCACTCCAGTCTCAAGGAGATAGATTTTGAAAATTTTTTTAACTTTAATTTTTTATTGATTTTAGAGAGGGAGAGAGAAACATTAATGTGAGAGAGATCCATCTGTCAGTTGCCTCCCATATGTGCCCAAACTGGGGACCGAACCTGACACCTGGGTATGTGCCCTGACTGGAATCGAACCCACGACCTTCTGGTGTGAGGGACACCGCTCTAACCAACTGAGCCACATGGGCCAGGGCAGGAGATCAATTTTGATGTCAGATTAAGTGGAAGGATGTGGCAGCCTGCTTCCTGAGAGGCCTTGGGAGCAAGCCCTGTCCTGTTCCCACCAATGAACACTCTCCAAAGGGAAGCCCCTGCGGGGGAAGGGAGGCAGTGGGCTGTTTACGGAGCAGAAATGGGGCTCAATTATTGGCTGTGAAGTAAGATTATAATGTGCCCAGTGGCAGGTGAGGGCTAGGATCAACCTCTCCTTTTCAGGTGACTAATGCAAAAATAGTTAATGTCTTTAAAATGCTTCCTCTTTTCTTTCCCGATGGGGCCCTCATAATTCTGTGGGCTAAGAATAAGCCTTAGCTCAGGGCACAGTCCCACAGGAACGAGTGGTTTTTAGGGGCGAAAGTTCCCGGTCACACTTTTCCACCTCTGACCCAGATGTCTTTCCTTTTCAAGCCATCTGTTCTACGTAAAAAAAAAAAAAAAAAAAAGGCACTTTTCTAGGAAAGTATGGGGAACTCCCGCTGTTTTTGGAACAAATTTAAATTGGCTGTTGGGGGTCATTAAAAAAAAAAAAAAGTTGCTTCCAAAGGGAAAGCTGCTGTGTCAAAAAAGCGACACATGAATCTCCGGAGAAGTATTCTTAGTGGAAAAAGCCAGTTCCAAAAGATCCCACACTAGATGACTTCTGTGTGCAAATACAACATGGTTTAAAATATCACAGCTTTAGAAGTAGAGGGAAGGTTAGTGACGGCCAGAGCTTGGGAATTCAGTTATAAAGGGGCCACAGGAGGGAAAGTTCTATATAAAGACACGAACCGACGCCGGCGGTAACATTGTAGAGAAGGAACCGACGCCGGCGGTAACATTGTATAGAAGGAACCGACGCCGCTGGTAACATTGTAGAGAAGGAACCGACGCCGCCGGTAACATTGTATAGAAGTTAACACACGCGGAGGACGACGGGTAAGTCGAGGAAAGCTGAGTACCATGGGGGAGGGTATGGTATAGCCCTAGCGGTAATACACGTTTCCCCTATTTTTGCGAAGTTTTGGGAAGCGACAGCGCTGGGAAGCACGGCAGGCTGAATCACTCCCTACCTCCGCACGCGACCCGCGGCGCCCTATCCGCGCTCGCCGCGCCCGGCTCCGCTCGCCGACTCGGCGGGTCCGCCGGCACCGGCTCCAGGGGCGGGGCCGGGAGGGCCGGGAGCACGGCGGAAGTGACGTCACGGGCGGGGCGCGCACCTGGACACCTGGGCTGGGGCTGAGGCTGAGGCTGGAGCGGCGCAGGGTGGCGGCGAGACGCGAGCGATGGAGGGCGACGGCGAGAGCCCGTGGGCCCTGGGGCTGCTGCGCACCTTCGACGCGGGCGAATTCGCGGGCTGGGAGAAGGTGGGCTCGGGCGGCTTCGGGCAGGTGTACAAGGTGCGCCATGTCCACTGGAAGACCTGGCTGGCCATCAAGTGCTCCCCGAGCCTGCACGTCGACGACAGGTCAGCAGCCCGGGCGGGGGCGCCGCGCCGCGGGGACGGGGGACGGGGGACTGGGCAGGGCGAGGTCGGGGCGCTTGGGTTCTGGGGTCCTCCTCCCTCCACTCGCGTCGCCTACGGAGCAGCCTCGGAGGGGAAACCAAGTGCCGGGCGAGGCCGTAAAGCCCCCGGCAGTGTCCGCGCGGCTTGCCTGGCCGAAGTGGGCAGGTTTGGGGAGCTCCGGGACTGAGTACGCACGCCCGGGCCCCCGAGCTGCGGCTCCTGGGAGCGACCTCTGGGGCCGCATTTGCCCGAGACGCTGTAAAGTGCCCAGTGGTGCTCCCTGGCTTCCCGCGAAGCCCCGGAATTCTACGGTCGCGAGCTCGCCGCGCCCCGGGGACCCGCGCCCCTCGGAGCGCGTCCGGCTCTCCCGGAACCCACCTGGGCGCTGCGGTCTGCGCCCGGCTTAGCGAAATTGCCGTGTGGGGATCTGGGCTTTGTGAGTTAGTTAGACTCCGTTTGACTCACTTAGTAATTTACGTCGTAGCACAAATTGGTGTAAGACGGTAATTATTTCGGTCGGAAGCACCGGCTTGGCTGGGCCGGGCTTGCGCGGCGCCCGGGCACTTGCGCGTTGGCCCTTGGGCCTGGCCGAGCGGCCGCCCCAGTTACGTTCGGAGGGTGCAGTTACGTTCGGAGGGTGCAGTTACGTTCCGTGGGTGCAGTTACGTTCGATGGGCTGCGTAGCAGTGGGCGTGGGGGTGGGAGGAGGGTCTTAAGAAGCAGCTCTTTTGTTTTTCACCGTGTGCGTTTGCATCTTAATAATTTATATGCACGCTTCAGATGAGTTGATTTAAGTAAATTACTTACCGTCGGGTGAAGTTTGCGTTGTCTGTGGAGGTTGTGTCTGTATTGTGTATGGAGATCCCCCTTATACAGGGAGCCCCGGATGCTTGCACACTCAGAAAAGCAGCTCCTTTTGGAAACCCCCCCCACCCCCGCCCCTGTCCAGCCTTTGCTGGCTCAGACCTGGCATCTAACCCTCTGCTTATCCAGTGATGGGGCCTCTTTTCACCTTAGAGCGGTGGTGATGTCGGAGGTGACTGTGTCCCCAGGACTAAGGGACATAGAGAGACTGCCGTGTGTGCTTCCACAGCAGGTAGTAAGGAATGAGCCTGGGGAGGTGGTGCCCGGCACACTCGCAGACTTTGTGTTTACACCCTGGCCTAGGGGATAATACGGTAGATTGGTGGCTTCAGTAGAGTGGTGACAAGTGTCATAAAATATCTAAGTGAAAGGTGAGGGACTTGTGGGGCTGTGTGCAAGCTCTTTTCCCCTCACTGCGCCCCAGGTCCTGGGAACTGCTCAGGCCGGGAGGGGCGCTGCGGTTATTTTGATGAAATGCAAACCACTTTGAATACCAGCCGGTGGTTAGATCCCCAAAGGCAAGACCCTGTCCCTCGGGGTGTTTTTACGCTCTTGGGGACATTTGTCTGATGGCGTCTTCTGGTCGTGGAAGCGTGGTACTCATCAGAGAAGGCTTTCCCACCCGTTTCTTGTATTGGAAGAGCAAAGTAAACAATCCCGTCCCCAGGCCGATGAGTCAGCCCGCATCCTAGAATCTTTTATTTCCAGCTACTGGCCCTTGTTTCTTGGGTGGCCCAGCTGGAGGTAGGGTTTCTCCACTTGAGGCAGGTCACTTAGGATCTTGCATAGCCTGGTTGAAAAGTGTTTTGTCCTTTAACTGGAAGCCTTTCCTGCCCTGCCCTAACCAGGCAGGTGGTGACATGCACACGGGGTGGCTAGGTCGAGGTCAGCATCACCCAGCAGGAAGCCATTCAGCTCCTGCACTCTGCCCAGCAGGCTGACGCTCTGCCTTTGCAGCAGAGGCTGAGTTCTCCAGTTGAGAAGATGGTGAAACCCCTGCTCTTGGCCAAGGAAGCGCCTCTGGCTAAGTCGACTGGCTTTAGCTTGAGCTGCTCATAGGACTTGTGTCTCTCGCCCTGCAGTGCGGGAGGCACTGGCTGCCAGTGCAGTGTTGCAGGGTTGCAGCTCGACCTTGAAATTGTTTTCGTTATGATTGGCAAGTTGGCGTCATTGCTCTTTTGATGAGCTGCCCCCCATCCCACCCCACTATTTTGCAAGCCGTTCCCTGGAGTGGGAAATAGGATTTTCTGGGGTTCCTGGGTGCAGCCCCCCCCAGCCTTGTACCCCTCGGGGCTAAGTCTTTACTCGCCTGTTTGAAGGGCAGCACCTCTACCCCCTGCCATGGGAGCCTGGGTGCTAGGTTGCAGCCCCCTCAGGAGCTTCCCAGCTGTAATCTGAAACAGGCCCCCAAACAGGGAGGGCAGGGAGAGACCGGAGGAAAAGGCAGTCACTCCACATGGGGAAGGGACAGGCTTGATAAACAAGGGAACGTACAGCTTGTCGTGGGTGACCTCAAGACAAGTAGTTTTCTGCACCTGCCCGCCAAGTCGGAACGGTTTGTGTAGGGCCCTTACTGGAGTCAGGCATGGACCCTGGCCTTCTTGATGACCTTACCCAACACTGGGCCTTTTCTTTCCCAGGGCCGTTGGAGTCACTTTTGTCCCCTCCGCTTGTAGCATTGGGACCCGCCACAGGGACAGGTGTGGGCCAGGGTGATTTTCATTGACTGCTTGTGCCGCCGGGCAGGCTGGGGTCTCCTGGCCCTGCCACTGCCCTTGGCCGCAGCAGGGCTGTCCCCAGCCGCAGTGGGCTCCTCAGAGCAGCAGGCTGCCCTAGGCCCTGTGGGCCTGAACTTCGTCATGGGAAGGTGAGGGCTGCCTGGCCCCAGACACCCCCCTCTGGCCCCCTCAGTTTGCTCACCTTTGATCTAGTTGTCTTGCTCTGTATGGCTGACGTCTTTAGGGGGCCTGGGGCCCTGGGTGGAGTCTGGGGATAGGGGTGTTACCATTAGGCCAGAACTGGTGACTCCAGGGGCCCCCCTCCTCCAACCCCAGCCCTCAGGCTAAGAGGAAGCCCTGAGTAACTGAGCGCCTGGCTGGGCACTGGCCCAGCAGCTAATGCTCCATGGGCACCAGCTCGTCGGGACGAGCCTGAGCAACCCCCGGGTCTGTAAGTACAGGGCTGACAATCCGACAAGCCCATTTCTTGTCAGTTTTAAAAATAGCAGTGTGGGAACCCTGGCAGGCTCCCTGGGAACGTAATTGGGTTGGTGCGAGGCGAGAAGGCCAGGCTGGGAGCATCAGCGAAGGAACGATTACACCGTTTTCCTGCTGCCTTTTCCCAAGCGTGCTTCCAGGTCTCCCCCTCTGAGGAGGCCTTTGCTACTGAAGCACCTTTCACCCCACCCCGGCCCCTCTTCCCAGAGCGTCTGCCACTGTCCCGCCTGCGTAGGGCCCAGGGCCGCCTGTCCCCTTTTCCAGAGTAAATGCTTCCAGAAAGGGAGGGAGCCGTGGAAGCCTTTTTGGTCTTCGGAGTTCCTGACTGAGCCGCGCCGGGGGCTTCTCCAGCCAGTGTCTTGGACATGAGCCCCCTGATATTACTGCTTTTTCTCCCCACCCCAGTGCCCTCCTCGGGATTGGTGGGGCGGGGCTATGCTTCCACCAGCCCTGAATGAGAAAAATAGTTAATATAAGTGCTGTTGAGAAAGGATCTCAAACGAATTGAGGCTCAACTTGGTCCTATGACTACCCAGAGATTTTCCATCCAGGACCAAGGTGAGGGGTCCTGGGGGGCGGTCCTGGGAGTGGGGCCCTCTCTCCATTCCTGCTGGGAAATGGAAGTTGTAATGCTTCCCCAAACGGCGAAGGAGGAGATGTTTTGAAATGATTGAGGAAGAGAAGTGTGAAGCCAGCCCTACTGAATTGTGCCTAATTGCAGCTACGCGGTTAGCCCCGCAGTTTTTAGGGTGTTCTAATTAAGACGGATGTCAGTAGATTCGGGTGGCGCGGAACTTGACTCCCAGCAGTGACAAATGGGATTTGGTGATGGTGTGACCGTGACCAAGGCTTGGCGCCATGAAGGTTGAGGCACCCCTTGCCCCCCTGCCCAGCACTGGGGCTCTGGGACTGCTTTGAAAATTTCTCTGGGTCCTAAAATAATAATAGTAAATAATAATAATACTAGTCATAGTAATAGAGCTACAATTCCTTTTGTGATGTCAACATGAACCAGAAACACTGCTTTGAGGAAAAGTGTTTTAAAAAAATAATTGCCACGGACAGAAAACAATTGGCCGTTTCTTTCCGTTCAAGGGTCACTTTTCTGTCTTTTCCAGTGGCCCCGGAGAGGGCCCGGTTCAGGCTTATTGAATTGCAAATGCAGCCTAGACATCCGATCCGGGAAGGGCTGTAGCTTCCCTAAGCTGGTGGTGGCCCTTGGGGCTTCCCAGCAGGGGTGAGGGGCTGTGTCCCCAGCAGGGTACCCCAGGAGCAACTGAAGAATGGCTGAGAGTATGGGGGTCCTTTGGGTTTGGGTTTGGTAGTTACTGAAATATAAACAGGATGGACTGTTTTTTGTGCCAACTCTTTAGGGGGCCCTGGCCAGCCCCACTCCCAGGCCTGTGCAAGGTGGTGGCCTCTGAGTCCCCTTGAACCTGCTGCTGGGTGGTCCGGGGACCCCCTTCCTCACCCCAGGGACCTGTGGCTACAGCAGGTCAGGTGTTTCTTACAGAGCTGCCATGAAGAAGGCGATCTGTGCCTGGAAACAATGACTTATTTTCCAGGAGAGCTGGTTTTCCTTGACGAAGTGTCCTGTGTCATTTGTTCATTGATTCCAAAGAGAGTACCGGCCCTCTTAGAATGTTCTAGCTCTGATCAGCTTTCTGGAACAAACTGGGGGCAGTGGCTCTTTTCATTTTATTGAAAATAAAGTAAATGGGGTCTCACTTTGGTGGAAGGGCCCGGGGCTGGGCGAGAGCAGCGAACCGGCTGAACTCCAGGTGGGAGGGGAGGAGGGCTGTGCTAATGAACTCAGTGAGCAGAAGTCACCTGAGTTTTTGTTTCAAGCCCTTTGGGCGAATGGAAGAAAACTTTATTTGCAGAGTGGTCAGGGCTTTTCTTCATAAGATATTCATTCAGCCTGCGGAGAAGGTTTGGCGTGGAGCTTAAAGTGGAAACCGTCCTCTTCGTGGCCAGCCTGGGAGACCCAAAAAGCCCACGCTGAAAGTGGGTCTCCTATCCTGCAGCAGGACAAGTGCCGGCGCCTGTGGGCGCAGTGCCCCAGGAAGGGCACACCCAGTAAATAGGGGCAGGCAGGTCACATACTGATTCTCAACAGCCGAGGCAAAGGAGTGGCAGCTGGTGCTGAGCCCCAGCCGCCCAGCTGAGAGTGTTGTTAGTGGTGGTGGTGCTAGTATTGTGTAGATAACAAACCAGGCCGCCCTGGGAGAAGAAAGGAGCTGGCCCAGGGGTGTCATTTTCTCTCTCCTTCTTAAGTGTCCCTGCTTCACTTTAAATGACCTTCCTGCTTGACCTCTGCACCAGCCCTAAACTCTTTCAGATGTTCATCGCACAGGGTTGGGGGTCCGTGTCTGCTTCATCCCCAAGCCTGGCTCAGTGCTGAGGCTTCACTGAGAGGTTGGCCAGCCTGGGCCAGGCAGGGAACCTTCAGAAGTCCCGCTGGAGGGGGGGAGCAGCCCTCAGCCCTGCCCAGGGACCCCACAGGCAGGCGGGGCCCTCTTTCCATTAATTGGCTGAGAAAGCAAGTCAGCTGAGCTCAGTTCTGTCCTGTAGCGATGCCGTGATTCCCTCATGATCCACGTTTCACTTGTTTCTAAGGCCAGCGGGATTCTTTGCTCCTGAGCCTGTTAAAAACCAAACTCTTGACCACTCCACCCGACCCTACTCCATAAATGGGGAACCCCCGGGAGATAGGGTGGTCCTTGCCGCCTCTCTCCCCCACATCCAGTCAGGCACCGAGTCCGGGATTCTTCCCAGCCCGGGGCTCCCGTGCAGGTCTAGGCCTCTGTGAGCTGCTCCTGAGCCCTCGCTGCTTTTCCCCACGCTGGTGAGGGCCCCTCGGGCAGTCTCCCCTGGGTCCCTGTACCCCCCTTCACGGTACTCAGGCTTTCAACTACACTCCTTGATCTGGTGCAGTTTTCCATCCTCTCCCCTGGAAGGCGAGCCTGGTGGAGGCGTGGGAGGTTTCTCTTTATCATCAATTCTGATATGTAGGGTGTCCTCCCCCAAATGCCTACACACTGTAGCAGCTGATAGCTGTTAAATGAAAATGAAATGTGTTTTAACAAACACTGCCTTTATAATTATTCAAAGTGCGTGTATACGTTTTTCTGGGACACCCTGTGTAGAGAGTGCTCAGTAATTGTCGGTAAGTGAACTTTAATTAGGTATGGATTAAAACTCAAGTAGATGTGGGAGTGTTGAAGTGGGTGATTCTAGACGAGTGGTTTATTTTAAATTTGGCGGAAAATGCAGACTTGGTCAGTACCAGGCATTCTCAGACTTGGCGCTCTTGGCATTTGTGCCTTGGGGACCATCCTGTACATTGTAGGGTGTCTAGCTGCATCCCTGGCCTCCACTCACTGTGTGCCAGTGGCAGCCCCCATTTGTGACAACCAGATGTTTCCAGACAGTGCCCAATATCCCCTGGGGACGAAGTCGCCCCTAGGTGAGAATCAGTGGTCTGTACATAGGAGTCCTTCCCCGGACCCCCTACCATGCAGCCCCTGGGTGTGCGCTCACGTGTGCTCGTGTGGGGCTCGTCTCCCGGCGGGCTGGACAGGCGGCGGGCAGAGGCTGAGCTCCTGGCGAGCCCCTGGGGCCTGGTGGGAGTGTCCCTCGCGACAGCTGAGTGCAGGCTGAGCTTGGGTGCTGCGGCCTTCGGTAAACAGTGTAATCCCGGCCCCGCCTTGCCGGCCGCCTCCTCCCTGGGCAGTGTTTTCATAACTGTCAGGGGCGCCTGGGAGCGAGCTGTGGGCTCAGGGATGCACATCAGTAAGAAACGAGCTCGTTTGGCTGGCACGGTGTTGGGTCTCCGGCAGGGCTCCTTAGGAGTCTGGGGAGGGGGCGCGGCCGCAGGTGCGCGGGCAGGTGCAGCCAAGCTCCAGAGGACCCTGTGGTGGGAATCAGCGTGTTTGGGGTTATGGGCAGGGCTGCTTGCACTGGAGTCTGCATTCTGGGGGGTCCCTGAGGCCGCCCTAGCCTGCCGCCTGTGTGTCCCTCCGCAGGCGCCAAGCTGCTCAGTTCACAACTCCATGTGGCGTGTCAGGGCTTGTGGTTCTGGGCCTTTTCCTTAGGAGCTTATGGGAAAGCAGGCTCCTCAGCACTCACCCAGAACCCATTCTCCAGGAGCAGGGCCTGGGAACCTGCATTTCAGCCAGCTTCCCGGGTGCTTTGTTCTGTGCCCCGGGAACCGCCAACCTATATCGCTCATGGTCAAGCCCTGTCCTCATAGGATTCGGCCTTTTTTCCTGAATGCATTCTGAGACTTTGACCTAAAATGCTGACACCGACCAAGGCACTGGGATCTAGTCTGTAAAGCCACGGGCTGCCCCAGGAAGTGACCCTAGACCAGGGGTTGCACACTTTCTTGAAGGGCTAGAGAGTAAATATTTCAGGCTGTGTAGGCCGTAGGGTCTATGTTGCAACTACTTATCTCTGCTTTGAGTGCGAATGCAGCCACAGGCTGTGTGGACATGAATGGTGAGACTGTCTTCCAGTCAGAGTTTCTTTACAAAAGAAAGGCAGGCTGTGGACAGTGGTTTGGCAGATTCTCAAAAGGCTAAACATAGAACTATCACATGACCCAACAATTCACTCTTAGATGTATATCCAAAATGAAAGCAGGCACTCAAACAGAGACTTGCACACCACACATTCCTGGCGGCATTAGTCACAGTAGACAAAAGGTGGAAACAACCCACGTGTCCATCAACAGGTGAGTCGACAAACACGACGTGGTGTGGTCCTGGGATGGAATATTATGTAGCTGTGAAGAGTGGAGTTTTGGTACGTGCCACAGCACCGATGGTCCTCAGTTAAAGCAATATGATTAGTGAAGCAGGCCAGGTGCTGAGACAAATACTGTATGAGTCCACTTCTGTGAGGTCCCTAGTAGTGGACTCATAGAGGCAGGAAGGAAGTGTTGCTGAATGGGTACAGAGTCCCTCTGGGGTAATGAAAAAGTTCTGTGTGTAGATAGCGATGATAGTTGTACAGTTGTTACTGTCTGTAATGCCTTTGAATTGTGCACATGGTTAAAACGATACATAGCATGTTACGTATATGTTACTAAAAACTATGGTTTATAAAAAGTGGTTCTGGGCCAGCATTCTGCAGCCCCTGTGTTAGGCGAATGCGCCATTAATTTAAGCGTGGGGTTGGAATCAGGAATAACTGGGCAGCTAAAGTGTTGACCTTAACAGAGGAGAATTCGGTTCTTAATATGGATAATTTGTTACAACTTTTGGCAGAACCTAAACTCTTCCCTCCCCCAGCAGAAGGGATTCTCAGCATCCGCCTTCTCACTCAGGCTCCGTGCTGCCTGCGGATTTTCACATAATTAGATGTGTTTGAATAGCTGTGGGACTGAAGGCTTTGGACAGCCCAGAGTTTACGCGACATTAAAGTGAGCTCCACGTGTGTGCGCACACATGCACGGGCACCTGTACACACGTGTGTTTGTTTTAGTCGTTTTCTCAGCTCCGTAGACCTGCCTGTCTCTTGGCCGCGGCGCTTTGTGTCAGTGGCCAGGTGACTGATGCGTGTTCCTCGTGTCCGTGACCTTTTTCAGGGAGCGCATGGAGCTTTTGGAAGAGGCCAAGAAGATGGAGATGGCCAAGTTCCGCTACATCCTGCCCGTGTACGGCATTTGCCGAGACCCCGTCGGCCTGGTCATGGAGTTCATGGAGACGGGCTCCCTGGAGAAGCTGCTGGCCTCCGAGCCGCTGCCGTGGGACCTGCGCTTCCGCATCGTGCACGAGACGGCCGTGGGCATGAACTTCCTGCACTGCATGTCCCCGCCGCTGCTGCACCTGGACCTCAAGCCCGCCAACATCCTGCTGGACGCCCACTACCACGTCAAGGTGGGGCCTCCGAGCGGGCCGCCCGAAGGGCCCGGGGCTGCGGGTGCGAGGGCGGAAGGTGCGGTTCTCTTGGAAAAGAGCTTGAGCAGGGAGGCCTCTCAGCACAACCGTGTCTGGAGTCCCCTGTCTTGTCATGGTTGGTGTGAACACCAAAACGTGAGGCGGGAAAATGGGCTCTGAACATGGGTCACGCTCCCACATCTGCAACCTGGTGCTAAATTCTGCGCACCCTGGGAAAAGATTGTGGATTTGCGCATCCTGGTCGTAGTGGGTGTCCTAGGAGACTGGGTGAGAGCTCAGGCGGGGGTCGGCCGTCTCTGTGGGAGACCGTGGAGACCGTGGTTTCGGGCTGTCCCCCTCAGTGGCTGCAGGCTGGGGAGGTGGGGACGTGGGCTGCCCCGGGATGGAGGCTGCAGTCGTGCAGGGGGCTCTGATGGGGCTCATTCTGTTCCAGTGACTTGAGGCCTGTGAGGGCTGCTCTTTCCAATTCTGTTTCTGATCAGTTTATAAAACAGAAAAGTATGAAGAATAAGAGAACTAAGCACCAGGCGCCGCCACCTGGAATTGACAGGAACGCTGTCGCGTTTGTGTGTCTGCGAACACCTCTCCAACAGGCCTTGGGCGCTGGGCTTTCTGTGGCCCACGCCGTCGGGGGCACACGCCGTGGTGTTCCCCATGTGGTGATGCTCACGTGCTCGGAGGCCCTTTCCCTTGGTCCTGTGCTTGAGTGAGAAGGATCCAATCCACGAGCAATGGCCTGAGTCCCTGCTGGCTCACTTTGGGGACAGGGGAAGGGACTCACCTGTGTGCTCTGGCTCTTGCCTGTTCTGCTGCACTCGCAGGACCCCTCCCTGTTGGCCAGAGGAGGAGGAACCCTACTTCAGTCCACCCTGACCCTGGCTCCCTCTGGGCCTCGGTTTTCTCACTGGTGACAGGTCAGTGGCACTGGGTGGCCCGCACACGGCTGCTCCCTGTGCCCAGTCTTCGCAGCGGGCACCTCTCCTGCCTGAGCCAGCCTGAGGCCCTGGGGAATTGCTGTTTTCACTTTGCACAGTAATTACAACTCGTCCCTTAAGTAGGTGTTGCTCAGTAGCAAGATGTTAGCTGAGGATGGAAGTGGTGTCCTGTCCCGTCTCCTTGTGGTCGGTGGCACTGCCCACCCACCACGGACGTGACAGTTCTCACTAGAGTGTGCGGTCCCGTGGAGTCTGCACGACTGGGCCAGTGCAGAGTGAAACCTCTGCTCAGAAACTTGACTATATACAGCAGGGGTGGGGAATGTGCGGCCCAGGAAATCATTTGGCCTGACCCTGCCAAGGCATCCGCAGGTGGGACTCGAAATTCAATAAATTCAATTAAATGTTTGACCCAATACAGCAGGCTGATTTTTAAGTTGATAATTTTGTATGGCCTGCTAATGGTATAAATATCCAAATGGCTCTTGGCAGAAAAAAGGTTCCCCACGCCTGATATACAGGGAAAGGAAGGTAGTGACAGGTCCCTGCCGTGTGCCAGAGGCCCTGCCTGCAGGAGCTGCCCCGGTCGTCAAAGTGGGGCACCAAGTGGACAATGGCCTCCAGCTCCTGCTGGGCTGAGGCTCAAGGGGTTAAATCTTGGGCCAGAGTCACCCAGCTTGGGGCGGGGGTGTTACTAGGTGGGACTGGGTCTCCACAGAGCATCAGGCTTTCCTGCTGTCAGGAGTGGGGTGCAGGCAGAAGAGCCTTTACGTGGAGGAATCAGCCCAAGAAAACTCAGGAAGTCCTGGGCTTTGGGGTGGGGGGAGCAGGAGGAGCAGTTGGAGTAGGGTGGAGGGTTGGGAAGGCCTTTCCCCGCCTGGCGTTAAGGATTGTTGAGCGCTGTCGTAATCGAAGGCTGCTGGGAACCCGCTTTTCTTAGACTGCTGGTGGATGGGCACCAGGTGCTCGGACAGGTGTGTCTGCAGCCAGGTGCCTTTGAGGTGTCTCCAGAGTCACCCTAATTGGCTGGCTGGGCTTTTATGTCAACCCCTTCCCTTTCCACTCTCCTAACAGGGCATGTGGAATGGGGGGGGGCATGTGGGCATCCCTAGAGGTCTACAGTGACATCTTCCTTCTGAGTGTCCTCCTTAGGAGCACAGCCCTCCTCCCCCGGCGTTGTCACCTGGCGGGTGGGGGTAACGCCTCTCTGTTGTCATGAGGGGTCAATGACAGTAAAATGCCTCACCCATGGAAGTGCTCGGTGAGGGCTGGTGTTGGTGTTGGTATTTTTGTGGCCAGTAAATAGTCATCTTTCCATGTCTGGGATGTTGACATTTATCTGGGGAGGGTCTCCTTCTGGGTAATCCTTGCTCAGTAAGGAGCCGAGTGCTGCCCTCTGACTGCCCGACACCGCGGCCTGGCTTTCCTGTAGGTCATTTCTGCACTGGCCTGGAGGGGCCTCCGTGTGAACTTCCCTCTCCCACCTTGTAAGCACCTGGCGCCATGTGTGAGCCAGTTTAACAGGTGGGTAAAGATCCCTTAGAGAGCCGAGCGGGGCCTCAGTGAGGATCCCAGGATGGCTGAGCAGGGAGCGGGGTAGACCCTGCATGGACCGGCCTCCATGGCAGGAAGCGAGGTGACGCTGCTGCTTCCAGGCCCAGGGCACCCCGGGCAGCTTTTCTGTGACTCCCGCTTAATCAGGCGAGTTAGTCACCTCACACAGCCCCAAACAAACAGAAGATGTACTTTTACATAATGCATGTCTTTCATTCTCAGAAATTGTTTATGGGGTGGGGCAGTGGGCCTTGTCTGAGGTTCTAAGTCATTGATTGATCGGCCGGTTGGGCACTTTTCAGGTGGCGGTTATTTGAAGCAATAAACCTTTATTCTAGACTTGGAATAAAATAAGGTGTCAGCCTGCCCCCTTCCCTTGGGCCCTCAAGACAACCTTCTGTCCACAGACAGGAAGACCCGGACAGGGAATTTCACAGCAGCCTCCTACTTAACAAAGTGTATTAAAGACAATATTAAATTAATACTTGATAGTAATAGTAAATATACTGAATAATATTAAAATGCTCATTTTAATGTATTGGTAGTAGACCCTTTTCAAGCTGAAGATGAAATTACTTTAAAATCTCAGACTCACTTCTGGCCCAGTTTGCCCAGATAGGACTAGATTCCGGGAGAGTCTGAGGGTCCTGGTCTCCTTGGTCTACAGTGGCCTTTCTCTCTGAGGCAGCACGGCCCTGACCATGCCCTTCCTTGGTCTGGTCCAGCTGGGTGGGTGTTTGCTGTTCACAGGGTGGCCCCATGTCCCACTGTCGAGGAATCAGGGCAGAGGGGAAAGGGCAGGAGGAGAAATCTGCAGGTGGAGGGAAGGTCAGGGTCAGTGGCCATCAGAGAATTCTGATTTCTGAGTTTGCATTTTGATGTCAGAGCTTTTTACATAGAATTTATGCTAATTTTCTTTCACCAAGTACATTTTGAAGCGGCTGCCTGTGTCTGAAAATGGCAGAAATGGAAGGAAAAGGCTGCCCATGAGCTGCTTTTCGGATCTGCAGGGTCGGGTGATGGGTTCATTCTGCAGGCTGGCACTTTCCTTTCCAGAGTGGGGAGTTTCTTGAAGGCCGAGGAGCATACAGCTAGCTGCTAGGGGCCCAGAAATGCCCAAGCTGGCTTTCTTTGTGGACCCACACCCGACCTGACATGGCCTGGCCACAGAAACGGAGGACCGGGTCTAGTCTTGAAGGCTTTCTTCCCATCACCTCCCATAGATGTCAGAGGTCCCCTGAAAGGTCCAGTCACCAGCCAGAACTTCTTCAGCGGTGATGGTGATGCCAGGCCATTGGCTCACCTGTGAGCTGGCCCAGAATGAAACCCTGGCTCAGCCCCAGGTCCTGTCTCTCCATAGCTTCGTTTGAGGAGGAGCCTGGAGTTGACTGGAATCCACGAGCCTCAGAGAATGTAAAGGGGCTGTTTCCGCATGGATTCTGAGCCCCTTGATGCCAGTGCCCCTGATCTCGTCCCCCACCCGGGATGAGCTGGGACCCCCGTGAGTCTGTGTGGCTTCATTTCCCCCATTGTGTGTGTCTGTGGGCTGTGAGGACACCTTTGCCTGAAGGAGACCAGGCGGTGGAGGTGTGGGGCCTGGGTGGCTGGGGCCCAGGTGTGCCCCCAGGTCGGCAGGCCCTGGGGATGGGGACAGGGACGGGAGGTGTGGACCAGCCCTTCACTTGGTGCCGTGTGTGTGGCAGAGGAGCCAGCAAGCGTCTGCTGGCCACAGGACGTTTCCGGCAGCGCTGCGGCTGCGTGGTGTGTTTTGCTCGTTCCGAAGGGCTTCTGAAGGTGCAACTCCCTTTAAAGGATGTGCTGCCACTTGCCCGCCTGCCCAGCTGGCACGGTTGCATAACTGGATTGATTGCCTTAGCGCCAGGCCAGCCAGCCTCGCTCTCACGTGTCATCTGAAAACCCTGGAGCTCGAAGTGTTGCCTTTTCCCCTTTTGCCGATGTGGCCCTTGGACCACAGACGTGCCGCCAGCCGAGGCGGGGGATGGTCCTTCTGGCTTCTCGCCCCCAGTGAATTCCTTCCTCAAAGCTTCACCGTCTCCATCCGTCAAGCTCTATGGCTGTAGCCCTGGTTCTTTCTAAGCCACTGTGCTCACGCGCCCTGGGGCAGGTGGGCGAGCACAGGCCATGGCCTCGGTGACTCCTGAATGTGCCCTTACAGGGGTGTCAGGGCCCGCACCGTCAGATGTTGCAGGGAGGGGGTTGACCGGGCCTCGGGGTGGCAGCCCCAGTGCGTGCTCAGCACCGCGCTGCGAAGCTCGCTGAGCGCCCCCCCGCCCCGTCTGCTCTCTTACAGATCTCCGACTTTGGGCTGGCCAAGTGCAACGGGCTGTCCCACTCCCACGACCTCAGCATGGACGGCCTTTTCGGCACCATTGCCTACCTCCCTCCAGAGCGCATCCGAGAGAAGAGCCGGCTCTTTGACACCAAGCACGACGTGTACAGGTGTGTGCAGGTGTATATCTCCTAGGCCCCTGTGTGCCAGGCCCAGCGGGGCTCTGAACCCTAATTCTTCATGCTCTGCCGAGCAGTTTTCCCAGAGGCGCCTGCTGCCATCACATATGAGGTTGATTCCAAATGAAAGGGTTTGGAGCTTTTAGCCGGTGGGTCCAGGCTGCCCAGGTGTACAGGCTGCCCCAGGCATACGGGCTCCCTTAGGTATACCGGGTGTCGGTGGGATTTATGCACTCGAGCAGCGATTTTCGACCTTTCTCATCTCATGGCACACATTGAAATTCTGCAGCACACCAAAAAATATAGTTTTGATTCACTCACACCAGATGGCTGTTGGGTTGGCTGTTGTCTTTTTTTTTTTTTTTTTTTTTTTAATACATCTTTATTGATTTCAGAGAGAGGAAAGGAGAGGGAGAGACAGATAGAAACAACAATGATGAGAGAGTCATTGATCGAGCCCGCACCCCGGGCATGTGCCCTGACCGGGAATCGAACCCCGATCGCCTGGATCCCAGGTCGACGCTCAACCGCTGAGCCACGCCCGGCCGGGCTGTTGTCATTTTTTTATTTGACAATCTAAGGGAAAAGAGGTCAGTGCCCCTGACTAAATAGTCAAGTGTTGTATGTTTTGAACATTCTTGTGGCTCACCGGTTGAGAATCGCTGCCCTAGAGGACAGTCCCAAGTCATTGGGCCTTCCCTTTCCAAATTGTAAAGATCTTGATGACAAAGACTTCTTGGAGAAGAAAAGAGGGAGGGAGGGTGCAGGCCTGCACTTAAGCCCCTCATTGTGGTTCTGGTCTTACGCACGGTGACTGTGACCCTGTGCCCCAGAGCGCAGGAGCTTTCTGCCTTTGTCACTGCTGCTGCCTGAGTCCCGGCAGACTGGTTTGACAGTAACCACTGTGCATGTGCTGAGCAGGGCTCGGAGCTGTGGGCTGCTGGTGAGCTGCACTTGGGGTGCTAGTCACGGCTTGTAGAGTTTGAGAGATTAAGATTATTTTCTTTAGAGTGGAGAGTTTGAATGTTTGAACTCGTAGATTTCAGTTAATATTCAGTAGAGACTTCTTGGGTCTCTGTAAACAGCCACTGTCAACTCAGTGCAGGGTGGGGCTCCTGTTTTGTTTTGTTTTTTTTAATTTATCAGATGAAACTATTTTTTAGTATATCCAGAGTAATTTTATATATTATTTGTACAGGGTGGGGAAAAAATAGGTTTACAGATATCTGTATAGAAAATAATACAATAATTAATAACTGGTAATACAAGAATAAACTTTTGAGTATTCACAAATGTAACCCTACTTTTGCCACACCCTGTATATAATTCCCAGCAACCAAAAAAGACTCAGGGAGGCTCAGCTGGGTGCCAGAATGCTTTCCGTGCACTTTCTCCAGCCCTCTGGTGGACTCCCAGTGGGCAAGTCACCCGCCAGGCCCAGGGCTGCAGTTGGCATGGGATGCCCAGTGTTTGCAGGAAGGTGGCGGTGAATTCAGCCCACAGGCCCTTCTGCCCACGAGCTGACAGTGGCACTCCTTTCAGGGTTCCCCCTCGGTGTTGGGATTTCCAGCTTAGTTGGCAGGGTTTTGTCCATTGTTTAACACCTGAGCCATCAATGGGATGTGTTCCCCAGGCAGCGTATGTGCCTGTTTAGAAAAAAAAAACCCTCAAAAAAACAAAACAAACAAAAACCCTCCTGAGAAGCGCCTCGGTGTCCCCTCTCCTTTTGGAAGACCGGAGGGGCTTTCTCCAAGCGCGTTGCTTTCTGTGAGAGCGTTCGCTCTGTTGGGGGCCCGGCTCGCGGACACTAACCTGCCGATTCCCCTCCAGCTTCGCCATCGTGATCTGGGGCGTGCTGACGCAGAAGAAGCCATTTGCAGGTGAGTGGACTTATGTTTGGGGGGGTGCCTCTGTCTCTTGGAACAGTGGGGGACACGATCCGGGCTTCTTTCTGTGCTTTACAATGCCCACGGCCCACACTCCCATGGTGGGGGCCGTCCTGTGGGGGTGGGTCGCTTTGTCCTGCCCACCAGGTTGGCACAGAGACCCACAGCCACCTCATCGCAGGTGGTCCTGTGGGCAGACAGTGCTCTTGAGGTATGACTCATGTCGAGGAAAAGACATAGATCTGAAGGGCTCTGGTCAGTGAGGTGTTTAGGTGCCAGCTAATTCTTTGTGTGTGTGATATAATACACAAGGCTAAAATCAATCATTTCACCCATTTAAGGTGTACAGTTCAGTGGCATTTAGTACATTCACATTGTTGGACAGTCACCACCACGATCTAGTTCGGGAACATTCTCAGCCCCCCGAAAGGAAACCCTGTGCCCATTAGTCAGTCACTCCCCACCCCCCGCCCCAACCCTCACCTCCTGCTAATTCGCTGTCTCCCTGAATTTGCCTGTTGTAGTTATTTCCAGCTAGTTCCTTTTTTCTTCTAATTTTTCATGGTGATAAAATACACGTAACACGAAATTGACCATCTTGACCACTTTTAAGTGCACAGTTTGGTCGTGTCAAGTGCATCCATGGGCACCCAATGCCAGAATCGTTGAGTGGATTTTGACACAGTTGGGTGACCCGAGTCACCAACACCCACCCCAGAGCCGCAGTACCTCTTGCCCCTTTCAGCCAACCGCTGTTCTGGTTTCTGCCCTTGGAGTCTTAATGCCCTGTAAAAGTCAGGTACTTTTTTGCCTTATTGGAGAGGGGCCCCAGGGATCCTCGGTGGCCCAGACTCCTTTCTCTGCTCGGCCTAAACCACACTGTCCATCAAACTGGACTCTGAGTGTCTTATTCCCAACAGACCTCCCACCCTACAGTTCCCAGCACGCCCACAGGAGCGTGGAGCCACTTCTTTTCCTCTATAGGCAAATCTGGGCCACTCACAAGATTGTGGCCTGACCAAGAATACCTAAAAATGCAGGTCACATTCAACGTGTAGCCCCAGGTCGTGGAGCCTTTGCTGGTCAAGACACAGAGGAGGCCATTCATTGTAGGGTCATGTCCATCTTGTCCTTTCACCCGTCACCAGGCCTCCCTAACTCCCCCCCCCGGAGGTTTATGGTCTGGATTATTTGTGTGTGGCAGCATGTTTGTCTGGCATGAAGTTATCTGGTGGACGCAACGCCCAAGGCCAGGTACATGATATTACCGTAGAGAGCCGAGGCCCACATGCTCCGTGGCTGGGTAGATAGGGGAGTCCAAGGTGCAGGGGCGGAAGGCGTCTCGTGGACTTTTTCCATCTGTGTGGGAGCAGAGCATCCTCCGGGTGTTTAGTTTACTTTCGTTGTAGTCAGAAACCCCTGTTGGGTTTTTGGAAGTCTGAGGTTTCATGGAAATAATGTATAGATACCTGAGATAGTTATTGCACAAGACTTAACGGGAAAGTGGAACAAAACATCAGAGCAGGATCCTGGCAGCCATCGGGGATTTCGGGCCAATTTTCCACACCTGCTGATCTGCCCACTCTCCCGAGCTCCTGTGGGCGTACTGGGAACTGGAGGGGGGGAGGTCTGTTGGGAACAAGACACTCGGAGTCCAGTTTGATGGACACTGTGGTTTAGGCCGAGCAGAGAAAGGAGTCTGGGCCACCGAGGACCCCGGGGCCCCTCAGTCTGTGACTAAGATGACAATGATGACGATATGATCATGAGCCCAGGTGTGTTTCTGAAGGAGGTTGGAAAGGAGGACAGGTGGGGCCCCACGTTACCAATTTTGAGGAAAAAGACCCCTGTTTGCACACCCCAGACCCGAGCACTGCGGAGACCAGCCAGGGGAATTCAGGGAGACTTGGGTGCCCCTGGGGGCTGGGCAGTGTGACTCCGGGATGTGTACGTGGTGCCTCCCTTTGGCAGGCATGGCCGCTTCGGAACATGTCTCGTCTGATACTTCTCTCCTTTGAACTCGGTTTTCCTTTGAGTTGGCTGCCCAGAAAGATTTTCCCTGTGGTACAACACATGGATTCCATCTGGGAGCCGCTAGGTCGTTTCAAAACCTGGAAGGTGGAGAAGGGACGTGCCCTGAGAACACTGGTGAACAAAAGCTCTGTGCTTTCAGAAGGAATCCAGTGGTCTCCAGGCCACAGCGTGAAGCCCCGGACATGTCCCTGGGCACTGCCCCGCAGCTGTGTTTCCTCCGGAGACAGGGGGCCGGCCTGGCCGCCAGCCGCCCTGACTCGTGTGCCTTTCCCTTGCAGATGAGAGAAACATCCTGCACATCATGGTGAAGGTGGTGAAGGGCCACCGCCCGGAGCTGCCGCCCGTCTGCAGAGCCAGGCCGCGTGCCTGCAGCAACCTCCTGCGCCTCATGCAGAGATGCTGGCACGGGAACCCCCGCGAGCGGCCTACCTTCCAAGGTGAGCGACGGAGTGCTCCCGAATGCTGCTGCTCGACTGATCTGCTCTGCTGGTGTCCCAGGAGAGAGTAGATGACTGGGACGGGTCAGGGAGCCCGAGGGGAAGGCGGAGCAGAGATGGTGCCCCGGGCAAGCCCCGCAGGACTAGCTTGGCCTGGGCACCTGCCCATGGCCCTCGGCTTGCAGGGCCAGGATGGGCAGCTGCAAGGTGTTGGTCAGCTCTAGCCGTCCACCCCGAACTCCCACCCCCACCTCCACCCCCACCCCCGCCCCCGCTGCAGCCCAGGGAGGGGCTTGCTGCCCAGAGAAGGCTGTACTTGGTGTGTCAGGTTCACATACAGCGATAGACCTTTTAGGGACTGGTGTGACCACCAGCCTGAGGCTTTACCTTTTTCTTGGGGTCTTGTCCCCATGGATCGGATGTGTCATTTGCTTAGGGAACATTCCTGATGGGATTGAAACTGACCGTTGCATTTAAAACACAGGGGACACATGAATGTGGGGGGCCCACATTCCAGGTGCTGGCGGGTCTTGCACTGTCTCCCTCCTTCCCCCTCTCGAAGGCTTCTTTGGAAACCTGGAGCACCTTGACTCCTACTTGAGTCTGGTGAGACCTGCAAAGGGCTGCTGACAGGAGGCTGGTGTGTGGCCCATGCAGAGGGCCCAGGGGTGGGGGTGGCCTGTGAGCTCAGCCGGGGCCAGCAGCATGGGAAACCACAGTGCCAACTGAGTCCTTGAGTCGGAGATACTTCGGGGGTCACCTCTTTCATCCCTGCTCTCGGTGGCATGTTTGTGTGGGGTGTATGTGGAGGTCGCTTTCCAAGGGACATGCCCCTTTTTGTTTTCTCCCCAAAAGAAATCACGTCTGAGACTGAGGACCTGTGTGATAAACCCGACGATGAGGTGAAAGAGACAACTCCGGACCTAGATGTAAAAGACCCTCCGGAGCTCAAGACTGAGGTAGGGGGACCCCCAAAGCGGCCTTTGTGCTGCATTGGGGTTGAGTTTTCTGACCCAAGGCCTCTCTTCTGCACAGTCCCCTGCCAGCCTGGGCCCCTCATTCCTTGTCCTGTGGCTTGGCCTGCCCTCAGAGCCCCACCTGGTACCAGTTGGTCACGGGAGTCCTGTGCCCAGTGACAGGAGGGCAGGTCCCATGGCAGTCACAGTGGCCCCAGATTAATTTCCTTCCCAACTGTGCCCTGTCCCCACCACCTGTCTGGTTATGAATGAGCAGTGCGGGCCCATGTGTGACATTAAAAAGCAAAAGCCGCCAGGTGGATGCTCTTTGAACCGCCCCTGCCAGGCCCTGTTGGCTGGGGGTGGGATTGGGGGGCCTGGGCTCTGGGGTCTGCCTGTCTTTGCAGCCCTGGCTTGGGGATCTTCTCATAAACGATTTGTTCAGTGAATGTCACGTGGGTAGTGTAAGTTGTGATAAGAAACTCCCAATGCCAGGACTCACTAAATTCCTGGACGAGAATAAGACTTGTAAAGCCTGGTAACTAACCTTGTAATGTGTTATCTGGGATTGAGCAACTCGCCCCCGGTCGCTGGTGTAAGGCTGGGACCTAAGTGACCATTTGTGGTGTGTGTTCCCCCGTCTGAACAGCATGTGCGTGAGGTTGGGGAGCAAAGGTGCCCCGGCGAGGGAGCCAGGCCCCCGATAAGGAAAAGAAAGGCAGCCAGCTAGTGGGTGTGACCCCGTGCCCCAAACCACTCAATCAGAGCAGATTAGCAGTTCCCCAGATGGGAAGATTTGGGGTCACATGGGCACGACGCGGGAGGGGTCCTCAGTTGCCCTCAGACTCCGATCACTCACCAGAGGCCTGCCTTCGTCACCGTTGGGGAGGCTAAGCGTGGGCCACAGTGCTGTCCCTGCAGCTGGACCCCGCCCCTGCCCTGTCCACACACAGCCCCCAGCCAGACTTACACGGCTCACAGGAGAGGCTGCAGGTGGTAGGCGATGTGGGGAGAGCCGGGGGGAGCCCTAGTCCCAGTAGCCCCAGCCCCAGCCCTCTTCTTTGTTTCTGACCAGCGCCGACCTGCTCTGGCGGACACGGCCCAGCGCTCGGTGTCACCTGCAGCTGTTCACGATCTGCCCCTTGTCCGAGTAACGCTGGGTCCGTACACTGCGCAGGGCGTCAGGGCAGCCTGGCGCTGGACTTGCCGTTTTTTATCAAGTCAAGGTTCCCTTACACGGTCTTCCCGCCCGGTGGGCCAGTGCAGTGTCACTGGGCTCCCTGGTGCCATGCGTCGCATAGCAGGAGCTAAAGTCCCTGCGTGACGAACCGAGGACCGCGGGCTCCCCTCCCTCTCTCCACCTTCCCCGACGGTGCGGCGCCCGCGGCCTCATGCGCCTCCTGTGCTCATCCTCGCAGGCGCCCGTGTCCACGCCGCTCAAGCGCGCCTCGGCCCCCGCCTTCCATGAGGACTACAGCCTGTCGGAGCTGCTGTCCCAGCTGGACTCGGGCATCTCCCAGGCGCTCGAGGGCCCCGACGAGCTCAGCCGCAGCTCCTCCGAATCCAAACTCCCGTCGGCCGACAGCGGCAAGCGGCTGTCGGGGGTGTCCTCGGTCGATTCTGCCTTTTCCTCCAGAGGGTCCTTGTCCCTGTCCTTCGAGCGGGAGCCTTCCACGGGCGGTGAGTTGAGGCCCTGTGCCCTGGGAAACGACCAGTGTGATGACGGGGCTGGCGGCAGGCAGGGTGTGGCGATGTCCGCGAGCTGCCTAAAAGCTTGAGGCAGCCCGGTTCTTGACTCGACAGTGATTCTTCGTTTCTCCCACCCTTTCACTAAGGGGTTTTGGGTGCCTGTGGCATGGCCGGTTCACCGAGTGTGTTTCTTGTGAGGGAGTCTTGTTTCACGCGAGTCATAACTTCACGTAACGTGCAGGACTCTCGTGCTGAGTAGAACTACTTCACTGTGAGGAACGGTCCTCCTGAGATAGGCCTTTGAGGATAATTGTAGGGACTAGAGACACGGGCCCCCTTTGGCGGTTAGGCTGGGAGCAGGCCAGCTGGCCTGGAGGGGTGTCCCTGGGGTGCCAGCTCTCGGGGGGATTGGGGTCTCCTGCCTGGTCTGTGCCCCCCTCCCCTCCCCCTCCCTCCCCCTTCCCCCTCCCTCCTCCCCCCCGTTAGCCATCACTGCCATTTCTGACAGCCAGCAGGAGCCTGAGTTTTACATCCTTAGTCTAATCAGCACCCCACAACATGGCTAGAATGATGTTTATTTTGCAAATCAACAAAAGAGCCCCTCGGGGTCAGTCATTGACCTGCCCAGGGTCTGCCCACTAGATCTAAACTTAAACCGCAGGGACAACACGCTTAAGCAGTTTCAGGTAAAAGGCGACCCGGAGGCCGTGGGCGGAGCGGGGCACATCAGGACACCGGCCCAGCTTCGCGAAGCCCGCGGCGGCCGCCTCACCCGCCCCCACGCCTGCTCCTCCTGTAGATCTCGGCACGACCGACGTCCAGAAGAGGAAGCTGGCGGATGCCATCGTGAACGGGGACACCAGCCGGCTGATGAAGATCCTGCAGCCGCAGGACGTCGACCTGGTCCTGGACGGCGGCGCCAGCCTGCTGCACCTGGCCGTGGAGGCGGGGCAGGAGGAGTGCGTCAAGTGGCTCCTCCTCAACAACGCCAACCCCAACCTGACCAACAGGAAGGGCTCCACGCCCCTGCACGTGGCCGTGGAGAAGAGGGCGCGGGGCGTCGTGGAGCTCCTGCTGGCCCGCAAGATCAGCGTCAACGCCACCGACGAGGACCAGTGGACGGCCCTGCATTTCGCGGCGCAGAACGGGGACGAGGGCAGCACGCGGCTGCTGCTGGAGAGGAACGCCGCCATCAACGAGGCGGACTGCGAGGGCCGCACGCCCCTGCACGTGGCCTGCCAGCACGGGCAGGAGAGCGTCGTGCGCATCCTGCTGCGCCGCGGCGTGGACGTGGGCCTGCCGGGGAAGGACGCCTGGCTGCCGCTGCACTACGCCGCCTGGCAGGGCCACCTGCCCATCGTCAAGCTGCTGGCCAAGCAGCCGGGGGTGAGCGTGAACGCCCAGACGCTGGACGGGAGGACGCCGCTGCACCTGGCCGCGCAGCGAGGGCACTACCGCGTGGCCCGCATCCTCATCGACCTGCGCTCCGACGTCAGCCTCTGCAGCCTGCTCGAGCAGACGCCCCTGCACGTCGCCGCAGAGACGGGGCACACGAGCACCGCCAGGCTGCTGCTGCACCGCGGGGCCAGCAGGGAGGCGGTCACCTCCGAGGGCTGCACCGCCCTGCACCTGGCCGCCCGGAACGGGCACCTGGCGACCGTCAAGCTGCTGCTGGAGGAGAAGGCCGACGTGCTGGCCCGGGGGCCCCGGAACCAGACGGCCCTGCACCTGGCGGCCGCCGGCGGGCACTCGGAGGTGGTGGAGGAGCTGGTCAGCGCCGACGTGCTCAACCTGTCCGATGAGCAGGGCCTCAGCGCGCTGCACCTGGCCGCCCGCGGCAGGCACGCCAAGACGGTGGAGACGCTGCTCAAGCACGGGGCCCATGTCAACCTGCAGAGCCTCAAGTTCCAGGGCGGCCACAGCCCCGCCGCCACGCTGCTCCGGCGGAGCAAGACCTAGCTTGCTGCCCTGAGCCCGGTGCCCCGTGCGGGGTTCCCGTCCCGTCGTGTTCTGCAGCGGGGCAGAAGGACGCTCCCCTCGCTGGCGGCCTGGCGGCACGTGGACTGAACAGGCCATTAGGAGGCTGCGACTCCTGATGGGTGCCAGGCGTCGGCGTGGGCGGGCTACCCTCCAAATGAAGGTGGTTGGAGGTGCTGATCCATCCGCCCGTCGGTGCGCCCGATGTCGGAGGGACGACGGGTTGAAATCGTTTCGTGGTACGCCTGCTCCTGGGGTCCATTCCTTGGTGACAGTCCTGGGTGCCGCCGAGCCCACCCGTCCTGAGTAGAGCCCCTGGAGCTCGCCGGCCTGAGGACGCAGGGACAAGGCCGCTGGGCCTTCCGTCTTCATTTGCAGCGGCTGGCGAGGCAGTCGGTCTCGGAATATTTCAGTGGACAGCTTGTCGTCGCTAGATGAACACAGCGTCAAGTGTTGCCTTAACGCTCTTCAAAAATGATCCTGTCATCGAGCAGTCTCTCTGCGAGCGCGGTGTGTGACGGAGCAAGGCCGGCTTTTAAAAGCACGGTAACCGTGCGGCCTCTGACGTGCTCAGAGCGTCCCCAGCCGGTCCCCTCGGCGACCGCGCCTCCTGGCCGTCCTGATCGCTCCCATTCATTTCTCATTGCATAAAATGCGTTTCAAACTCTAGAGCCAAATACACAAGAGTCGTTTAAAAATTCACTTGTAACCTCAGTTTTGGACTCAGAACAGTATTACCCAGGTAGATGGACCACCTAACTCGTCGGCTTCTTTCCAGCTCTTTCTTGGAAAGGTGGCCGTGTGTGCAGAGTGCTGCTGTCTGGGGGTCCCAGAGTGGCTTTCTGACCTGCTTTACAAACCTCCGAACTGTGTGACCCCCCCAAGGCGGCCCTCGGAGACCACCGCACGCTCTTGGCTATAAAAGATGGGGTTGTCTGGCCGTCTTTGTCATGTGTGTGCCATGTGGTGCCCCCCAGTACTGTTGTTCGAGTGGATTTGCTGCAGGAGGTGGTCCTGTTTGCAAACATGCCTGTGTTGTATGACACTGAGATTGATATTAATATACCATGTATGTTAATGTGAATCTGTGGGCTGGATACTTCTTTTCTATGACAGGAAATGTCCAGACTGCTTAGAACTGGCTATGTTTTAATATGCCTCATGCTTTTACCGTGCTATGGCGTGCTGCTGTTGTGTGGAGCACGCGGAAGACGAACTCTCTGTCCGATGTAAATAAAGTTCCCTTCTACTTTTCTGACGTCGGTGAGGCTGCTTTTTCTTATAAACGAGCTGGAATAGTCTGGTTTCTGACGACCAGAGGATGAGGCAGTCGTGCGTGGTGTGGAGAAGACCTTCCAGAGGGCAGTCCGTGGGCACTGGATAGCCAGTGACGGGCGGGGACAAAGGGAGGGGAAGGGGGACCCGGGCTTCCTGCCCCCTCACCGGGCCTGCCACCTGTGCGTGAACCAGCAGCAAGATGACCTAGTCGTGCTAGAAGCAGCTCCCAGCACCTTGTATCTCCTTTCAGGTGCTTACAGTTGTTTTCATTTGTTACCTTTACATTTTGAAATAATTTCAAATTATAGAGAAGTTATGAAACTAGTACAAAAAACTCAGGCGTATCCTTCATCTAGATTCCCACTCATTTCAGCTCCTTCGCCTGGTCATTCTGTTTTCTTTCTCATCTGCCCACCCACCTGTCCACCCATCCACCTGTCTGTCTGTCCACCCTCTGTTTAAGCAGGCTGCAGACCGTGTGCCCTGTGACCCCAAATACTTGGGTGTATTTCCTAAGAACAAGGACGTTCTCCTATATAGCCACCGTGTACCCATCAAAATCAAGACATTAACATTGAGACAATACTACCATCTAGTCCACAGGTCCATTTTAAATTTTATTATCTCAAAAATGTCCTTTATAGGGGAAAAACCAACAACCAACAGCAGTGACAATTGACTTCCTTCCTTCCTCTGTCCAGGGCCCACTGTGCGTAATTGTCACGAGCCTTCGGTCTTCAGACCTCTGTTCCTCAGTGAGAATGGTACTTAGAAACCAGCATCTGGGCCCTAGATGGGCTCATTGTTCCTGGGGTGTCACTGCCTCGAGGCCCTCTCAGTGGACAGATCGAGGAAGCGTGTGTACCTTACACGGATGTACACATACCCATCTCTCTGCCTTTTATTAAGGACCATGATGTCTCACCGATGCCTAACTCCCCATGGTTACTCTAGCTTATCCATGTGGTATCTACTTCCTCCGACAAGGTTGGTCCCCTCATCCTCAGCATGTGTGCACAATCGACTCATCCCCGTGTGTACAAGGACTCTCCCTGCCACGTGGGGGCCTCAGCCTGTGTCCCTCACACACGGACTGAGCCAGCCTTGTGCCCAGCAGTGCACCAGTTAAGTTCCCTGGCCTGTGAAATGGGACAGGGTTTTGTTGTTGTTTTTAAATTTTTATTTTTAAAGCCTTTTGTGCCAGGAAGCAAGACCTATGAACATTTTCTCACTAAAACTTGGCCATTTGGCTTACCTTTCCCTTTTTTCATTAGGTACCTCTATCATTTCCCTTTACGCCTTGAGACAGCAGTAGTTTAACGCTACCGTTTTTCTTCACTTCCGAGAAAATTTGGGTGGTTTCCCTTCTCCCTCTAACCCCTCTTCTATGTTTGTTCACTCAAGAGCATCTTCTGGTTTGAGGACGGCATGAGCTTTTCTCTTAGACTTTCCACCTTAGGCCAAAACTGCCCCTTACTTCCTGGGAGGAAATAAAAGCGAGTCTTAACGTTTTATGTGCTGTGCTGTTGCTCTGGGGCTGAGGGTCCCCCAGGACACCCTCAGGCAATCCCTCCTGGGCCCTCGCCCAGGGCAACATGGGAGGGGCGCGCCTGCTTCCTTCTGCAGCTCCGAGACCTGGAGATAGCAGGTTCCCAGAGAAGCTGCTCTTGGCTGGAGCCCTGGAGCCCAGGGCAGTGCCCTCATGCGCTGACATCTGCTGACATCCGCATCCACAGGCGATCCCGCTCACTGGGGTCTCCACAGTTGCCCGGGGATGGTGCCAGGACCAGGGGACGCAGCACCAAACATTCCCTTGTTACTGACCAGGATGTCGGGATTGGGGACATCCAGCAAAGGGCTCACCTCAGCCTTGGCTTCAGTCCCATCACTGTCCACATTCCACCAGCTGGGCACGAAGAGCCCGAGTCTGCGTAACGCTTTCTCTTTATTCCCATCTCACCTCCGGCCAGACGTGGCCCCTGGGCTCAGGTGCCTCGTGACTATTGTCAGCACCCTGAAGCCACGCAGTCCAAGAGCAGAAAGCTTGGACACCTGACCTGCGAGTGGCCCATGCCTTCTGGTGTCATGACCCCGAGTGCTACCAGTCTTAGGAACTTGGGTGCAGAGTCCTTCTGAAGTCCTCCTGGGGCTCCCACCTGGCGATCGACAGCGCATGGCCCTGTGTGCTCAAGGCTTCCTCGGCAAACAGCTGGTTTACCACCAGGCTGCTCCACTCCCAGCGCTGATTACCTAAGAGTCGCCACCTTCTTCCAGGTCATTGAACCTGATTCCAGTTTTCCAGGGCCTTTGTTTGCCGCGGGCATTTCCCCGTGCCAAGCGTTAGCTACTTACTTCAAAAACGTGGGTGTGGTGGGTGGTGTTGCTCAGGCTGCCCGCTGGCATCGAAGCAGAAAGGAAACAGTGTTCGCAGGAGCTGCCATTGAGGGGAGAGAATCCTTGCTCCTGAGTTTACACTGTGGTGGCTGGTTCTGGAGACCCTGGTCCTGCCTTCCCTCCACCCCCCTTCCTGCCCTCCCTCCACCCCCCCTTCCTGCCCTCCTCCCTCTCTTCCTCTGTCCCTCCCCCCTAACTGAAGAATTACCATGTGATGTCAGGGCTTCAGACTCCACTGCCCAAGGCCCTGCGCCGAATGCTCATGTGCCAGAGCTCTAGGCCCCTGTGGTGTCTGTGCACCAACATTGTGGTCGGGGACAGTGATACTGAGGGTGAGGAGGGACGCTGGATGAGCAGTGAGTTCCACACAGTGATGCTGGTCACTGCTTTAGGCCCCACGGCAAAGAAAAGTGCGTAGTGTCAGGAATGGCTGGATCTAGGTGTTCATAATGTCACCTCTCCTCAGTGTTGGTTTCGCTCATGGACAGGCTCCTTGGAAAATGGCCCTGACATCTCCAAGCTTAAATAACCTCAGCTCGAGGATCCCCTTAGAAAGAGGGATTCTGCACAGAGCCAGGGTCCCCCACAGAGCCAGGGTCCCTGTCAAGGAGAATGGCAGCACCAGCATGTTCCTAAGCTAAAAGGGACCCAAGAAAGCACCTAGTAGAGGGGATGAAGCCGCCGCCAACAGGGAAACAGCTCCTCAGACAGTCCCCCTGCCGGGGTGGCCACTCCAGCCGACTGCAGGGGAGACACTGGAGCCCCTCAGGTAGCTGCTGATGAAGGAAGGGGTCGGCAAGGAGCGCGCTGTCTCCCCGGCCTCCCCGGCTCGTGGAAAGGGCTAAAACCTATATTACAGACGTTTGCACTAAAAGCAGCAGCTTGAATTTTCAGAGGGTGTTTAGACGCTGGGTTGGGGGCAGAGAAATTGCAATAGGGGGCAGTCTCAGGAGGGGAGGCGTCCGCTCCTCGTCTCACCTGCAGGGCCACGTGAGGGTAGAGAATGAACACATGGTGACACGGTGACCGAGCTCGTCAGCAGGACACTCCCCAGAGTAGAAGTGGTGCTGCCCCGTGAGTGGGGGGCCAGGGTGCTGAGCAACCCCACTTTTTGTGTGACAACATCTGGGTTGGATGCTGACACTTGGAGCGAGGCCTGGAGGTTTCAACAAACCTCGGTCCCTCTGTGGCAACCAAAAAGAATCTGGGTCTCCCCTGCGGGTGTCTTCCCTCCTCCTGTGTCACTGCCTGGACCCAGCAGTGTCACTGGAAAAACGAGACCCAGGTGAGGAGGCGCCCGGCGGGACTGTGCCCGAGGCTGACGGGGCGGTGACCCTGGCTCAGGAGAAAGCTGACTGGGTGGCAGCCACCTCCCCGCGGGCTGTGGCCACGGGCCCCCTGGTCTTGCTGTTCCCGGGGAGGCTGCGGGGAAAGGGCCGAGCAGTGAAAGCCGGCTGACGAATGAAGGCCACTGGCTGCCCCAGGACAGTTCCCGTGCCTCCCCGGGACCCAGCTGATCCAGGATGAAAGACTCTGGGTGGCCAGGAAGGGCACCGAGCAGTGTGAGACCCTGTCCTGGCCTTGGGCGGGGAGAGGCAAATGAGGTGGGATGACTTTGGGGACCCTGAGCTGGCGATGTGCACAAACTCGAGGTGCCTGACCATAGGGTGTGCTCCGAGCTGGTCTGTCCAGGGTGGCTGGGAAGTGTCAACAGAGGGGGGAGGGCACAGAGCACGGGTCCTAAGGCAGGACTTGCAGACACCCTCCAGTAAGGGCAGAAGGTGAGTTTCCCGGGTTTCCCTGCATCCAGGGACCCGGCAGAGGTGTGTTGTGACGAGGTCACCTGATCCATGTAACGAAGCGTTTCTCAGCTTGATGGGGCTGATTCTGGAAGTTGTCACCCGTGGGCCAGCCAGGGCCTGGTTGACGCTGATGTGGAGAGATGGTGTGAATGAGTGTACTGGCCACATGGTCTGTGAACTGTTTGTTTCTGGTCCCCGACGAAAGACACACAAAGACTGAGAACAAGCACTTGGGACACTGGCTGACCTCCGCACCCATGCATGTAGATCCCGCCTTACCTCCCGGCCCTGGGACGTTGGGCCCAGGCGCCCGGGCAGAGACCAGTGTAGTCTCACGGTCGCAAGCCCTGTTCCCAGGCTGCTCTTCATTTCTCTCTTCTCTTTTGGCCCCTGGAGATTGCATTCCCACTCTTCCCGGTGTGCTTAGCTAGTCATTCAAAAGAATTCTCACATTTTTATGTGACATTTCTAGCTTTGCAGGAAAGCCTTCACTTTAGCGCACGGTGGGTCTGCTCATGCCGGTCATCACAGCAATGGGTACACAGTGCATTTTATTTCATTGTCAGCGGTGACATAACTACACTGGGCGGCAGTGGGTGTGGGTGGGGTTGTTGTGAAAGAGCTAAGTCTCCATCTTCCACAAAGATGGAAATTCATACCTAAGCTATGAACGGGAGAAGCAGGCAGACAGCAGGGCAAGCTCGTGCTGGGTGGGCACGAGGGCCTGGGCTGCAAGCCTCGGGCCTGGGCTGCAAGCCTCGGGCTGGCTTGATGTGTGACTTCATTGACCCCAGAGACCTGCTGCATTGACTTAGAACCAACCGACTGGCTTAGTAGTTGCTCCACACCGGTTTCCCTCTCCACGCGGATAAACCTCAGAGGCCCGCGGTGGCTTCTTGGGAAGGCAGCATTGCCAGGGAGCGCCCCGTCTCCCTCGTTCAGCCCCGAGTGGGAATAGTCCGTGTTTACCGCCGTGAGTAACTGGGCGGCGCTTCCCTAATGAGCTTGTCCCTCCTGCTCGCAGCCCTCCGCCCAGACTCTGGATCGGCCTCCCGAGGAGGCGAGGGCCTCCGCCTCTGACTGCAGGAGCTTGAATCTTGATCTCTCTCTGAGGCCCTAACCATGGGTCCTCTAGCTGCCCCTCCCCCCCCGGGTGGGCGCACCCGGCTATTTCTCCTGGCCTTGGTGGGCATGGAAGGCAATGGGCCCCACTGGTGACAATGCTGCCCGAGGCCTAGCCTGGTAGGTGTTGCCCAACCTACTAGGGTGAATGGAACACACCCTCCATTTCCTTCCACAAGACCTTTATCATCACGGGGCCTGTTGTAGGGAGATCTGGGCCTCAGGTCTGACCTGTCTGCACCAGCCTCCCAGGACTGTCACTCAGCGGCTACGTGAGCCCTGACTTCCTTCCCGGGCTGGGGATCTCTTGACCGTCTCCCTTTCACTCTCCCCCAGGCCTGCTCTCTCCACCATGGGGAAAGCCGTGCCCTTGGGGGCGCTGTCCTTTCTAAACAAGTGGACAGTAAATGACCAATGCTGCCAGCAGAAAATGGGCCTGTGCAATAAACCTCAATCAAAACACTGAGGAAATGAATGAATGAATGAATGAATGAATGAATGAAAATGAATGTGTTAGTCCGACTCCTCCATACCACATAGCTGGGTGTCACAACTTTACGACATCCACAAAAGCAGCTGGCAAGCCCTGGCCAGTGTGGCTCAGTTGGTTGAATGTAGTCCCGTACACCAAAAGGTTGCTGGTTCAATTCTTCGTCAGGGCATATGCCTGGGTTGCAGGCTCGATCCCTGGTAGAGGGCGTACAGGAGGCAGCCGATCGATATATGGCTTTCTCATTGATGTTTCTCTCCCCCTCCCCCTCTCCCTTACTCTAAAAGCCAATCAAAAATCTTTTTTTAAAAAAAAGCAATTTGCAAATCGAAACACAAGAAAAACCCAATGTGAAAAGTGGGAGCACCTGGCTGGATTTCGAGGGTGAGCCCCTCACGCCCTGCCCCCCATGAGCGGGACTGGAAGAGAAACACGAACAAGCCCCGTTTGCTTGTGTTACTACAGGTCCCGCTTCTGCTGAGGAGCCATTTTAAAAAAATGTATTGAGATGAAATGCACACAACAGGCAATAAGCCATTTTAAGAGCACGATCAGTGGCACTTAGTACATTTACAAAATTGTGTGACCGCCTCCGTCTATCTAGTTCCTCAGCATTTTCTTCCTTCCAAAGTAAACCCCTGCATCCACTATGCGGTTTCTCCCCAGTCCCGTCCCCCCAGCCTCCCTTGCAACCACCAGTCTGCCTCAAGGATTTGCAGGTTCTGGACATTTTATGGAAATGAAACCATACAATAGGGGACCTTTTGTGTGTGTTGCCTTTCACTGAGTGTAACGACTTAGAGGTTCACCCACGCTGTAGGCCACATCCGTGACTCTTTCCTTTTCGTGGCTGAGTACTATTCTGCTGTGTGGATAGACTGCATTTTGTTTATTCATTCACTCAGTGATAGACGCTGGTTGTTTCCACTTTGGGCTACTGTGAATAGTGCTGCTGTGAGCATGGTGCACATACACTTATTTGAGTCCCTGTGTGCAATTATTTGGGGCATATACCACCAATAGTTTTAATAGTTCATAAAACTTTGGACCCCTTCAATTTTCGGGCATCGTGACTTGACCAAGGGCAGCAGGTCAGGAACTGCTTTTCGCAAAGTCCAATGTTGTAAGTGTTAATCTCATCCAGAACACCCTCATAGCAACATCCGAATAATGTCTGACCCAATGTCTGGGCGCTGAGGCCCAGCCGAGCTGACACACAGTTAACTATCACCTTGCCCTTCCCAGCCCAGCAGCCCTGGGTACTGCGGACCGCACAGGGCCACTAAACTACTCCACCTAAGACCCCACTGAGCCCAGGTAAGCTCAGGGGACCGAGGGACCAGCTTCCTGGGACACAGAGTTGGGGCCCCTTGGGTGCGGAGCTGTGCTTCTGATCCTGGGAGGAAACGGGAGGGAAGGAGTTAACACAGACGCCACACGGCACTAAGGTTGCCCAGTCACCAGGACCGCTCCTACTTATCCGGGCACATTTTTCCTTCATTTATCAAAGCTAGCAGCGGCCTGTTGGGACCTGCCACAGGAAGTCATCACCTGGGCCAACCCGAGTGCGGCCCTCCTGGGTCCGGAGTCCCCCACCTCGCAGGTGCCCCCTCGCTGCCCTCAGAGCTGCCTCTCCCTCCCGCTTCAGCCCAGGGTAGGGCTCCCTGGGGTCCCGCTGCCCCATGGAAGCGTCCCCGCCTGCTGGAGCCGGTGTGCCCTGACCTTGTTTGTTAGACCGAGCTGATGCCACCACTCCCAGGGGCAGGGAGGAAGTGAGCATCCCGGCCGTGTTCAGCAAAGAGCAGGGCCCGCGCTGGGGGGGGTTAGCTTCTTACTGCATGTGAACGTGAACAGAGGCGTCCATCATCTTCCAGGTCTGGTCGGAAGTCTGACTTGGGCCTCGCTGGGGTAAACTCAGGGTGTCGGCACGGCCGGCTCCTCCTGGGGTCTGCGGAGGAATTCTTTCCTTGCCTTTCCTGGCTTTAGCGGCCTCACACGTTCCCTGGCTTTCAGCCCCACCCTCCATCTACAAGGCCAGCAAGCCCATCACTCGGCCTCTGCTTCCATCTTGGTCGTGTCTCTCCCTCGCCCCCTCCCTCTTATAAGAACCCTGCGATGACATCAGCCCCATGGGAATAATATAGGGTAATCTCCCAGCTCAAGGTCCTTAACTGAGCCATGAAGAGTAAGATACACAGGCTCCCAGGATTGGGATGCCATCCTTCCGGGGCCCCCGTTCTGCCCACCACCCGTGAGCAGAGCAATGGCCTGTGGAAGACTCTTGATGAATCTGTGTTGAGTGGCAGGTAAGTGGCTGGATGAAGCTGAGTCCAGGACAGGTAACAAGAGCTCTGCTTCCAGAGGAGGGGAGGGCCGAGCATCCTGCGGATGCCTCGTAGGTGTTCCCACCCACCTGAGCGCACGGAGTCGGCAGGTCTGAGAGTCCGAGGAATGGGACTTGCTTTGTGCACCTCGGGTCCCGCTGCCCAGGCCCAGTCTCATAGGGTGGGGAAAGTCGAGTGCAGGCTTCCCCTTGGGTGCCACCTTGTGCTCCTGGGAGTGCTGGGTCGGCATCACCTCTCCCCTTGGGGCCTCGCAGCCAGGTGTGCCTAGAGGGAGAGTCCCGCTGAGGTCACCCAGGAGCCGAAGGAAAAGACCTGAAGACAAAGAAGGTGGCCCTGGGCAGGCCGGTCTCCCCCCATTAGGTAAAAAGCCAGCAATTGGACCATTGTGTGTGAATGATAATAGTTGGGCCATGAGAGCGAAGGGCCTGTGAACCTGTCTCCCCACCCACCCCACTCCCAGGACTGAACCTTGAGCCCCACAGAAGCTCTGCCCCCACTGCAGGTGTCCTGGTCTCCTTGGCAACCAGGAATTATTTACAAACAGAAGGTTATGGCCCCGGGACAGAGGAGGGAAGGACATTTCAAGGGGCAAAGTTTTCATTTATAGCACCTTGGTCCGAAGGTGTCAGGTCAGGGCTCAGAGCCAAGTTCTACCCGGAACGACTAGGTGTAGAGCGAGAGCACACAGTCTGGCCTCCTGGCCTTTGGCCAATCGGCAGACTGGCTCTGGTCACTGAGAGCTGTGGTTAGGATGCTTTGGGCCACAAATAATAGAATTTCTATCTCTCAGAGGCTATAACTGACTTTAGAGAGAGGCAGGAAGAGAGAAAGAGAGAGAAAAAAACATTGATGTGAGAGAGAAACATCAATTGGTTGTCTCCCATATGCTCCCCGACAGGATCGAACCCGAGACCTGGGTATGTGCCCTGACCGGGAATCGAACCTGCCACCTTTTGGTGTATAGGACTATGCTCCAACCAACTGAGCCACATTAGCCAGAGTTAAAACAATATTTTAAATTTCCTCATAAGGTCTGAAGGCAGGGCATTGAGTTGGGGAGATTTTCTCAGCTTTCCCCACAGTGGCAAAATAGCTGCAGGGGCTCCAGGCATCACATCCTTCCAGGACAACATCCAACACAGGAAGAAGGGACAGGCCACAAAGGGGCTTCTCTTATCACAGCTCTTTAATCACAAAATCCTATCTTGTCCAGAGCCCTCAGCAACTTCACCTAATTTCTTATTGGCCAGGCTGTGTCACAGCCACTCCTGGACACCTGTTGCCCAGGTGAAGGGAAGAGTGTTGCCAGGGACTGAGAGCCAAGATACCCTCCACCCACACATTCCAGAAAGATAGAACAGGAGGCCTGCTTGGTGGCGGAGCGCAAGTCCCTGTAGCAGCCACTGTAATGCTGCAGAGCTCTTCTCTCTTCCACCCTCGTGGGGGTGGCCAGCACCTTTCTCGTCCCAGCCCAGCCACGGACAGCCTACTGGGCAACTTGGGAGACTCCGGGTGCAGGGCTCAGCCCCTGTACTGAGAGGGTGGCCTCAAGGACAGAGAGCGTGAACCTGCCGGGTCCATGTGCCGTGGCCCTCACCCATTCTCTGTTCTCTGAGCTGTAGCGTTTAGAAGTTGTACATGATTGCAGAGTATGTTGAACTGAAAAGCTCTTGACCACTCCAGGAGTGTGTGCTCGGGAGCCAGACTTTCCACCCACACTCTGCTGGCAGGACCCTCTCTTGGGGACAATTTTGATGACTTTATGCTCAGTGTCCAGCCTGGTTTCCTAATCAGATGCTGCTCCTAGTTCACAGGCTCCGGGCTTGGGGGAGAGCCACTCCTCGCCCTTAACCTGGAGTGAACACTTCCCGCTCCCCTGGGAAGGTCGCCGACCTCGGCGTGCCCTGGCTTTCCACAGGCTGGGGAGCCCATCAGCCGACATGCTATTCCAGGACCAGTGACCTGCTGCCCACCTAGAACTTGACCCAGACAGAGATGACCCAAATTGCCTTGCAGACAAGTCACAGAAAGGTGTCAGCTCTCCTTCACTTACCCTTCTTACCGCTGCAGCTCTGGCACTGTTGTGATTTTGTGCCCTGGCTTTGCACTTTAATGCTCTGTGTTCTGTCTGCACAGTGTGTGTGACACAAACCACAAAAATGAAGCAGGTGGGCCTGGAGCAGGCGGGGGTCCTCCGTCTCCCCATTGCTCTCCCCTCCCCTTCTCCCGTCTCCTCCCCTACCAGGAACTGGGCAGTGCTAGGAGTTGAATTATATGTCCCCTGAAAGATACGTTAGCGTTTGACCCGCCTGTACCTCAGCATGTGATCTTGTCTGGGGACAAGGTCTTTACACAGGTGATCAAATGAAAATAAAGTCAATAGAGTGGCCCTCACCCGATATGATTGGCATTTTATAAAAAGGGGGAGTCTGGACGGAGACAGAGGTGCACAGAGGGAAGCCATGCAAAGGAACAGTGGGGGGAGGGAGGGAGACAGCAGCCCTGTGGCTGCAGTCACTTCTACAGGCCAGGGGTACAGGGAAGAGGCAAGGGAGAGCCCTCCCCGAAAGCCACCCGGGGGTGCACAGCCCTGCGGCACTCTGGCGCGGGAGCCCTAGTCTCTAGAGCCTGGGGGTAAATTTCTGGTGGTTAAGCTCGCAGTTTGCGGTGCTGTGTTAAGGCGGCCTGGGAAACGCACACGGGGAGCTAATTCACCGGCCCGGGGGTGGGGGGTGGGGGGTCCTCAAACACTGCCTCCCACAGGGGATATTATTATTGCTCTAGTTCATGAGACAGTTGAATGTCAATCCAAATTTTGAGGAATTGAGAATGTTTTCAGGACTCAAAAGTTTGCTTGGGGAGAATTTGTCTTACAAGTAAAGAACCCCTTGTGTCCCACATTCATGGACTTATCTATATTGTCGTCACGGGTTTGGTTTGCTCAGGAACAGCAAACACGCGAATGTCCCTGTTACAGCGTTTCAGACAAGCACTGGGCTAGCTCCTCTCCTGGGACTGGTTGTGACCACAGTGTCGGCCCACCTGCCATCGACAAGCGTTTGGAAGCCACAGCGGGAATCCCAGCAGCCACCATCCAGCGCTGAGAGCTCCCCTCTGCCCACGGGAGGCTGCGTGGGGGAGACCGTCGAAGTCAATGGTCCCATTGTCCCTCTGTGCTGACGCCTGGTGTGGAAAATATGATGGTATTGATTCTGGCTGCAGGTTGGGACTATTTTTAGCAGCTGGACTGGCCAGCAGGAGCCGCCGGGGCTGCCTCCATGTAGGGTGGGGGGAGGGCAGGGCCTCCCCTGGAAGCCTCCAGTGAGGAACGAGCACCCACACTTCGGCTGGCACCTTCCTGGGCAGCTGGCCCCCTTGTGAGCGTTTCCTGTGGGGCTGCCATCCCCATAACTGTGCTCGGGAAACACCTGGACGGGCGTTGGGGCTGGAAGCAAACACAGGGGCACCACAGGGCAAGGGGTCCAAACCTGGGGAAGGATGGCTCTGTCCTATCTGGTCCTGGGCTCTCATCCCCTAGGAGGCCTTCTCAGGGCCTTGACTCTGCACTTGGCCAGCGGTGAGGGGCTGAAGCAGTCTGTTGGAATCCTGGCTTTGCCACCCTCACTACGCATAGAGATGACGTCACAGCTCCTTCAAGGGGGGCTTGTGAAATGGACACATGCTACTTAGCCCACGAGTAAGTGACCAGCCAGTGTTCCCTTTTATGCTGGTGGCTATGGTCCCCTGGCTGGCATCAGGCTCTGAAGGTAGGGCCGGCACTATGCCCAGGCCTGCAGCTCAGTATCCCTCCCCTCGTGAGAGCTCCCCTTTCCCAGTGGGTGGGGACACACATGTGGCCTGCCTTCCTGGGCTGGAGAACACCTGAGTCAGTACGTGAAAGTGGTAAGGGGGCGGCCTGCCGCAAAGAAACCGAAGTGCCAAGCCCTGTAACCACTTCCAGGAGTCGCCTTCAGGGAGGACATGGGCCCCACCCACCTAAAGATCACAGACTATCTGCACTGCAGGGTTCAAGATCACCGGGCCTGAGCTTTGCAAAATGTGCCACTTGAGAAAAGGCTTGGAGATGAATCCCCTTGGTGAATGGACTGCAGGACTTCTCAGGGCCTTGACTCTGCTTTTGTGCTCAGGGACTCAATAAACAGGGGCCTGGGTGAGGCACTTCTCAGGTGTGTTTGACTTCAACTTATTTTTAAAAGTCAGGTTTATTGAGGTATAACCGACACACAGTAAACTCATTCTTTTCAGTGTACCGTTCTGTGGGTTTCGATTAATGCACAGTTGTGTAACCGCCGTCATAATCAAGACACAGAACAAATGTATATATCACCCCAGGCCGCTCCTCGCCCCCATTGGGTCAGTCCTCCCACCCCAGCCCCTGGCAGCCGCCGATTGCCTTTTCCAGAAGCCACCTCGATGGAACCCTACAGGACGTAGCTCTGTGCCCGGCTTCCTCCGCTCGGCGTAACGCTCTAGAGCTCCGGCCATGCTGTTGCATGCGCCACAGCGTGTCCCTTTCACTGCTGAGGAGCAGCCGCCGTTGGTGTGACCATAGTTTCTTTACCATCTTCCAGGTGCTGGACATTTGGGCTGTCTCCAGTTCGGGGTGATTGTGAGTAAGGCTGCCATAAGTATCTGTATACAAGCTTTGGTGTAAACATTAGTTTGTATTTCTTGGGTCGCCGCCTCGGATTGGAATTGCTGGACCATTGGCTAAGTATATGTTTAACTCTGTAAGAAGCTGTCAACCTGTTTTCGGAAGCGGCTGCACCGTTTGCATCTTCCCGGTGACTTCTGTGAGCTTCGTTAGCCCTGAACCCCACCAGCTCTTGGTATTGTGAGCTTCTTCTTCTTCTTCTCGTTGTTGTTTTAGCTGTTCTCGCGGGTGTGTAGTAGCATCTCAGTGTCGCTTTAATTCACGGTCCTCTGATGATTAAGGGTCAAGCACCTTTCCACGGGATCCTCGGCTGTCCGTCTGTCTTTCCCAGCAATGCTTCATTCTGTGTTGGGGACTGTCCAGGGAAAGGCTTCCCTGCCCAGTCCCTTCATGTTAGAGGAAGGTCTTCCTTCAGAGCGACGCGCAGGCAGGAGGAACAACGCAAAGCGACCGAGCAAGGTTTCTCTTCCCCTCAACTCAAAGCACGAAACGCCCCCACCTGTAAGGAAATAAGTTAGCTCGGTGACTCTTGGCCCTTCCTGGGACTTCAGGTTAAATCTGGTAGATTGAATATATTCACTATTTCTACTCCTTTTAAAACACCAGCCCTGGAAAAGCAAGAAGTCAACTCACTAGAAGGAGAGAGGGAGACAGCCCCCGGCAAGAGGTGTCCGTGAAAATTTGGATGGACAGGCCCGACTGCCTGCGGCAGACAGTGACAGTGGCCTCCCCAGTAACCTTTCTCCCTTCCTACTTGCTGACTCGCTCCCAGTTTGGTTGGGGCGGCAGTGTTGCCAATTAACTTGTTTCCCAGTCCCCCTTGTCCCCAAGCATGTCCGCGTGACCCGTGGGAGCGGAAGGCTGCGGGGACTGCAGGAAAATGCTGTTCCTGCCGTTGGGGCCGCTCCTCTTGCTCGTTTCCTGCCCCCCTTCTTTTATCTCTTCGGAATGTGGACATGAGGCTGGAGCCGAGCGGCTGTCTGGTGACCGTGAAGCCACCATGAGGAGGAGAGCCGCATGGTAAGGATGGCAGAGCAGGAAGGTAGAGGGTACTTAGGACCCGATGTCACTGGGCTGCTGTACTTGCCCTGAGATTGCGTCCTTTCAGTAAGAAAATGAAACGCTGTTCGGCTGAGCCATTGGATGGGGCTCTGCTACAGGCAGCCACATGCGACTCGTAGGTGATGAACTGGCACCGCAGGTCAGGGAAGAGAGGGGCAAAACTGCTCGCCAGAATGGCCACCAACTCACACCAGCAACTCGAACGGCAGGGCTCCAGGCTGACTCGGGACCGGAGGCACCAGGGGTCTTTGAAGGAGGGAGAGGGTGGGCTGAGCACTGCAGAACTGAACGCTGGAAGCGTGTTGTCAGAAACACTCGGCCCCCAAGGTTTCCTCCTGCGTCCCACGGAACCCGACAGCTGTCCCACCCCCACTGAAGAGAACTCAGGATGTGCACACTGTAGAAAGTTTAAAGCGGACAGGCTCTGGACTTCGTGACTCAAGGAAGAACAGAAAGAAGAGAAAGTTATCAAAGAAATAATACAAGAAATTTACAAGTGCAGGACGGGACTCTCCTGATTGAAAGAGCTAACCAAGTTTCCAAATGATATATGAGAAAAGGTATGTCATCTTTAAGTTACAAAACACTGGGTCTTAAAAAAAAAAAAAAGATCATAAATATTTATAGAAGAAAAACAATGCAGCCTTGGAAGGGTAGCACAGTGGGTTAGAGTGTCGCCCTGATACCACCAAGCTTGTGGGCATAACGCCCGGTCAGGACGCACACAAGGACCAGCCAGGGAACGTGTAAATCAGGGGAGCGACAAATTGATGTTTCTCTCTCTCTCTCTCCCTTCCTCTTTCTCTCTAAAATCAATCAATAAAAATAAAACAAAATATTTCTTTTAAAAAAAGGATTTCGTGGCCATATTTTTAAAAACAGAAAGAAAAATAATGGGATGAAGTCAAAGGATCAGAATTTCTCGGTAGTAATACTTGAAAGCAGAATATACTGGAGAAATACCTTCAAAATTCTAAAAAAAAAAGTTTCATCTGGTGTTCTTTATCTACACAAGCCATCAATAAATGGGTAGAACAAAGATGTTTTACGATACGTAAGACTTAAAAATTGTACCTCGCATGTTTCCTTTCTCAAGAAGTTACTTCACTCGAGCAAAGGAGGAATCCAGACAGAGAAAGACCAGGGCCACAGGACACACTATGCCAAGCACAGGAAAATCAGAGCTTCCCTCTGAAGTTGAAGGGCGCCCCGGAGGAGTGCCACTCGCCAAGAGGTCAGCCATTCCAGATACAGACAGGAGGACCGAGGGTTCCCGAAAGGATGTCTCCGTGGGAAAAATATGCAAACAACCACAAAACAAAATGTAAAATGATTAGTTGTTGTGTTTGACTTTTTTGAGAGGAGTTTTCCAGCTTTGTCAGATAATTTTGGGGAATAATTGGTCAGTAGTATATAAAAAATTTAGTGTATGAAAAAAATGAGGCAATAGTTAACTCCAGGAAAAACAAAAAGTTGCACAAGAAAGGAAAGATAATCTTAGTGTTCTAAGTGGCTTAGCTGCAAGAACATTTAGGGAATCATAATGATGTCAACATTAAACATTGATTTGGCCAAAGATTGTGATGTAAATAAATTGTGAAGATAGTGAGTAGGGTGAAATGAAAGAGGTTGAGAGTGGGGTGGTGGTGGTGTAAGTGAGCTAAAAAAATACCCAGAAATAATAGGATAATTATGTTAGTTAAAATGAGGAGACAACGATTAAAACAACAATTAAGACACTTGAAAGTAAGTGACTGCAGGGAGAGGGAATTGGAGATGGGAAGGGTACAGGGACAACCTCTGTCTATCACATCCTTGCAACACTACTTGACTTTCTTTGTTTTTTAAAATGTATCTTTATTGATTTCAGAGAGAGGAAGGGAGAGGGAGAGAGAGATAGAAACATCAATGATGAGAGTCATTGATCAGTTGCCTCCTGCATGCCCATGACTGGCATAGAGCCCACAACCTGGGCATGTGTCCTGACCAGGAATAGACCTGGATCCTAGGTCGATGCTCAACCGCTGAGCCATGCTGGGCACACTACTTGAATTCTAAACAATAGTATAAAATTAAATTTAAAAAGGAAGAAATAATAGCCCAAAAGTATATTCTCTCTTCTCAGGAAAGAATCAGCACAAGCACATGTGGGTGTTGCTGCTGAGCTGATTTTAGAAACCCGTGGACCTCGGGCAGGCACCCAAGTTGCCCGAGATCTCCTTTGTGCTGCGTCTGTGGCTCCCGAGGCCCCGGTCATTGAGCAGAATCAAGTCTAAGCACAGGCCTGCATGACTAAGTCGGAATCATCTCCTGCCTTTGGCAGGTTTATGAGTTGGTACAGGTGGATTTACTGCTCCCCAGCCAGCCACCAATTAACAAGTGAGGGGTTCCAACAGGTAGTTGAGCGGCACAGACAGCGAGGGACATGGAGACAGCTCCTCTGACACTGTTCTTCTTTCCCTACTGTCTTCTTCAGACTCTTGTTTTCTTTCGCGATAGAACCCTAATTAATGCTGGCGTTCACGAAGCAAAGGGGCTTGGGGGCTTTCTCCTGCCGCAAGATGGGCCTGGCTCATCCCGTCCTGTTCAGACACTGCAACATGCCTCCTTTGGGTGTGGGATGGCGGGTCTCCTGCAGCCAGGCCCCTGGAGGGATTTCTCAGGGTCCTGCTGCCCCCGGGGAGAGTGTGGAAGGGAAGAGTGGCCGCTCTCGGGCAGACTCATCCCCTGCTCAGGCCACAGGTCACATCTGATTTTGTGTCCAACTCCAAGAAATTGGAACCGAGCAGTTTACCCTCTGCCTTGGTGTGCTGTGGCTGCCATAACAAATTATACAACCTGGGAGTCTTTAACAGCGGAAATTTTATTCCCTCATAGTTCTGGAGGCCAGAAATCAAAATCAAGGTTGGCAGGGCCGTGCTCCTTCTGAAGTCTCAGGGGAAACCTTCAGTACCTCTCCCCGGACGTCTGGGGTTGCAGCCACTCCTTGGCTGGCAGATGGCTTCCTGCACCTCCGCCCCATCTTCACATGGCCTTCTCCCTGGAGTCTCTTCACGGTCGTCCGCCTCCGTGTGTGTCTGTGTCCAGACCTCCCTCTTCACTTACCGGTCACATTGGACTTAAGGCCCACACTAAATCTCAACTTGGTGACATCTGCAAAGACCCAAGGTCACACTCTGGGTTCTGGAGGTCAGGAGACGGGCAGATCTTTAGGAGGGACACAATTTAATACCCTCCTAGCTGGTTCCACCCTCACGCTGCTGGGACTTCCACACCCTGGAAAACCCCTTCCTTCAACAGGCTGTCCCTAGAAGCTATGCTCCTGTCATTGCCTCTCTTCGCTCGTCACCAACCTTGAAACAGTCCTTTTGTTCTCTGCTTTCCCGTCAGCACCATCCACCCAGCCACACTTTCCTGACGGTCCCTGAACACGGTTCTCCTCACACGCTGTGGCTTTGGGACAGCTGTGAAGTCAGAAACCCTCGCCCCAGCTTTGCTTACGCTCCTGCACGGGGTGCCAGTGCCCCCCCCCCCCCGGGCGCACTGTCCTGCTCAGCGGTGGCCCAGCCCTCCTGCTGATGGATGGCCTTCTGCTCGAGGGCAGCTGTGTCCCTGCACTGCTCAGCCAGGGGTGGAACAGAGCACAAAGGACCTGATCTAAGTCACCCCAATGCTCCCAGAGCCATTATTTGGAGTGGGGTCCCACTAGGTCAGAGGGCGCAGCCACTCTCAAAAGCATGCTCAGGGTCCCTCCATTTCAGCTTTGCTTCCAGAGCCAGTTTCAGAGCTACGCACACAACCCTGGGCTCTTTAAAGCACGACCATATGCTCTAGCTGGGTCACCCACTTCCCTTGCCTCTGAGCAGCTTTTGTGACCTCCAAAATCTATGGCACCCTCAAGGGCAGAGGTCAAAGCAATGTGCTAGAGACTGAGAAGGGACCATGGACAACTGACTGATGTGGGGCAGGTCACAGAACCTTCTGAAGCCTCAGCTTTCTCATCTGGAAAGTGGGGGTGGGGATGTGTTCCTCACTGGGAAGCTGTGGGAATGAAATATCACAAGCAAAGTACATGCAATGCTGGGCCTAAATAAGAGCTCAATAAGTAGTAGCTATAATTATTCATCAAGTTTAGTTTTCCCATGAGCAGAGGCCTCCCGAGGTGGCCCTGCCAGCTCTGTGGTGTGTCTTCAGGGTCAATTCCTGAGTTAACAGGCACACCTGCGATTACTCATCTCCTGCAGGGCTATTTTAGGAACCTCATATAAGTGGAATCACTCAGAATTTGTCCCTTTGTGCCTGACTTTTTTCACTCAGCAGCATGTCCTCAAGGTTCACTCATGTTGGAGGGTGTGTGAGAATGTCCTTCCTTTTTAAGGCTGTGTAATATTCCATTGTGTGGATGTGCCACATGTTCTTACCTGTCCATCTGCTGACGGGCGCCGGGGCTGCTTTTGCCTCCCGGCTGTTGAGAGTAGGGGGCTATGGGCTGGGTGTGCCAACATCTGTTCGAGTCTCTGCTCTCAGTTGTTCTGAGCACGTACCCAGAGGTGAAATTGCTGGACCGTATGGTGATCCGTGTTTACTTCTTTGAGGAATGGTGAATGTTGTATTTTAAATCAAGGATTTAAGAATGCAGTGTCAAAAGTAAGACCTACCGGGCAGAATGGGAAAAGGGCCCGATCCTGTCAACCCAGACTGGCTGGGGCTGGAATTCTTGCTGTTCATGATCATAGCAGAGTTACTTCACTTTCCTGAGCCTTGATTTCCTCTCCTGTGAAATGGCAGTGATACCATCCATCTCACGTCTGCGGGGTTTTGAGATGATTTGACTTAATTAGGAAAGTGGCAAAGCTAGTGGCTTAGAGCCAGCAAAAGTCACCCCCTGCACCTGGTTTTGTGCCCCCGAGAGCCAGACACAATTTTCATATTTTTTAAGGGTTGTAAAAAACAAGGGCCAGAGTCCACGTGTGGCCTGCAAAGCCTGGAACATTCACTCCCTAGTCCTTCACAGGAAGCAGCTTGCGACGCCTCTTCAGTCATGTGGGTGGTGGGCTCTGAGGCCAGAATACTAGGGTTCGAGGATGGCCTCCGATGGGCAATGGGCCTCGTGACCTTGGCACATCTGTGCCTCGATCTTCACATCTCTAAAGTGGGACAATACCCCTGTGGCTTGTGGTCCAACCGCCATGGAGCCTCTGCTCATCACGGCCACACCGAGCTGCTTCTAGCACATTCCGCAGGGGCAGGGATTTTTGTGTGCTCTGTTCTCTGTGGTGTCCCCTGTGCTTCGGACCACACTTCCTAGGAGCGGGCACTCAGCATATACTTGCTGAGCGAATTCAGACCCCTAGGCATGGGGGGGGTTTTCCCACAGGGCAGGTTCTCGGGGTGTCTGCTCTGGGCACCACCTATGCGCAGTGTAACATGTGGATGAAATGATAGGACACACAGCAGAACAGGCCGGTGTGCCTCCCGGAGGCTGGTACGTGGGTGTGGTGCCAGCAGGCTGTGGACCAGCTGATGATCCAAGGCAAACACAGTCAGCTTCCTGGGGACCTGCTGGACTGGTCCCCACACCTTCTGGAGCATCCGCAGGAGGCGGCCACCGCTGGAGAAGGGGCAGGTCCTGTTTGCTGCAGTGCATTCTGGGAATTGAAGCCACCCTCTGCAGAAGCGGTGTCTGCATCAATGCCACTCTGTTCTGTGACCCCAATGGTCCCCCACAGGGAAGGCACCCTCCCCATTTCATAGGTGAAGGCGCGGAGGCTCTCAGCTCACTGTTACTATGTAATGTTGCCAGGACCCGATCCCAGGATGGTAACCATTGGGGCCCCTGCTGTGCAGAGAATGGGGACCTTGAAGTTGCTGAAGGACCCAGGGATGAGGGGGCCGTCTTCTGGAGCTGAGGCTCAAGGCTGGGGCGGGCGGAAGGTGGGGGGCCTGGCTTTCTGCCATAGAGACCCGGCTCGGCCCTGCTGCCCCGCAGCTGAGCAGGTGCTCTGACCCGTGGGGGCTCGTCCCCCCGCCTTTTCCCCTGGGACAGAGGGCTTTAGATGTCAAACCCAAAGACAACGAGAGCTCCATGAATCTCAGGGCCTTTCATCTCAGCCACTCGGGGTGGCTCCACCTCCCAAATGTGCTGACCTGATTTTGGTCACACTTGCTCCCAGCACAAAGCCAGCCAGGCTGGGGGTGGAGGGAAGGTGGCGGAAGGAGGTGGGTGGAGGGGCAGGTGTGCTTGGCTTTGTTGACAGAAAAGTGAAATGATGTCATGGAACAAGTGTCTCCCTGGACAGGAAACTCGAGTCGAGCTACGTGCCTGCAGCGTAAGGACCTCCAGCAATCCGCTAAGACAGGCTAACAGAGCAGCCCCGGGCCAGGGCAGCCAAGGAGGTGGGCCAGAGGCCACTGCTCGGGTGGGAGACACCCCCACCCTGTCAGGCACAGGAAAGGGAATCTCTGCGAGGGACAAACGGGGAGCCCCGTGGACAGGAACCCCTGGCCCACACACCTCCACCCTCTCAGAAAAGGAGGCAGTTACCGGGAAAGGTGGAGCAAGGAGCAGGTTCCTCTACGTGCCAAGATGACATGAGCACATGGTGACCTCAGACTTTCCCTCAATCACCTGGTAAGACAAATAAATGGGAATTATGATTTTTTTTTTTTTTTTGCAGATGACAAATTCTAAACACAGGAATTGGAGTGAAAAGTTCGAGGCCCAGCCGTGAGCGGCAGCGTAGAGTGGCTGGGGGGCTCCGCGTGCCAGGACACCCGCCCTGTCCTCAGGGCCTTTCCGGGTGAGTAACAGAGGATGCAAGAACCTTTGCAAACTGGTCGCTTGGAAGGAAAGGAGAGAAACTCGGCTTCTAAAGAGCTAGCGTTTACTGAGTGCGCTTGCAGGTCCGGCACCCACTCAGTCCTGTAGGTGCATCGTCTCAGTCAGTGTCCCCTGGACCCCTGAGCCGGGGGCTTCCGTGGTCCAATTTAGATAAGAGGAAGCAGAGGACAGAGAAGACACTGGCCCGTGTGGCGGTGAGAGGCAAACGGGGGACCCCATATTCACTCTGCCTGAAGCCAAGCTGCTTTCCATGCTGTTCAGAGAGGTTGAAATATAGTGGTTTCCAATTCGCTTTTGGATTCTGAGACCTGGCAGCTGCAGTGCGGAAAGGCGGTGTGATTGCGGGCACAGCCGTGCAGGCCGTGGAGATGAGCCCTCAGCCCTTAGCCGTTGCAAGTCCAGAACAATGGACTCCTTACTTTACCGGGAAGGCTCAGAGTGGGGACTGACGGCCACCATGTCCCCCCCATTAATGACTGACCTGGCCACTGGCTGCTCCAGGAGGTGCTCGATGACAGGCACCCGGGTCCCCCCGAGGCCACCTCAGAGGAAGCCCAGCCAGTGGCCTTGGTAGCTTGGGGACCATGGGCTAACTCGGGAGTAACCAGAAGGCCCAGGCAGGACAGGCGTGCCACCTGGGTGCCCCCTCGGCAGGGCCCGAGGCCAAAGTGAGGCTTTGTGCAAGGGAGAGTGTGAGCCGGGGAGGAGAGGAAGAGAGACACGGGAGGGGTTTCGGCAAAAGAGAAAGAACAGCCCAGGCTGGCCACCAGTGGCTGCAGGGCCTGAGCCGTTTGGGAAGAGGGAGGGGGGCGCCCCGTGCAGCCCGGCAGTGACGGAGGCGGGGAGCCTGCAGGAGCGTGCGCAGGGCACCGTGGGCCCAGCGGGTGGTGGGTCGCCAAGTCCCGGGCTCAAGGCCTCCACAGGGACCCGTCTGCGCCCTCCTCGCCTCTCCCTGCCCTTGTCTGTGCTGTCCGAGCACGTGGCCCCTTTCCGTCCACGCATTCAACGAACCAACTACTTTTGTCGGCTTCGATATGCGTATTTAATAAGCCATTTTCTCTGGTTGATGGCTTTTGTCAGCTTCATTTACAGGCCCCGGGAACAGATCCTAAGAGGGTCGAGGCAAACTTCCTCCCTTCCTAGATCGTGGCCGGAGCATGCGCGCCCAGAGAATGGCCCGCAGCCTCGGAGCTTAGAGTGGCCGGGCGTGGCCATGAGTGCCCGCTTCGCTAGTTTGTATCCTCGCTCCTGAGGGCCCATCAGAGACGCTCAAATGTGCTCCCCTGACCAGTGACACAGACGCGCCTCTTCCAGGGAGCCTGCCCGGCTTCCCCCGAGGACGGCCTCCAGCAGGGCTCCCTGGCGCCTTCCTGGGTTTCCTCTCTGAAACCTCCCGGGCCCCGCCTGCCTCTGAGTCGCCACCAACACAAGCGACGGGGGCCGACTCCCCTTGTATAACAAACTCCGAGGGCTTGTTTCCGTTCGGGCGGTCCTCCTATTCCCGCCAGGCTCTGGACGGTCACTGATGTCCTGCTTTGGAGCAAGAGACTTATCACGGGCTCCTGCCCCACCCACGGATAGGCCTGAGGGACTGGAGGCCCCCTGGAAGCTGTAAACCTTTCCATCGGCGACCGGCGACCGCTCAACAGAGACGTGCCGAGCAGCAGGGACAGAGCAGCTGCATTTGGGAGCTGAAGGAAGCCAGTGGTGTGGCAGCAGGGTCCCGGGCAGCTTCTGCACCGAGTCCTGGACTCAGAGCTGGGTCCGAGTCCCAGCCGTGCCCTGCAGGCACTGCCCCAGCCCCTAACCTGGGCCTGCCCCCAGGAGGCCGGGGCTGAGGCTGGGAGGGCTGAGCGAGCGCAGGCGGTTGTCCCACTGCTCCCCCATCCCTCACCCTCCCTCGGCAAGGCCATGGCCCCCGGCGGGGCTGAGCCTGCGAGAGGCGTTTCAGAAGCGCGAAGTGGGAGCTTTGGGGAGCGAGGACCAGTAGTGATTATCTGCCCACGTGGGGAAAGGGAGGAAGCTGCCAGCTCTGGCCGCGGGGAGGGGGGAGGAAGCGGAAAGAGCCCAGAAGGCACACACAGGGCTTCTCTGGACCCCAGCTCCACCGGCAGAGCAAGGAGCGGGTCACAGCTGCTGGTGGGTGAGGGGAAATGGCATTCAGGTGTGAAATTCTTGTTGCCACCCCGTCTGGTCCCTGTGCACTCCAGCTGTGGGTGAGGCGTCCCGCTGCTGGGCTTGGAGGGGCTCACATGGACTCTGGCCCCTCTTGTGTTCCCCTTCTTTTAGCAAAACTCCCCTTGGGGGAGGCAGGCACCCTCCACCTACTATCTGGAATTTTTTCCTGCCAGAAGCCCCCGAGCAGGTACCGCATCGTAGGTGAGGGTCTCCAGGTGGGAGGGGCTCAGCTGCTTTGTCTACGACTTCGTTGTCACCAAGGGGGAAAGATGGTTTCAAGGCCGGATGGAGGGGCTCCCAGCCCACACCTGCCCGTGGAAGAAGCTTCATCTCTAGAGACCCCTGCCGAGCCTCGTGTCCAGGTGTGAACGCGGGACCCTTTCCTGGGGCTGCTCTCACAAAATACACAATTCAGTGGCTTAAAACAGCTCACACTTATTCCCTCACAGCTCTGGGGGTGGGCAGTCCAAAATGAGTCCCAAAGTGGCTGCCACTGAGGTGTCGCAGGCCTGGCTCCCCCTGGAGCTGCGGGAGGGATGCTGCTCCTTCCGCCTTCTGGAGGCTCGTGGCTGCACCACCCCAGGCCCCGCTTCGGCTGTCACTTCCCCTTCTTGTAGCTTTGACCCTCCTGCCTCCCGCTTCTAAGGACCCTCGTGATGACACTCGGCCCACCTGGGTAACCCAGGAAAATCTCCCATCTCAAGGTTCTTGATTTAATCCCATGCAAGCCGTTGTTGCTGTGGAAGGGACGTATCCACAGGCCCCAGGATTAGGACGGGGCCTCTTTGGAGGGGGCGGGAGGTGGCCTTACTCTGTCTGCTAGACCCACAGAATCGGGAGAAAAGTGACATGACAGAGCGAGTGGAGCTAACCTAGTGGTAGGTCCTGGCTATTGCTCTGGTTCCGGAACTGGGAAGGTGGTCGGAAATGTTGGCATCAAATCACACGCCATTTTCAATTCTTTTTTTTTTTTTTAATATATCTTTATTGATTTCAGAGAGAGGAAAGGAGAGGGAGAGAGAGAGAGAGAGAAACATCAGTGATAAGAGTCATTGGTCGGCTGCCTCCTGCACCCCCCGACTGGGGATCGAGCCCATAACCCGGGCTTGTGCCCTGACCGGGAATCGAACTCCGATCGCCTGGATCCTAGGTCGAGGTTCAGCCACTGAGCCACGCCGGCCCGGCCATTTTCAATTCTGTAATTTTAAAATAGGTCGTGCTCTCGGTGTTTTCCTCCCTCCTCCCTCCTCCCTCCTCCCTCCTCTCGCCTTCGCAGGCGTGTGGGACATAGGGCATTAGACGCAGAAAGCCGCGCTCCCACCGCCCCCGGGGTGACTTGCCCGTGGTACGTGTCAACAGTAAACAAAGCTGGGCGCCAACTGAAGTGAAAGGACAGATTTTAATCATCAATACTACCCACGGGGAGAGAGCCCAGCACCCCCAAAATTGGCACCCAACATCTGAGCCTTCATGAGTCCTAACTGTTTTGCCGGTGGAGCGTCGGGTGAAAACACAACATCTGCCAAGGGCAATAAAGTGAAGCCCAAGAAGACGAGGTGGGCCTCTGCCTCTGCCACAGACACAGCCTCCCCTCGGGTCCAGACCACCCCACTGTGTCCCGAGGATGGGTACGTGGTTTGGCCTTGCAATGGCATGCAAAAGCAAGGACCCATGGACTCGCGGTCCATTGGACTCCTGACAGCATCAAACGCACTCTCCCCCCGTGGGGAAGCGGCCGGGGCTGCTGGGCAGCAAGGCGCTGGGCAGGTGCAGGGAAGAGGCGCTGCACCTGTGGAAGGAGCTGAACGTCCAAAGCAGCCTCCCCCCTGCCAGCTGCTAATTACAGAGGAGAGGGGAGGGGAGGGGAGGGGAGGGGAGGGGAGGGGAGGGGAGGGGAGGAGAGGAGAGGAGAGGAGAGGAGAGGAGAGGAGAGGAGAGGAGAGGAGAGGAGAGGAGAGGAGAGGAGAGGAGAGGAGAGGAGAGGAGCCAGACAGTTAACCCTGGTACCTGTGCGGGGCTCAGAGGGCCTGTCGCGGGCGTCCCCAGGCGCTGGCTGGCAGCCGTGGACACAGGGATGGCTCTCGTTGGGAAGATCCCCACTGGTGCCCCTCTCCCGAGGGCCGAGGCTGGTCCCCACAGCCGGTCTTCCTGACCAGGGGCGCCCCTCACGGTTGCCTTTGCTCCCATCACAATCTCCCCTCCCGGCCCTGATGTGAGCTTAGCCAGGACTGTGTGTGTGAGCCCCTGGGCGGGTCTCAGGACCCCTGAGATGCCAGGTGTATAGGGAGGAGCGTCCAGGTGCAGAAGAGAGGAAGATGCTGGAGCGGCCTGTGGTTGTCAAGATGGGGTCCCAGGGAGGCATGGGGGGCATCCTGGCAGCGAGCAAAGCAAGAGACAAGGCCGGCTGGTAGAGGGCAATAGGAGGTGGTGGGGGGCAAACACGAAGAAGTTGTTGTTTGGGAGATGTGCTGGGAAGTAGGAAAATGCCCCAGGCCTGGGGCCCGGGCATGGCCCTGCTGCCTAGAAAGGCTTGAAGCATCTGGTGAGTATTGGGGAAGTAGGAAGTCTAGCTCTGGACAAACAGCGGTTCCTGGCAGGGTTACAGGCACTGGGGACATCAGTGGGGATGCATGTTAGGTCATGTACCAGATGGTGCTTCTTAAGAAAAAGGTGGGTCAGAACTGAAGGCACAGTTGATGGGACACCACTGGGCTAAGCCAAGGGCCCCTTAATGAGCCCCTCCCTCCTCCAGACTCAGGTGTGGTCCCTGCGGTCGGCTGAACAATGGCCCCCAAAGACAACCTCGTCCTAACTTCTGGAACCTGTGAATGTGACCTTGGTTGGCCAAAGAGTACTTTGTATATGTGATTACATTAAAGATCTTGAGATGGGGAGATGATCCTGGATTATCCAGGTGAGTCCCGAATGCCAGCAAGTGTCCTCATTAGAGGGAAACAGAGGGAGATTTGACCACAGAAAATGAGGCAGCCATGTGACCAGGGAGGCAAAGACGAGTGATGTGACCACAAGCCAAGGAACACGGACAGCCACCAGAAGCTGGGTAAGGAACAAAGGATCCTCCCCTGGCATCGCCAGAAGGAGCCGTCCCTGCTGTCACCTTGATGTTAGCTCCTTAAAACTCATTTTGGACTTCTGGCCTCTAAAACTGTAAGAGAATAAATTTCTGTTGTTCTGAACCACTAAGTTCGTGATATTTGTTACAGCAGCCACAGGAAACTCATACGACCGGTCCCAGGGTGGAGAGCTGGCTGGGCTCCGGGGGCGCTTGGGGACCTGCTGTCAGATCAAACTGCAGCTGAAAGTCAAGCCAGTGGCCCCCTGTCATCTCAGGAACACAGATTATGTGGGCAACATTGTGGGGCTGGGGCAGGGAGAGTCTGTCTCTTTTTATTTTGTACCCTCCTGAATTGTTTGGATCACCTACCACTCGATGTCTTTCTTTTTAAAAATGTCATTAGGAGTTATCGGCGAAGGGAGATCTTGCGTTTCCTTGTTTGTACTCGTCTATGGTAAAAGGAAACCTCCCACGCCCACCAGCTAGAGAATGTTACCTTCTGGATGCGGTTACTGGCTCCTGGGGCATTTCTCACGGAGTCCCTCCTGGCTGCTCCCTCTCCCTGCCCCCTCCTCTCCCCCCACCCGCTCACCTGCTTCTCCTCGCCTGAGAACTGCCCTCTTGTCTACGGGCATCCATGTCCTCAGGTGCCTTTTTAAGGGTGCATTGTCCTGAACAAAGGTGGTCCCTTTTTCCCCCAGTATCCTGTCCCCTGGCCACTCGGCGTGTTTCACCTTCTTGCCTCCCTTTGCCACACACTTATTTTAGACCATGCAACGTGTTCAGGGCTTAGCAAATACTATTCTTTCCTCAGGATCATTTCATAAAGTGGCTGGCAGTGCCCCAGTTTTAAAGATGAGAGAGCTGCCTGTGGGAAGTTTGGAGACTGGCCCAAATCAACACAGCCAGCTCTGGCTGAACAGCGGCTGATCTCAAGGTCACCAGCTGGCCTGACCCCCCTGGGGTCACTTGGGAAGAATCGCCCTCCACTCATCCCCCCATTCCCTCAGATGGGCACAGACTGAGGCCAGAACCGTCTCCAGGGAAGGCACTGGCTGGGTTCTGACGGCCCGGCAGCGTGCCTGGGGTCTGGGTGTGTCTCCTGTCTTAGACCTGCCCTTGGGCAAGGACAGCTCCCATTTAGCCAAGTTCACGTCCACTGCAGATCCAGATCGTTTTCCTCTCTTGCCCTCAACATCAGAGGTAGAAGGTAAAGGGTCTCCTGTGCCACTGTTTTCTGTGGGTTTCTTAGTGTAGGGGGCACACAAGGACTTGTGCTCATGTGCACACTTACGGACCATGAGTTACCCTCAGTCTTGCATTCCTGAGCCCGAACTAACCTCCTTCAGGTGAAAACCTGAAGCAAAAAAGAGAAAACCTACTATGCTTGTTGTTTGGGCTGATAACATGTGTGTGTGTGTGTTGTTGTGTATGTGCATGTGTATGTGGTGTGTGCATGCATCTGCCTGTGTGTGCATTTGTGCTTGTGTATATGTGTGTGAGATACATGTCTGTGGGCTGTTTGATCCCTGCCCCTAATACAGTTCCAGAACCTTAGGGGACAGAGTGGGCAGGGCGACACAGCCCTTTGATGGATGCAGGATGGTCTGATAACTTAGGTGAGCAGCCAGGTAGGGTGGTTTCTTGTTTCTGTCCCCCTGTCTCCAATGGATCCTTTTTTTTTTTACTTGGTCCACTGGCAAGTATTGGATGCCTTCTGAAGAGAACACAGGGGGAGGAGGGTGACAAGAGAGAGGTGTCCTACCCACCCCAGCCCTGGTCACCAAGAAGAAAAATAGACTCATGCCAGTCACTCACACCTGTCCGAGCGGCTCCTGCTTCCTTTGGCAGCCCAGATATGTCAAACCTAAGGTGTTAGCACATCCAAACCAAGAACATTCTAGTCTGGAGGGCAGGCCCAGGTGCCTCCTGATGAGAAGGCAAGAGAAAGGAATGTTCTAGAACAGATGCAGAAATCATTGGGTGGGGAGGGGCCTGTGAGCCAGGACAGCTGCCTTGGGTTGTGGAAATGCCTGGTCCGGCTCCCCTTTGCTTCTCCCTCCCTGAGGTGGTCTCACTGCTTTGGCTTCTGACAAGCTGCCTGTCTGGTGAAGTGGTGAGTGGGTCACCACCAGGCTGCCTGGCCCTGGTTTTTCTCATTCTCGGAAGCTGAGTTCTCTCTATGCTTCGGTCTCCGGTGGGCGTGCCTGTGCCAGGCTCCTTTCAGTCAGAGGTGAGACCCATTTTGCAAATAAGCAATCAGAGGCTCCGAGAGGTGAACGAACTTGCCCTAGCTTGTTGGCGAAGCTGGAACGGGGTGCAGGTGGTCAGAGCCCAGAGCCCATCCCTTGAGCGACCTGGGGGTGAGTGGCCCAAATGGATGAGGCTCAGCTTTCGGAGCCTGGCTGTGTGGACAGAAAGCTCATTGTGGACGCTCCTGCTCTCAGGGGCTCAGTGAGGGATCCAGACCTGTGTGCAGGCCACTGTCTAAACTAGGGCCAGGTCACTGTCTAGGCTAGGGCCAGGTCACTGTCTAAGCTAGGGCCAGGTCACTGTCTAAACTAGGGCCAGGTCACTGTCTAAACTAGGGCCAGGTCACAGTCTCAACTAGGGCCAGGTCACTGTCTAAACTAGGGCCAGGTCACTGTCTAAACTAGGGCCAGGTCACTGTCTAAACTAGGGCCAGGGTGCAGTTATATAAACATCAATGGACACAGCACAGGGCGGTGGCCAAGAGAAGAGTGTGACCGTCAGAGTGCCCAGAGCAGGCTCACTGGGAGGCTGGCCTTGGGGGTTTGCAGGTGGACAGGTGCAGAGGGAACAGCAGGTGCGAAGGCTTGGAGATGGGAAATGCCCTGATGCTCGATGGTCCCCCGATGACAGGGGGCAGAGGGGTGGGGGAGGAGGTGAGAGGGTCAGGCTGGCTTATGAGGGCCATCTGGGGAGCACTGAACAATGATGATGGTGGCTACTGGACCTCTGTTCCAGAGACTTCTCCAGAGGCGCTGGTGGGGTTTTGAGGAGAAAGTATGGAGGGAGAGAGATGTACACCGAAGTTCTCGGCCCCAGGCTGGAGGGAAGCGCCAAGCACAGGAAGGAAGGGCCTTGGTTTCTCTGGGGGATCACCAGGCAGCAAGGTGGGCGAAGCTGTCCCTGGGGGAGGTCGGCCACCTGGCCTTGTCCTGGACCCTGAGCCTGAGAGCAGAGGCTTCTGGGAGGGTGGCCATGGGAGTGCCCAGGTGATGTGGGGAAGGTACAGGTGTGGGACCCTGGACTCTTCTGGAAACAGAGCAAGTGTGCTCCGTGTCACTTCTCTCAGCTGCCCTGGGCTCCCTCATGTTCTTCCAGGGGATTTCTCTTTCTCCCCTCCCCCTTTCAGCCGCAGTCCTGTATCCTGCACCCAGGGGAACTGGCTCTCCCGGTTCCGTGAGTGCAGGTGATTGAAGCCCCGGCCTAGGAGCCTAAACTTGACCTTGACATCTTCTTACTGGGGGAGCTAGAGCTTGTGCCCATGGAAAGTTCCCGGAATAGGGCTGGAGCCCTACTCATACCAGCCCATCGGGTGAGGAACAGAAGGAAGGACACTCAGGCCAGCGGCAGGGTCCTGCTTCCTCTCCTCTCTCCCCCTGTACTTTACCACATTTTAAATATCACTTAAGTGGTGTTTGCCACTTGGGATAGGTACTATTCTCTGTTTCACAGGTGAGGAAACTGAGGCAGAGAGAGGCCGAGTAGCTTGTCCCCCATTGTGAGCCCAGTCAGTGGAGAGCCACACTGCCATCCAGGCTGCCTGGCACCAGAAACACACCTTCATCCACTAAGCCAGGAGTTCTCCAAACGAGGTCCCCAGTCAGCAGCATCAGTGGCACCTGGAACTTGTGGGGAATGCATGTTCTCAGGCCCCACTCGGACCCATTGACTCTGGGGGGCTCAGCAGTCTGGGCTCTGACCTGGGCATTCTGACGCTCGCTCAGGGGTTTCTTTGATTAATCGGCGCCTCTGCTGAGCACCCACTTAGTGCACAAGCTGTAGACCCTCAGCAAAATCATCGTTGGTGGCTGTGCAGTTTCATCGTGTTCTTTGTGGAAGAGGGAGGAAGCCGGAACCCTGCAGGCTGCCACACATGAGCCCAGAGAGCTGCTGTCATTTGCAGATGAGTCCTCCAGGGACCCACCGGTGAAAGGAGGTGAGTCCCCAGGCTGACTGAACGTGCCTGTAAACCCTCCCAGTTGTGTTTTACTAGGGGACCTGTTTCTAAAATTTAAAGACAACTAGTAGATTCACAATGGTAGCTTTGTGGACTTTGTGTTTTCACTTCAGCATTTTGGCTACTAGATGATTTTAAGGACCAAGCAGAACTATCTGGTGGCCTGTATTCCTGATGCCCAAGCTCTGGGAACTGCTACAGAGCCTAGACTACCAGGCCCCGGTGCTGGGCACCGGAGCTCCCTGCTCCTCTAGGCCCGACCCACCTCCCCACAAACTCAGACATAGTTACCAAGACCAGAGAAAGATACAAGCCCCCAAGTACCCCCAACATAAAAAAGCATTTTTGTGCAAAGAGTAGGGAGATAACCTAAAAACAAACCAAGCAGACAGCCTAGAAACACTCCAACTACCGTTTATATAAAGACAGCGAATGAAGGCCCAGCCCCACCCAAGCTCCTCTGCAGACTCAGGAGCCCAAGGACCCCCAACCCAGAATCCAGTCCCCCATGAGCCTCCTGCCACGACAGACAGGATTTTGACATTGCTCCTTCATGTCTCTGAAGAGCCCTCTTCTCTTGCAGGTGACACTCCCCTGTGGGAAGAGTCTATACGGCCTTTCGCCTCAGACAGTCCTGCTGCCCGAGTCCTCGGGCCTTGGCCACTTCCTCGCTGGGCCTGTTACATCCCTCCTCTGGGCTCTGCCATTTTGCACTCCTGCCAGCAGAAGCAGGAGGGCTAAGGTTGGCACAATGGCACTCGCGTGGCATTGCATCGGCCAGCGAGAGTCTCGGGCCTGCCCAGGTTCCGGTCGCATGGAAGGGACTCCGCCCCTGGAAAAGGAGCTGCAAAGTCATGTTGCAAAGGGGCGTAGGTCAGAGAAGGGGACTGTGGGGACATTTTTTGCAAATAGTCTACTGCACTGGGATTGCTGCATTTAATCCTTACAGCAACCCCCTGGCTGAGGGGGGAACTGAGGCACAGAGAGGTTCAGTTCCTTGCCTTGTCCAGGAACTGGAACATAAAGCCAGAGTCTGGGCTCTCACTCCCTGCTCTCAGGCCTGAGCTGTGTGCTGGGGACACGTGAGACACGTGCCCTTGGTCTTGCCCCCAGCGCTTACCGCCCTCACCTCCCAGGGACCACAGTCACGCTTAAGCACCTGGAAACGGTGGGAGGCAGGAAGGGATTCCTCTGGCCATCTCCGGCTTCCCCAGAGGAGGGGTCCAATCCCTCCTACACGCTCCTCTTCCGAGAAAGCCTGTGACCTTCATCCTAGGCCCCAGCACCCTGTGCTCAGATGTGCTCGGTGGCCTTCATCAGCACCCGATCAGTGTGTACATTGGGCTCATAAATAATTCAGGCTGGCAGTCCTTCAGGGAGGAAGCAAACGCCCAGTGCTTACCGCCGGGCAGGCTGCAACAAGGGCCAGGTGAGTCACGCTGCAGATGGCAGGAGGCGGCTCTCCCCGGGCTCCAGGTGGCTCGGGAGCCCAGGACAGCGCTCACTCGTCTGGGAGAAGCTGCGCACCTGGGCCCTGCGGTGCTCAGAGCGCTGTGGGGTGCCTGCCTGCACCCCAGAGATGGAGAGCTAAATGCTCGCTCACCGGGCCAGCCTCCCTTTGGGCCCGGGGGAACCTGGTCCCAGCTCTGCAAGAGCTGCCTTGTGACCCCAAGAAAAGAGGTGAGAACTGCTGAGGTGCTGGCTCTGACAGGATGAACCTCAGGAGCTTCCAGTGGGGACACACCTCCCGTCCTCTTGTGCTGGGAGAAAGGCAGCCCCTATTCGTGGAAGGCGCCGACTTGGTTGGCTCTGGGCAAATTCCTGGCCTCACTTACCCGCTTCCTCATTTCTACAGCGGGTGCTCACCTGGTAGGGGTGTGTCCGTGTGGCACAGAGCGCAGGCACCATGGCCTGGACCTTACTACACACTGCAAGGTTTCCTTCTAAAATGCGTCGCCCTGCCTCTGTCTCCTCTCGGATGGACGTTCACAATCCTTTCCCTGCATTCTACTAGGCAGGAAAGGAAACACACGCTATGGATGTGCTGCTTTTTCTCCCAGTAGCAGGCAGTTAGTGGCTTAAGAGCAGGGTTCTTGCCCTCAACCAGTGCCCGGAAGGGAAGCCCTCAATTGAGTTGACTCTATAGGCAGACTTCCCTCCCCTTCCCCTTCCCCTTCCCCTTCCCCTTCCCCTTCCCCTTCCCCTTCCCCTTCCCCTTCCCCTTCCCCTTCCCCTTCCCCTTCCCCTTCCCCTTCCCCTTCCCCTTCCCCTTCCCCTTCCCCTTCCCCTTCCCCTTCCCCTTCCCCTTCCCCTTCCCCTTCCCCTTCCCCTTCCCTCCTTCCTTCCTTCCCTCCTTCCTTCCTTCCTTCCTTCCTTCCTTCCTTCCTTCCTTCCTTCCTTCCTTCCTTCCTTCCTTCCTTCCTTCCTTCCTTCCTTCCTTCCTTCCTTCCTTCCTCTGGCTTATGTGTTCCATCATTAATGCAGTTATAAACTCAGAAATCCTTATTTATCAAACACCTAAATATACCAGGAAATCCAACTACCTTTGATCCAGAGCTCTCCCATCCAGGCTCCTGTGCCCAGGTTGCATTAGGAAGAGTCATTTTAATCTTTGCCAAGCCACCTGAGAACAACCAGCGGGCAGGCAGATGAGCTCACCTTCTAACAGTTCCGGCAGCCTGCTCATCATGCGGGCACTTCTGATCAAAGGGCCCTGGGCCCTGTGCCCTGTGCGAGTGCGCCCGGGCCGCTCCCTCCTTCTCTCCCTCCGGTCTCCAGGGCTCCAGGAGCTTGTTTATGCTCCGCTTCGCCCTCTGAAGAGCCTGTGCACTGGGACCCGTGCCATGGATGACGCATGATACTGGAGCCCCTTCTGGAAGACTGTCAGACACACCAAACACCCCAGCAAATCAAGACACAGTCACATCGAGATTCTTGTTTTGAGTGACTGTTGTTTCAAAGAGACAGTAGAAGCCCACAGGGTGGCCCTGCAGAGGTGCCCTGCACACCCACAACGACAGTCGGCTGTGACCACACAGAGTCCTCACTCCGTCGCTGGGTTGCTCAGGGGCTTGGTGACTGATTCTGCATGTGGGGGTGCCCTCAAGTCTCCCCACAGAGAGGGCCCTGGCCCTGATACTCTGTCTGCCACCCAGAGGACTCCTGGGCCCAGGGCTTGCTTCCCGCCAGGCCCCACTGCCCTCCTGGGCCACATTAATGCCCAGAGCTGGCATATTGAGTTAATTACAGTAAATTACAAAATAGCCCTTAGATGGGTTGCCCGAAGTTGGTTAACCAGTGGGTGAGCGAATGTTCTCAGCAGAAGCTCACTGTAGAGAGAATGTGTGTATATGGGGGGGGGCTGGATGATTTTTTAATTGGATTTGATAAGTGAGCGCTTAGCCCTTGGGCCAGAAAGAGTGACCTTTTCAGTTTCCTTGATCAATTGATCAGTTCTTGCAAGAATAATCACCATTTACTGAGCTATGACTGTGTACTAGATTTTTAAAAATTCAATGATTCAATATTTCAGATTCCTATTTAAGTTGGGGTCATATCCACTTTACAGACGCGAGGGGGACCTTAGTTGTTTATCATCAGAAAATGAGAATGCTCATTTTCCTCTGGGTCCTGGGAGGTGCACCCCCACTCCCACCCCCACCCAGAGGTGGCCACATGCCTCCTGGCTGATGAATCAGAGCCCCGGTGGGAAGCCAGGAGCCTGGCCTGTGACCTTGGACAGGTCACCCTGGAGCTCGGAGCCTCGTGCCTCAAATGAGGGGCTTGGTAGCTTTATTCATGACGTTGTGTTTCTCCCATCTGGCCCATAAAGACCTAACGTCTCCTTACACAGGCCTACAAGAGCCTCCCCAGTCTGAGTTCCTACATTTCCAGACTCCTCCCTCATGTGAACATTTTGCTTGGGCCGAGATGCTCTCAAGACATAACTTTGGAAAAGAAGAACGTTTGAAGGACCTACACTGCCTGGCTTTGGGGTTTATGACAAAGCTACAGTCATAAACACAGCGTGGTACTGGCATCAAGCTAGACACACAGATCCATGGAACCCAAGGGAGAGTCCAAAAACTGAGCAACCATTGTGTGGTTATACTCCAAAACCATATCTTGAATTAGGATTCCAACGGCTATCACCCCGCAGACACGATTAAAGGGACGGCCACACCAAGTGCTGGCGAGGGTGCCCAGCAGCTGGAACCCATGCACTGCTCTTAGGAATATAAAATGGTACAACCACTCTGGAAAACCATGTGACAGCTTCTTAGGAGGTTAAACACACACCTACAATATGGCCCAGTCACCCCATTAGGTATTGACCAAGAGAAAGGAAAGCACGTGTCCATGCGGACACTCTCGCACAGAGGATTAGAGAAGCTTCACTGTCACAGCCGAGAATGGAAACGATTCACCCGCCCATCAGCAGGCAGATGGACAAACAGACTGTGGTCTCATTCATGAAAGGATGGATATGATATGTTTGCTCTCTTGATTGTGGCCATGGTTTCCACTTTCCATAAACATGCCAACGGCAGCATATCAGATTGTACTTTCAATATGTAGATTATTATAGGCAATTATACCTCAGTAAAGTTGTTTAAAATTTTTTAAAAAAATGCATTCAAAATGAGTGGTCATTAGGAGCACGGCTCAGAAGAGGGACACAGGGGACTTTAAAGGGATGGGATAGTTCTCTATCTAGATTGTGGTGGTGGCTACATGACTTTTAACAATTGCCCAGTTCACCAAATTGCACACTTAAAATGGGTGGTTTTTATTGGATGTAAATTATAACTCAATAAAAGTGGGGGAAAATAAATTTGTCCTACAAAAAACCTTAGCTTATAAAGACAAGGGAAAAATACACTGGAGCTTTGTAATTGTCATTTCTAATAAAGTGAACATTGTACTTACAGAGAAGAAATTAAATATTTTCTACAAAATAAAAATAAATATAACATTTGTTACCTTAAAGCAAAAAGAACCCTCAAAAACCTTCTTTGTGTTGATTATCTGGATATTAAAGGCAACTATGAGCAGAATAATTATTATTGTAAATGTTCGCATTATGTAATCAGTTTTTAACTTTATTTGCTTTAATGCCACGTTAGTGGTTTTTTCCACGAAGTTATATTATTTTCAGAAGTGCCTTGTTACTTTTAATTTTTCACAGAATTGCCCGCAGTGTTCTTCAGGAAGGCATGTTGTGACTAATAATTTGAGTTTGCTGATGAGTTCAATGGAACCTTCCCGGTGAACCCCGATGTTATCAGGTGAGTAAACAGCCTGGGCCAATTCTGGCAAAAGAACAGTCTCAGAGTTTTTGTAATAAAAGCATCAATGATTCAGCCCAGATATTTTCACAGGTTCTGTGTTTGGGCTTCTATCCAGAGAATCTTTCTTTTGTAAATGTTTTTATAAGGCGAAATGTGTCAGGTCGATGTTTTTTCATGTATGATTCTTTTGAATATTTTGTCAAATTTATATGCTGAAAATCATAGGCCAACTCAATTTTACTCCACTCTGATACTATACACACACACACACACACACACATATATCCATCCAACTAAAAGATGGGCTCTACCAAAAACCCACCCCACAAATAGAGATATTCCAAGGAGTGATTTTGGAATTCCAGTCATTCCTATACGCTGTTTGGGCAGGCATTGTGCTATTTAGTCAGTTCCTCCCTTTTTTTCCCAGCTATACATTTAAATAGTCTTTCTGGTTGTGATCTTGTTTTTGATAATTGCAATAATTTGCCAAAACTTTCAAAAGAAGAAGGTTTTGGTTATCTATTTGTTGACTAGTTTCAACAAAATGCAACCAAAATCTAGAGGACCCCGTTACACACACACACACACACACACACACACACACACCCAGTACCATTGTAGATCATTCAGACTGATTCTCAAATGACTTTTTCAAAGGCTCTGGGTTTCTAAAAGCTGACAGGTGGTGGACCTCAGAGGAAGAAAGTAGCTCCTACCCGACTAAGTACTTCTTGTCCATAACCTACATTAGCTTTGTCCCAGAAATTTTGGAGTTCAGTTACTCTAACTCTGTATATGTAAAAATACTCATAAGTTTTGGTATCTGCAGCTTTTATTTCAATTAGAGATATATTGCCGTTTGTTAAGGCTCATTTAGGAATTACATGTTCACCACAAGTAATTACAACTATATTTCCGCTCCATACTTTCTTAATTTAGTCACAGCACATTTCTATGACGATGCTGTGTGACATCATTTGTACTTATATTATCACCACAAAAACAAAGGATATTACCAATATTAAATATTTAACTGAGTTTACACTTACATTTTTAAAAACATCACATGGCACATCTTCAGCAGAATAAATGTTGGAAGCTTTACTTTTACTTAGTGATTTGAATAAAAATTAAATAATTATTCGAATTAACTTAATTGGCTTTTCTATTTGAAGTATCTGATAACACATTAACCTGGCATCTTTCACCTGTTTGTGAAATTCTGCTGCTCCTGGAGCCAACAAGGCAACAGCTACCATTTCATCTTGTAAATGCACAAGAAAACTTGAAAATGAATGAAATTAATTAAAGTTATTGTTCGAACTAAATAAAAAGTCATTCTTCTCCGAGTCACAACCAAACTCAGTGGTGCATTTCAATCCTTGTCTTCGACAGTGTTAAAATAATTACTGACTGCAGTGAGCCCTGGTTTATTGAGCAGATCAACGTCTTCTGGTTTTCACATGATCAAGGACATCACTGACTCATGGTGGGTGATGAATTGTGACAAACATTTTGTGTAAGTCAGGCAGTCACATCAACTTCATTAAGAAACAAAAATTCAATAACTTATCCTTTTGATTTAACATGTACTTTTTTTTTTTTAGTTCGTTGTGGCCAAAGGGGTTTATTAGAAATGTAAAACCTCGTTGCAAAAAGATGAAATAAGCAGTTTCAGAGTCCTACGGTAAAATACACAGTGTAAAACACACAATGGCCCATGTGGCAGAGACGACAGTCCTCTCTAAGGCCAGGGCGGGCCTGCACCTCCCTGCCCTGAACACAGTTCCCAGCACCCAACCTGTCGTGTCTGCTGCTTCCCACCGGCCTTGCAGCTGCGGGCCTGGTAGCTTTGAGCCTCGCTCAGGCCGGACAGCACCATACACCCCACACCCCCCGAAACTCAAAGGGGCTTCCTGTCCGAGCCAGCTGCGCCTGGGTGCGTTTTGCATTGTCCAGGGCCCCCTAGGGCTGTATGTTCTTCTCTTTCCCGCACGTGGCCAACTCCCCGTTGCTGCTGGTGGCCTTCCAGATGAGGACAGGCCCTGGCCAGGCCCGGGTGAGAGAGAAAAGACAGGACTAACACTAACACTAACGCCCCAAACGACGGCACTCCTGTCGGGTGGGCCGGCGCAGGAGCCCTGGGGGTGTGTGTGTCTCGGAAATGGGGTCCATCAGCCACCAGAGCTTCATTTCCTTGGGCTTTCTGGGGTGGCCACCAGCACCCTCCTCTGCCAAGGAGTCCCCTGCCTTCTTCAAAAACCCCTGTGGTTGTCCCAGCCAGCCCAGGGCCAAGTGCAGGACAAAGAAAGCTGAGCCCCATTCTTTTTTTAACCCCTCTCTGCCCCCAGTTACCTTAATAGTAATGGCCAATTAACCCCTCCCTGCCCCGCAGCAGACCCCGCAGGGATTTGGCCCGAGAACTAAGGAGAGGTCTGTGCACGACCTGCGTTTCTTGCTGGCAGATGCTCCATAAACCTGAGCTGTCATTTTAATAAAACAGTGTCCTTACAGCGAGGGTTTAATTATAGGACCGTCGGAACCGTGGGGACGGGCCTCCGACAGACAGGAGGTGTGTCTGTGCCTCGGAGAGACAGCTGGTCGCCGCCTGTGGGCTCGGCTCGTCTTGCCCGGAGCTGGCGTGCCCTTGAGGCTGGCCCGGGTGCGGTGTTGGCCCAGCTGGTCCTTTGCTGGGCACACGCGGTCTCTTCACTCGGGATTCTGGCCCGCCTTCCCGTGGCCTCCCCCAGTTTGGGGTGGGGGTTTGACCTGGTATCTTCCCATCCCCAAAGAAAAGACTGTCTCGGGGAAGTGGAGAGGGTGGCCCATCAGCTGAGCTAAAAACGCGTTCAGGTCCCGCCTCCCCCGTGTGAGAAATGCTGTCCTTCCCATCAAAAGACAAAGTGACTCTGAAGGAGCTGGCCCTGAACGGCCTGCTTTCATTTCAAGGCCAACTTCAGTCTTGTTTTCATCAGGAAAGAAATAAAGGAAAAAAGACAAAAAGACAAGAAAAAATGTCACCCAGTTGATCCCTGACTCCCGGCCTGGGAGTGTTCTGGGCCCAGGCACAGGGTGGCGCTCTCTCCTGCCTGCCGGGTCACAGCCTCTCGAGGTCCTGACCTGGAGGAGTCCCCGCAGCCCTCAGAGCTGAGAGTAAAACTAGCCCCTCTGGGCTCCCCCTCTTAGGAGGCTCTGAAAGGAGGGTTGTTGACCCTTAAAATGTTGCCCACTTTCCTGTCACACAGCGATAAGTTGTCACTTTCCCCAGCCTTCCCTCAGGGGAGGGGTGCTGGGTTTCTGGCTCACCACGGTGGCCCTGACCACTGTGACAAAAGCCAGCTGCGCACACACTGGGGGTCTTGGGGGACCGAGACCATCACTCCGCGTGATTTCACACCACGAAGCAACTCTTTCGTTAAGGACGGCCCAGAGCACTGCACACCGCGGTCTCATCCTGAAAGGGCGCTTCCTCCTGTTCCATGCTCTCAGGACGGGGGACCGAAGGCTGGCAGAATGTCCCGTGGCTCCCGCATGTGTCAAGGACACGGTAGGGGAGGCGGCCTCACGCTGGGGCCCTCACCTGTCTGCTGGGTGGGCTGTCGCCCAGCTGAGCGCCACGCTCCCCGGCCCGAGCCGGCCCCCTCAGCACCTGCTGCGGGACGCGGGGAAGGTTCTGGGTGGGGCTGGAGGTAACAGGTGTCTGAAAGCCCCAAGGTCAGAGGAGCACTGAACGAGCTTTCAGCCTGGAAACCTCAGAGGCCGCAGGTGTAGCCTGTGAGGAAGAGGCTGGTTAGCCTCAGGCCGCCGGCTCCTGAGGGGCCTGGTCCCCGCCCACGGGGCTCCCGGCTCAGGGCCGCAGACCCACATGGGGCGCTTGGCGGGATTAGGTCATTAATCCCCACACCTTCCCTGTGAGGTAAGTGTTACTATCCCCGGTTTCCGGGACCCGACAAGAGAAGACAGGCTGGATGGCCCCATAAAGCAGAGCTCTGGGCCCCTGGCACTGGCAAATCAGAGCGACTAGGGGTGAGGACCCCGTGTGGGGGACAACAGACGTGGTAACAGGAGCTCAGAGCCGTCATCCCCACCCTGGCAGGTCCTCCCCAGTTTCCCTTCCCTTCATGGCACCCTGGAAACTCCCATGCTCTTCCTGTGTGGCTGACGGTTTGGGGGGGCTACTTTGGGGATGTGGGGTGCTCCAGGCAGCACTGATCAAGGTTGGTGGGGTCTGGAGGTCTTCAAGCTGGGACTGGGTGGGCCACCCAGCTGGACACTGAAGCTTTGGGGGCACAGAGGTGCGCCTTGCCTGGGTACTTTTTTTTTTTAATTCTCACCTGAGGATATTTTTTCCATTGATTTTTAGAGAGAGGGGATAGGAGGGAGGGAAGGGGAGGAAGGGAGAGAGAGAGGGAGAGAGGGAGACGTTGATGTGAGAGACATCGATGGGTTACTTCCTGCATGCGTCCCCCACCAGGGCCGGGGATCGAACCTGCAACCGAGGTACATGCCCTAGACCAGGAATTGAACCCACAACCCTTCTGTGTGTGGGCTGATGCGCTAACCACTGAGAAACACCGCCCAGAGTGTGGGTACTTCTTTTTGGAAAAAAGCTTGATGCCTTTGAAGACACCCCCCAACGGGGAATGGAGAATGTGTTTTTCTGAAGCAGATGATGATCCTCAAGATAGAGCTGCCTTCAGGCGCCCTCGGCATCCGGGGCCTGAGCTGGGGGCTCGGGGGCCCCGTCCCTGCTGGGGGTCCTGAACGCTGGGGGCTTTGGCTGACAATGTTTATTCCCCTGCCCGGAGGACCCGCCCCATCCGCCGTCCTGGACATGTTGACGCAGGGATCTGACCCCAGTGGGCTGGGGCTAGGAGGTGAGGACTCTGGGGTCGAGTCGAAATTCCACCCGAAGCAGCCAGTTCTCCACCTGGGCCTTTGTTTCGGGTGGGACATGGGGAGGGTACTGAATGGTCTCAGGAGTCCCCCACCCCCACCCCAGCCCTCCTTCTGCCCAAACCCTGTAATTCCAGCCCCTTTTATCTTTGTTGGGGCTGCCTCCACCCTGCGCCTCGACTCTCAGGCCTTGGGGTCCCAGTAATCTCAGTGCTTCTCGCGGCCTCTCACCTCTTGACAGCCTCTCTTAACTTAAGGGGGGAAAATCAGGAGAAAAAAAACCACACCTTATTTTCACTACCGTCTAAATGACATTTAGAACGCCTCCGTTCTGTTTGTGGACACCGATGACCGCCGGTCACTCTCAGCCGTGGGGCTGGTTGGGCCCGGGGCCGGCCCCGCAGCCAGCTGGGCTCAGAGAAGCAGACGCGATGGTATCTGACTTAGCTGTTTCACGTTCTGCTAACTGCGTTTTAGCACCTTTGGTTTCCTTTGGAATCGCACATGTTTTATCTTAACGCATTAATCTGAGGAGCATTCCTGGCATGAAAAGGTCAGGAACCCCCCACTTCATATCAATGCCATCTCCGTCCCCACCCCGAGGCCTCTTCTCGATGGGGCCACCCTCCTTCCTCTCGGCCGCTTGTCCCTCTCCTCCAGCCTGTAGCCCCCAGTCTGCTGGGGCCCAGCTCTGGCCAGACACTGCTTTTTACCAGAAAAGCCTTAATCCCCAAATGTGAGTCAAGGCCCTCTGTGAGCTGCCCTCCCTTCGCCTCCCCACACCTGCGCCCACCCCCGACATCCGGCACCTGTCCCCAGGAAGGCATTGTTCACATAGACGGTGTCTGCCCAATGCTGAGCAGTCAACATTCAAAACCAGGATGGGATCGCGGTGCCTGGGAGGACCTGGGAGGCCCACACAGGAATCCCCTCGGTGCCTCCGAGCCCTGCTTTCTTGGCTCACAGGTGGGGGCAGAGGTGAGATCATCCTTGGAGCTCCCCCAGGGGAAAATGGAGCCGGCGCTATTAAAATCTTATCAGATCCTTTCTGGGGGGCGCTGGAAGGAGCCCCAACCCATGCTGGAGCCCCGCCTCCCCAAGGGGCAGGCAGAGGGGGAGCTAAGAGGGCTCATTCTCTCCGACCCCCAGGAACAGTCAGCAGTAAGGGATACGCCTCCAGGTCTTGTGGGAGGTGGGCTTCCTGTCCATGGTCTCCCCTGCTGGCCTGTTGTTGCTTCCTGACATCAGGGGTGACATAGGTGGGCACAGGTGTCCAAGGGTGTCCACCTGGGGAGGCCATGGAGCATGGGAAGGAGAGCAAAGCTTTGGGGTCCGTGCATCTCCACTCCCCAGCTGTAGGACGGCCTGTGTCTTGGCCTTGATGGACATCAGTTTCCCCATATGAATGGGGCTTGGGTCTCCTGATGGGGTTACAAGTGCAGTGAACACGGAAAGACCCCGTTGCCCCCACCTTGCCCTTCCCCGCCGTGTGTCTGGTTCAGGTGGCGCTTCGTGTGGAGGGAGTCCTTTCCACGTCGATGGAAGGGTGCTGAGGACTGGCAGGCAAACTGAGGCCTCCTGGGTGCCCTGCCCAGAGGACACACAGGACCTCAGCAGAGGGTGGTCCTGCTTGGACTGGTGCTGTGACCGTGGGACTCGGGATAACAAGCCCTTTTTCTCGTGGGAATGAGCGGCTGGTAACTGCCCTCTGCCCCAGGTCATCAGTGATGTTTGTAAACTCTCCCCTTTCCCCCAGAGGGAGTTTGGGCTCGACTCATGGACAAGGGCAGGCTTGCTGCTGGAACAGCCTGGGCTCCCCTGGGTGGCCACCCCCAGCCCTGGCTGCGTGTCAATCTCCAGCAGGCCCCCAGAGCAGGTGTTCCTCTGATGCTAGCACACCTGTCTGAGGAGCACCTGGCCGGCGCCCTGCACGGCCCCAACGGAGGCAGGGCAGGGAGGGAGCCTCTCTGTGGGCCGGGAAGGATGCTGGCGGCTCTTACTCAAAAGACCAGGGAAACTTGGGGCAAAGCTGCCTCAAGTAATGCTGTCGTCCCCCACCCCATCCCTCCATAGCAGAGCTCTTGCTCCCAACAATCTTGTCGTATTGGGCAAAAAGTCACAGAAAACCCTTCGGGGACCTTTTAAAGAGCATTGAAGCCAGATGCCTTTAAGCTGAGTAGCGTAAGTCTCTCTCTTTTTAGAGCAATCTGGGAATATGCTGATTAGTTGGACCAGGACCCCCTGCTCTGGTGCCCACCCCCCAGCTGTGTCACTTGCCCACGAAGAAAAGAGGCCCAGGCTGGCGAGATGGGAAGTGCGAGGCAGTTCCCTATTGCATCCAGTGCCTGCGCACGGATTCCATAGGAATCCTTTTAATACCATAACTGGGCGCAGGCACGGCCCATTTTGTACATAAAGTTTTATTGGAGCCCAGTACACACACTTGTTTCATATTGTCTGTGACTGGTTCCTCCCAGCAACGTGTTGGTCGCGGAATTAGGGTGTTGTGACCAAATTTCCGCAAAGCTAAATGTATTTGTTTCCAGGACCATTTGCTGACCCTGGCTGAAAGCAGACAAGCAAATGCACTCGTGGGGGCGTCCAGTGAGGAGAAGGCCTGGCCTGGGGTAGGAGGGACTGATCTTGACCCAGACAGACACCAGTCTTATGAGCAATGTCGAAGGCTGGCTTTGAACATCTTTTGTAGTTTACTACACATTATGAACTGTGGGGCCCATGGCCGGGACCCCGCATCTTCCCTTTGATGATGTCATCACTGTCAGGACTGTCAGTGCAGGGACCACAGGACCCTTTTGCTGGAGGAGAGAGAGTTAAAGAGTAAGAGAGATTTCCAGCCTCTCCCCACTCCCTCTGATGGATACATGCTGCTGCTTCTGAAATATCTGTGACTCAAGGCACCTCCGGAGAGATCAGGAAATTAGCAGCAGGTGATATTCAAGCTGCTGGGAGCTGGTCACACACATTTTGCATATATTTTTAAAAAATATGTCTTTATTGATTTCAGAGAGATGAAGGGAGAGGGCGAGAGAGACAGAAACATCAATGATGAGAGAGCCATTGATCAGCTGCCTCCTGCCCGCCCCGGACTGGGGATCGAGCCCACAACCAGGCATGTGCCCTGACAGGGAATCGAACCGTGACCTTCTGGTTCATGGGTAGATGCTCAACCACTGAGCAGCACCAGCCAGGTTCACTTACATTCTTGCATCTTTGCTGGACAAATAAAAGCACCCTGCATGGGTTCCGTCTCCCAGAGGTCAGCGGTCCTTAGAGTCGGGACTTTCCTCGGGCACCGAGCTTTCCCCTGTCAGCAGTGACACCCACATCGGCCTTTGCAGGTTTCAGGGAAGACACACCAGTCCCTTTAATTAAAAGGAAAAAAGTCTTCACCTTGAGCATGGAGAAGTGAACAGGAGGACTTGGGTGTCAGAGGGCGACACCCCCTGGTCACAAGCACACCCACCCCCACATGGTATGTTTGTCCATCTGCAGAAGGAAAGTGTGCGTCTTTCAATACTGCCCCTGAGAACCATCTGACTTTGGCTCTTTCCCGGGAGCAGGGCCTGGCCGGTGTGTCACCCGCCGCTTCTGCAGGAAAAGGTGATGGCGGGAAACCTGCTCTTCCCAAACAATCAGCCCAGTGTTCCTTTAGGGGTCCTGGCTGGTCTCCAGGTGTGCACACTGTCACCTATCTTCAGGTGTCCTGGCTTCCGGCCAAGGCCAGCAGGTCTCTCCCATTCTCTGCCTGAGCCAGGGACCCCACCTGGAGGAGCCCTCTTAGGCCTGGCCCTGGCTAAGGGTGAGCAAGGGGACCTGCATCAGGACCTGCTCAGCTCCTTCTCCAGGTGAGGCTCCGGGCAGGGCAGTCCCTCCCCACCTCCTGAGGAGACACCACCCCTGTGAGAGCTTTGAGGCCTGTAGAATGTACCAGGATCCTTATAAAGCCAGTGGTCATCGCTAGGGAGCAGGGACAGGAAAGCGCAAGGGCGGGGACCAGTCTCACAAGTCTTACTTGGAAATGGAGTGGCATGTCTGAGGCTACTGTGGAGAGAAAGGGCCCAGGGCCCAGGGCCCAGGAGGGGGCGTGGGACCAGAGAGGAGGGATTCTGGTCAGATTCCAGGAAACGGATTAACCGGGTCACATCCCGTAGAATGCTCCTCTTGTTGAATTTCTGGGCTCCGGCCAACATTCCAGTCCCCTATCAGGCTTCTGATAAGGAGACACTTCAGATCCCTCTTTGTTTTTCTCCTTGGAGGGAGGGGAGAGTTTAAAAGAAGACACAGTTGTATACACATTTGTCTTGGGGCTTTGGCGGGCGCCTCAAAATGCAGGGCGAGGTTTTGTCATGAGTCATGGACTCAGAGGATAACAGACTGTCCCTGGTTCTTCGTGCACCCCGGCAGAGGCAGGCGTCCGCCGACCGGACCGGGAACCTGGGAGCTGAACATGGTGTCCTCTGTCCCGGGAGGTGAGGACCCAGCTCGTGTGCGCTGGATGGCTGATAGCCCAGGGCGGGGAGCTCCATCTTTGCCCCAGCGAGCCAGGTGAAAACGGAAGGGGCTGCGCGTGGGTGAAATGTTGCCTGATATCAGGACATACAGGGGAGTGGTCACTAGAAAGCCTAGAAGTGGCAGCAACAGCTTCGAAAGGAAAACTGGCCATCTCAGGTCTATTAGCACTTGAAAGCAAAAGTGGGAGTCGAAGGTCAGTGTGTGGCATTTATAGAGAGTCAACTCCTGGGGCGACAGAACCTGGGGACCCATCGTATGGCTTCTCCATCCTATGACCACTGGAGTTGCCATAGGATGGAGTAGCCATAGGATAGAGTAGCCATTGGATGGAGCAGCCTGGGATGGAGTTTAAAAAATGTGTAATGAAAAAAACAAAACCTCCACACTAACGTGCTCATAGGCGCTGATGCCTCAAATGAAATACAAATCATGTTCCATCCTGGACCTGCTCCCCTCCTGCCCCTGAGCCCTGACGGGGAAGGAGGGGGGCCCAGGACTCCCCATGACTGGGAGATAGGCCTGAGGGTGACTTCCAGCGAGTCTCTGGGGACCGCAGCTGGGTTTTGTGCAGTGTCTGGCTCCGACCCTTCGCTGGGCCCAGTTGCCTCTCTCTGCCCCAGGCCCAAGGTCTAGAAGAACTGGCTCCCGCCCCGGCTCTGCTGCTGGCTGTGTGGCCTGTGAGTTATTCCTTCCCTCTGGCTGCCCTCTTTCCTCACCTGTGAATTACAGACAGCAGCCCGGGCCTAAGGTCATCGGGCTGGATGTTAAAGCTCTGGCCCTTTATAAATGTGCGCTTTGTCTGTGCGTCTCTTAGGAAAGAATGAGGAAGCGTTATGAACATTTCATTTCCCTTTCCTTTTAGAATTATTATTTTATAAATTAATCCTGTTTCTCAAATTCGAAGGACAGAGAGTGATTTCAGGGACAGCAATCGAGGAAATGGGCCACGTTTAAGAAGAGCAGCAGGCGCCAGGGGAGATCTCCCCCTTAAAACCCTCAGACTCCAGAAGGTGCCCCCAGGAGAGGCTTCCCAGGCCCCCGGCAAGCGCCGAGGCTGGGGCAGGGGCCTCCAGGATGCATCCATGCCTGATGCACCCCTGAACTGCTCACTACCCTCCCTCCCCACCCGAAGACCACTCGCAGCGGAAAGGAGAAAATAGATCTGATGTCGTCATTCTGGATTTTGAGATCAACATGGAATAATCATGTTTACCCCTTGTTGGACTCCAGAAACCTGGCCAGCAGTGTCTCAGAAGACAGGAGAGCAGTTTCTCCTTTGCTTTTTGCAAAGCAGGGCGCAATTCCCTGTCCCTTCCTGGGACTTGTAGGAAGGACGCTGGGAAGAAGACGGACGCCCTCCATGTGCCCCATTCCTGTCTCCCCACCTGCTCGATGGTTCTTCTGTTACCTCCTTCTGCTACTCCAACTTTTTTCTTAAGACAAACCTCAACCTTGCTGAGTCCCTGACAAAATTGATGTGTGGGAGCCTGCTGCAGGGGGTGGCAGGCAGGACCGCCTATGGACTTTGCAGAGCCCAGTGCAGGGTGAAAATGCAGAGTTCCTTGTTCAGAAAGGATTAAGGGAGTCAAGACATTGATGGCAGAGCTTAGGAGGAGCTCGGCCCCCTTCTGAGCCCGGGGCCTCCGATGTGCATGCCCTGGTGGCCGGTCACAGGACGTGTCAGCCCCAGGAATGGACAAGTAGAGCAGAGGGAGACTGTTAGTGTTTTGCGTGTACCATGGAGCTGAGTGTTGTGCAGCTAAGCCACACCGAGGGAAGGTGCTGCACTTGTCCAGACCGCCTTCCCGCCCACGCTCACCCCAAGGAGAAGGCAGACACATGTCGGCCTGAGAATGAAAGGGCCTTTCAAACTGAGAGGCAATGGCATTTATTTGAGATCGATGAGAATAGCTCTTTGGGCAGCACTTATTCGGGCAGGAGCCCAAATGGCGATTCCTATTAGGCGACAAAGGCCAGGGGTGTCGATGAGAAAGGGAAGGGGGACGATTACACCCATAGAAGGAAGGCATCGCTATCGGTGCCGATAACATAGCATAGTGACGTTCATTCTAAATAATGTTTTTAATTTTCAGTCCCATCGTCATCAGTCCAGTAGCCATAACATCTGCCTTCTTGTTATCTTTGCAGACAGCTCTTTGGGACACACTGTTTAGTCCCAGGCCACAGGCTATCCTGCCCTGTTGTAACATTCCAGAGGCCTGAGGCACCGGACATGCCAGGCGGTTCCTCTGGGGTGGCAGCTCCCGCTCCCTTGGACAGTGGCTCCGTTTACTTTACTGTTTACACACCTGGGAAGCGCCCAGACAAACCTCCGCTGGGGGGGGGTAAAGTGGGGCCCACCTGCAGGGTCAGGGCCAGGGCCAGGGGCAGGGGCAGGGCCAGGGGCAGGGGCAGGGGCAGGGGCAGGGGCAGGGCCAGGGGCAGGGCCAGGGGCAGGAGCAAATATCAGTTGGTGAGGTTTAGATGGAGTTACGGTTCTCTCCTGGCTGGCCTCGATGTGATCAACAGGTTTTAGAAACACAGTAGAATTGGACTTTGTTCTCTCACAGGGCGGCACTGAGGTCGGAGGCCCTGGGGGAGACACAGCGGGGCCAGATGTCCCTCGGGGGGAGACCCGGCCCGTGAGGCTGCAGAAGTGGCCTCCTCGCCTGGCCCTGCCGGGGGCTTCTGCTCGCCCCTCGCCTTCCCACCCTCAGGCATCCCGGAGCCGGGAAAGAGGCGTCATCTCATTGCACTGACCGAGGCCGGCACCTCGCTAAGGTCAGACGGATGCTGAGCGCCTGTGTCGGGGAGGGCAGAGGCTGTCCACTTTCGGAATCCACGCGGGACACGCTCTCAGCCTGCGGCGCTGGCTGGGAAGCTCACTTCCTGCGAGGCCCGCGGCGGGGCCCTAGGGCGCTGCTCGGCCTGTGGCTGGGGGGCCCCGCGGCTGGGGAAGCGCTGCCCCGGCTTCGCGGGCCCCACCTTTCCTTCCGCGGGAACCCAGCACACCGCTGGGTGAACCTGGATTCAAACCCTGTTGTGTTTAATTTTGAAATTTTATAATTAATCTTTATTGCTGAATCTTTCTGTTGCTTAAAATTTAGCGTTTAAAAATTACAAATGAATGTCTATACAAAACTAGGCTTATGCTGTATATCAAGTATTTTTTTAACAGATCATGAATGTTTTCCCTTATTAGTCTCCTGGACCATTTCTTAACAATTGCAAAATGTCCTATTATATGGATTTACCATATGCATTTATTCAGTGTCCAAATGTTGGTGGCTTTACATTGTGTACAATTTTTTTTTAGTGTAAAACTGTTTTATTTTAACAATTCCTGAATGAGGTCCTTTAACTCGGGACCTCTGAAAAACACAGGAATTTTGGAAGCCAATTCAATAGTTTGGCTGGACTATACCTGGGGTTACACAAGAGCGAGGAGATCTGTCCATGAGTAATTCTAACACCTGAGCTACAGGTTTGGTCTCACGGCGACTGCTCCCTTCCCACTGTACAGGGAGACACTTCTGGCTGAAGGGGGGGCAGAGATCCCTGGCACTGGGTGTCCTCCTCCTTAGCACTGGGGGTTCTTTCTGATTCCCTCTGCTTTCCCCGGGCCCTCAGTTGTTCATTTGTCGTCCTGAACTACGAACACTTACTGCTGCTCCCGCCATGGGCTCTGTTGTTCCCCATCTCTTGGCCTTGGACACCCACGGGGATGTCACCCTACTTTGGCATCGCTTTACCTGGGATTTGCACCCGTTGATCTTGTTGACAACATGACTTCAGTGTTGTAATTGTGGAGCCAGACAAAACTGTAAGATGTGCCGGATCCCAGGGGAGACCCTGTTGACACCTGCACCCGCTGTCACCCTGCTGGACCGGGAGGTGAGGAAGGGAGCCCATGGGCTGAATCTGACGGAGGGTGAAGTCTGGTCCTGGCGCCCTCAGCCTGCGGCCTCCGCCCTGTGGTCCAAGGTGGTGACCCCAGCTCCAGCCAGAAGACAGCAGAAGAGGAGAGGAGGGCGTGTCCACCCGAGGAACTGTGCCCGCGTTGCCCCTTGCGCGTCCCGTTCCATTCCATGGCCAGGGCCATGGGTCCAAGGCTGCCTGTGTCGCGGGGAACGTCTGGACTCCAAGCTGGGAGTCGCCCTTGGCAAGCAACTCTGTCCTCTCAGGGGGGACCCCGGTCTGCCCAGGGAGGTAACTTTTTCTTATTTGGCAAGAGATTTTTTTTTTGAGCAGTAGGGAGGCTTAGAATAAAACACGGAAATGATGACTGAATCAACCACAGACGTTGCTCCTGGAGGGCTAAGTTTACAACAGAACACCGGGCAGGTCTGGCATATAAAGCATTTGAAATAGAGAATCTGGCACCTTCCAAGACCCATCAGATTGCCGTTGTGATTTGGGTTCCAACTATGAGCAGTTGACTTCAGACCTGTGGTGTAAGTGGAAGAGTATAAGAACATTTTATTAAATTCGTACACGACACTGCGGAGAGTGGGACACGCGATGATCACCCCATTCAAGCTCCATTTGTGAGACTGAGCGGGGCGCCTTCCGTCCTTGGGAAATTAGCTTCTTTGAGCCATTTGAAGTCATTTTAAAAGATGATAAATTCACACTCGCCGTTTAAAATGTTGGGGCTCAGATTCACTGGGTCTGCAAATGGGACTGATTACACCAGGGAGACTGCGCTGTGCCGAGCCCCCGACTCCTGCCCTTCGCAGTTTTCTGCGCTCTCCCCTCACGTCCTGTGGCCCCATCCACCGGTTTCTCTCTGGCATCTTCAGGACCTCCACTGAAGAGACAGGTTCAGTGGAAGCCTCTGCCTTCCTGTTACCCCAAACGTGAGAGCCTATCCCAGTGAGGGGTTCCCCCAGAAAGCAGCCCTGGGGCCCGGCCTGGCCCAGGGCAGTGGAGAGACCTCCTTCCGTCGAGCTGCGGGCACAGCAGGGGCCGGGGCAGTCGGTCTTAACAGCTTTGGAAGCCCCGAGTAATGTGCACAGAAAGTGGATGGAACTGCATCTTCGGGCTCGGGGTTTGAAGGGGCTCCCCCCCAGGCACCTCCTGGCCTGGGGCAGGTGACTGACCCCTTTGGGCGAGGCTTGGTTTTCCCTGCAGCAAATCCCGAGAGTGAGTGAGGTCGTTGGGGCCTGCTGACTGGACCCAGCCCCTGGGCCTCGGTGTCAGGCACCTGGGCCTGCTCCCGGCCCGTCCCGTCCCTCTCTAGCCGTGTGACCTTGGCTGGACTCCTCTTATCCGGCCGCACTTCTCTTCTGTAACCAGTGATAGCGACGGCCCATATCCAGGGACTGGCTCCCGGCCACACTGGGCGCACTGGGCGGCCTTCTTGTCTCTCAGGGTGGAGCAAGGTCTCACAGCTCCGCGTGGGGACCACCCCACGACAGGACACGCCGGAGACACCAGCCGCCCAGTGGGCACGTGACTTTTGTTCCGTTCTCTGTTGACCGGGGCGTTTGACAACCCTGCTAGGCTCATATCAACTTGTAGAAAGCCGAGTGTGATGCAGATGATCCTGCCTGGTGGCAACACGAGTGGGTTCTGTCCTGTAGCGATGGAAGTAGTTTAAGGACCACAGGCCACTGGCGGGACCGTGGATGGCGTCGCGGAGCCCCGTGCACCGTGGCAGCGCTCCTCCTATCAGACACTATCGTCTTCCATTGTGTCTACAGTTTGGGAACCAGCTTGACCCTCCTACTGGTTTCCTCATTCTCAAGATCAACAAATCACTGGCAGATGCTGACCCTGCACAAGAGTCATCCTTTGACCTTTTAAAAATTCTGCTTCACCACCCGGCCAGTGTGGCTCAATGGTTGAGTGTCGCTCCATGAACCAAGAGGTCAGGGGTTGGCTCCTGGTCAGGGCACATGCCCAGGTCTCGGGCTCGATCCCCGGCAGAGGGCATGCAGGAGGCAGCCCATCGATGTGTGATGTTTCTCTCTCATTGATGTTTCTATCGCTCTCCCTCTCCCTGCCTCCCTCTCTAAAATCAGTTTTAAAAATTGAAATATATATATATTTTTAGAACTTCTGCTTCATCAAGGGTATCATTCTCCGCTCTCATTCTAGCCCAGGGGCTCTGCCTTCTCCATGGTTTGTCCACTTCATGTCAACTCCCCTCCTCTCTCCTCTACATGCCCTCCCTAGCAGATTCATCCATCTCAGGACTTTGCGTATCCGTGTGTGACTCCAACATTTATATCTCTCCAGGATGGACCTCTCCCCTGAACTTGCCCCGTGTCTATGTGTTCCATGTCTTACGAGCGTGTCGTATTTAACGGGCACGAAGTGAACTCCTAATTACCTGCTGTGCCCCGAGCTCGATTCTTCCCTGACTTGGTACACGGCAAGGCCGCTTCCAGTTCAAGCGGGGGGAGTCTGAAGCTGGAAGGGAAAGTGAGAGTAACCTGCAGGTGAGACAAGGTGAGAAGGGGATGGGGGGTGGGCAAGGGGGAGCAATCGCGAGGTGAATAGAGAGAAGAGATTGAGAGGAGGCAGAGAAACTGGGTGAAGTAAACTGAGTCTGGCAGCTTTGAAGGTTTACCCAATTGCAGGCCAATTACTTCTAATAACACCTTGGAGCTCCTCGGCGCCTCCTCTGGGGGCTCAAAGCCTTTTACTGACACTGTAAAGCTGCAGGACATTCCATCTCGGGAGACGCTATTATCACCATCGCCGTTTAATAGGCAAGGCGATGAGACCGGAGAGATGGAGGGACTTGCCCAAGGTCTCGGGCTGCTCATGAGGGACTAAGGGAATGTTCCCTCTGTTAGCATCTGCCTCCCGGGCAAGGCGAGGGGTATGGCCTGCCTCTCAGGCTCTCAGAGCGCACCCTGCCACACAGTCACAGGAATTAATTAGTAAGCCGCCGGTTCTCCCTGCACTCTGAGGCCAATGCTGTTTTTCAAGTAGAGGACACCCTGACTCGAGGGGTGGGGGCAGGTGACTCCTCCTAAGTCACTTGATGTGTCAAGGCTGGAACTGGGACAGGTGAATTTCAGGGTTTGGAGGCCAAGGTGTACCCCGGGAGGAAGGAAACACCACATCAGGCGCTGCAGTGCCTCAGCGGCGCATCAGGCACCTGCAGGGCCCGCTGGCTCGACCCCTCTCTGCCGTCACTACTTGGGGCTTCCTTCCGCCGCCTTGCTCCTGTGGGCCTCGGCTCCTCATCGCACCCCTTCCTCTGCGGAGGTGGGCTTCCCTCCTCTCAGCCTGCCCGTCCCCCCCCTCCCCGCCCCTAACGCTTAGCCAGGCCCTCCCTGGCTGAGGGGTCTGCCAGTCAGGTGGCCGTGGCATTCCTCAGGCTGAGTCCAAGAGGTAAACTGCAAATAAAGCAGCTCCTGCCCTCAAAAAACCCCACAATCCCCAGCACAGCAGCCAAGAATGTACCTGAAAGGGCATGATTTCTTGGCTTCCTAGCTCCAGAAGTACCCTTTGTACCTTTATTAAAATGAGAAAAATGCAGAGCATTCTTGAGCTGCCGTGGCCTCCGGGGAAGTCCTGTGGAGACTGGCAGAGGCAGGCTGCTAACCACCCTGGCCTCGGGCACCCGTCCTACTCCAGCAGGTTCCCAGGCTCTGGAGCAGGGAGGGGGCCGCAGGGGAAGGGCGCTCCCTGCCTTGAACGCAGGGCTGTTGAGAAACAAGCCGAGGAGCAAGAGAATGAAGGTGGAGGTGGCAACTCAGCAGTTGTGCCACGCTTGTGACACTGCTTGCACCCATGACTACCGATGACACCTGTCAGACATGCTCGGTCTGCTTCCTCGGTAGATCAAAGGCTCCATGGTAACAGCACTCAGGTGTTGCAAACCTTTGTAGCTCCAGGGACAAGCGTAGTGCCTGGCACATTAGCAGGTGCTCAGTACTTTCTCTGAGATGGACGGATGATGGATGATGGATGGAGAGTGGATAAGGGAACGGATGGCAGTGAATGAATGGGTGGAGGGGTAAATGGAAGACGGACGGGTGACTAAATGGGTGGAGGGGTGATGGAGAAATGATGGCGGTGGATGGACGCTGAGTGGATGGTGGATAATGAATGACGAATGATAATTGGAAAATAGGTGGATGGATAATGGATGGACGGAGGGATGGTGGATGGATGGATGGATGGATGAAGAAATAAACAGGGTTCTGGAACATAAGGAAGAGATTTGGGATACTGCCAAGATCCCCATTGTACCATGTCATTGAGTAACACACTTAAAAGGGCCAAGCTTAAATATGGGGTGTATAGGAAGGCACCCCCCCCTTGTGTCCTACATAAGCAGCCCATCAGAGATTCTTGGGCCAACCCTCTACCTTCAGGAGCCATGGGGCTGGGACAGACAGGTGGCAGAGCAAGGGAGATAAATGAATGAGGGAGGAAGGGGAAGGCTGGGAACTGGGACAGTATGGCCTTCTTGCTCCCCTGACCTCCTGCTGTGCTCCACTCTGCCTCCCAAATCAGGCCAGCTAGCCCCAGCCAGGTTGGCGGTGCTTGTAAGAATCTAACCTGGGGCCTGGCTCTGCCTTGACGACAGGGGCCCCAATTATATCTGTCCGTTCATTGACACCTTTCATCTGGCTGCATCACAGCAAGGGCCATGATTACATCCCTGTCTTAGAAGGGACATAAAACTGGGGCATCCAGAACGTGCCTTTCAAGCTGTGGCATGACTTTACGAGGTGCCAGAGAAGTTCTGGGAGCTGGGGGAGAGAGGGCACTAATTGCATGTTGCTCCTGAGCCCCCTCCCTGGTAGTCAGTTCTGTGTGGGGTGCCTGGGAAGCAGGAGAAGACTGAGAGGCAAAGCAGGAGCATGGTCAGTGCCGTCTAGCTGGGCCTGGCTCCCAGACCATGGTGACCTCCAACCTCCAGGCCGAGCCAGAGTGCTGCTCCTTCCCGCGAGAGTCAGATACCCATGCCCGCCCCACTTCTCCCTTCCTACCCACTGGGCCTGAAAACGCACCTCCTTTCCAGGCAGAGACGGTTTTACCTGGAAATGAATGAGCGTAAGCCCCAGGACCCTCATCTGCAGGCCTCTGGGGTTGCGCAGAGCTGGGAGCTGTAGAGGACTGTAGGGGGCGGGGGGGGGGGGGGGGGGGGGGAGCCAGAATGCAATTCATGTCAGCATTTCTGGTAAATTGCTTAAAAGAGGTTGCACAGGGAAATCACTTGAATTTTTACAGCTTTAGCAATTTCTTGTGATTTGTTCTCATTCTAAATAGGAATTCATATTTGTACCTAATTTGTAGTTAACAATTTTTGTATTCTTTGCCATAAAAAGGGCCCATAAATCATATACAAATTACATAAGCCTACAAACCTGGACAGGCTCCTGATCGCAGGTCCATTCACATTTCGATGGCACATCATTGCAAGCTTGAGACCCACCCAGACATCTGCACCCACAGGCCCCTTCACCCTCACAAAAGGACTGGGACTGCACAGGCTGTGGTCCTCCTCTTCGGGGTTCCTCCAGGCACTGAGCTGTGTGGCCACAGGCAGTCTGGGCCTCCTTGGGCCTCCGCCCCGGCCAGCTCAGGACCAGTGAGACCTCTCTGGCCCTCCTGCCCCATGAGAAGCCGAAGCTCCCTTGCAACTCAGAAATGCTTTTTCAATGACACAGAAAATAGGGCTCCCTGCCATGCTGCTCCCAGCCTGGCAGCTCAGCTACTCCTCGTTGGCGCCCCCCACAGGCCAGACGCCTGTGTGCAACAGTCCGGGCATGAGCGTGTCCATTTCTCTTGTTCATGGACATTTCAGGTTGCATTGTGTCCCCCAAGAGGTATGTCCATGCCTTACCCTCTCAACCTGTGAATGTGACCTTATTTGGAAACAGGATCTTTGCAGACATAACCAAGGTGAGATGAGGTCAGAGTGTATTAGGGCGAGCCCTAGGTCCGATATGACTGGTGTCCTTATAAAAAGAGGGAAATTGGACACAGGGACACACAGGGGGCTGCCATCTTCAGTCACTGAAGATGGGGGCAGAGATAAGAGTGATGTCTCTACAAGCCAAGGATCGCCAAGGACTTCTGGCAGCCCCTAGAAGCTGGGACAGAGATAGGAGCAGATTTCCCCTCAGAGCCCCCAGAAGGAACCAGACTTGCTCACACCCCAATTTCAGACTTCTGGCCTCCAGACTGTGAGAGAATCAATGTCTGTTCCTCTAAGCGATCCCATCTGAGGTATTTTGCTATACAGCAGCCCTGGGAATCTAACTCTTTTTGGGGGGGAAGGAGGGATCTATAAACATGAAATAAAATTCCAGTTTTTAAGGGAAACAGTTTGGACTGTCCACAGTTCGGGTGTGACTATGGATCGATAGCTTTAACTTGCAAACTGTGGTTGTCACGATGATCGTCGTGATTTGTGCTGACGATTGTGCAGCACAAATTAGATCCGTAGGAAAGTGTCCGCTGAGATGCTGTCAACACAGCCCCAGGCCTTCGTGCTCTGGCTCCTTCAGGGTGATGGGAACGTCTTGTTTTTCTCTTTTTAATCACAGCTGCCTGGATTGCTCATCACTTCTTAGATGGCCTGAGAGGTGGAGGCAGACACGCTGCCCTGCGAAGGTCTCCAGTCCTGCGAGCAGCTCCGTGAGTCACTCGAGGGCTTTCACGGGTGAGCGGATGGTGAGCGGCTTCTCAGGAAGATTAGCAGCATGGCACGGCTGTGCCTGCCAGGCCTGGTGCTGCAGCCCCGGCTCACGGGGACCGGGCACGTGGTCGGGCGGCAGCCCGGCCCACGCTCCGAAGGCCGAGCGGCTACTGTGTCCGCACGTGGGGGCGCATTTCTCCGTTTCGTTGTTTCTTTTCATTGTTACACACTGTGCACACTATAGAAACAGAGATATCCCATAATCATAGGTATTTATCAGTGTATATATGCCTGTCTCTCTCTCTCTATATATGTATATAAGCACACTATATATAAGTATAGTATATATGGCATTTACTATAGATATGGTATAATAAGTGGGACTAAACCAGTGATCTTTAGGCTTATAAAGTTGGGGGGCTTTCTTGTGATATATGACATACATAGAAGGACATGCACAAAACAGAAAAGCATAACTCAGTGGAAGTTCACAAAGTAGAGTGACCCCTGGTGAGCCGCCCCCAGCCACTCCTGTGAGAGTTCATCCTCACTGCCTTAAAAAAAGAAACACCTGCTAAAAGAAAAAGAAAGCCTGCCGTTTAAGGTGTGCTTCGGTGGTGCTAGTTATATATGACCAGTTACACCTGCCGAGATCAAGGCAATAGAAAGAAGGAAAGGGGGAGGGGAGCTCAGGTTGGGGAAGGAGCACAGGTGGGCAGGACCTTGCCAACCCCCAGAATTGCCCCCCATTCCTGCATGGTGTTATGTGTGGCAGTACATTGTTCTTTTTCAGGGCTGCCTAATATTTCACTGCATGACTATACCACAATGTCTCCATTCTATTAACACAATTTTGGGTTGTTTCCAGCTTGGGTTATTATGAATAAAGGGCAATTAACCTTCTGTTCATGTTTTACCGGAGATTATATGAAAGCCAGCACGTTTCCCTCTCCTCCCTCCCTCCCTCCTTCCCTCCCTTCCTCCCACCCGCCTTTCCGCTTTGCCCTTTGCTTTCGTTTTCTCCCCTCTCCCTTCTCCCCCCATGCCAGGCACCCAGGACAGGCCAGGACCCTGAGAGCCTGTCTGCTGTGGACCAGGCCGGGGCACGGTGCCCTCTGGAGGCTGCACCTGGGACAGCGAGCCTGTGCCTGGCCTCAAGGATGCCCTAAATGGTGCTCCTTCAGGGCCTGTTCCCTCTGCCCCAGGGACGCTGCACTTTATACCCAGTTTCCAGCTGTCGCCACCACATCCTCTCCGCAGCCTGGCATAATTTGTAGCAAGCAGCCTGTGATCGCAGGGTCCGTGAAGGGCCCAGTCTTTCCTTGGCTGGATTCTTATCTGGGTGACCCCCCTCTACTCCTGCAGACCCTATGAGTCCTGCTCACCCTCCCATGACCCACCTCCTCCGGAAGCCTCCTGGGGTTGCCCTAACCCCTGTCAGCCCTCCTTCCCGTGCTCCCGGTGCCCTGGGGTCTACACTTTGCCTCTCGGCCCCCGCTCTGTGTGGGTGGATGGGCACGTAAATTCTGCAGCCTTTCTGGATGGCGTTTTGTTCTGTTTCTCTCCAAGTTACATATATTCATACTCTGCCTGGACAGCCACATTCCTGAAATATGTTCTACAGAAATGCTACCCAAGTGCTTCATGATGGATGGACAAGAATAGTCACAGCAGTGCTGACCCTAACGAAGCACCCAGCATAGGAAATACAGCTGACCCTTGAACAACGCTGGGGCTAGGGGGCCGATCCCCCTTGTAGTCAAAAATCTGAGTATAGCTTTTGATTCCTCCCAAAACTTAAGTGTCCCTCGGTGTCTGCAAGGGATTGTTTTCAGGACCCCCGTGGATACCAAATCCGATAATGCTCCAGCCCCTATGTAAAGCGGAGTGGAAGGATGCGGCAGGCCCTCCGCATCCGTGGATCCCCAACCGTGGGTCCGCAGGACTGTTTTCAGTCCCTGGAGGGAAACCTGGGGATATAGAGGACTGGCTGTAAATTCACTGAATAAAACCCGTGCCTAAGTGGACCCACGCACCTCAAACCCGTGTTGTTCAAGGGTCAGCTGTAGTCTCAAAGTCTGCTGGTGAGAAAACATGTAAGTAAACCTTGGCGTGTGCATCCGCAGAATATCCCACAGCCATCAGAACTCCGAGGAAGCTGCCCACGCACGGAACACACATCCGGGGGAAAGCCCGTTTCGAGGCTCCGGGGCCAGTCCACTCTTTGTTAAGAAAAACACCAGTCCCGCGCTGATTCCGGGAGCACGCACTTCAGCTGTGTTAGTGTTGCCCTTGGGAAGTCACATGGCAGGTGGGAGAACCTCTGCTTTTGTGATTAAAAAATAATAATAAATTTTACCCAGCCAGCGTAGCTCCGTGGTTGAGCATCGAGCCATAAACCAGGAGCTCACAGTTCGATTCCCCTTTGGGGCACATGCCTGGGGTTTGGGGCTTGATCCCTAGTAGGGGGCGTGCAGGAGTCAGCCAACCAATGACTCTCTCTCATCATTGATGTTTCTCTCTCTCTTAGCGTCTCCCTTCCTCTTTCTGAAATCAATAAAAATTTAAAAAATAATAATAATAAATTTTAAATGAAGAAATAAATAATTTGTCAAAACCCATAGATTGTACAACACCAAGAGTGAACCTTAATGTGAACTGTGGACTTAGTTAATAATAATTAATCAAAATTGGTCCCTCAATTGTAACAAACCTATCACACCGGTGAAGCTGTTACTAAAGGGGACTGCGTGTGGGGGCTGTATCCGGGCACTCCACAGCCGCACAATTTTTCTCTAAACCTAAAACTGCTCTAAAAGATTTATTTTTTAAAAAAAAGGGGGAAATAAAATGATTTGTGGATACTTGCAGAAGACCAGGGATTGGCGAATTTTTTTCTGTAAAGGGCCAGATTGTAAATATTTTGGGCTTTGAAGACTGTACGGTCTCTGTCACAACTATTGTACAAAAGGGACCACGGGCAATATATCAGTGGGCGAGTGAGCCGTGTTCAAATAATACTTCATTTACATAAATTGGCAGTGGCTGGAGCTGCAACCTGCAGCCCAGGTGCATGAAGGGGTTTGGGGGAATTTCACATCCGATTCAAGAGAAAGCTGAGGAGTCACCCGCACACCCTGGCTGGGCTGCAAACCCAGGAAGCAGAGGGGTTCCCTCCCTAACATTGCATGTGGCTTTTTACCAGAGTCAATGACGAAATGGATTTTTAAAATCGACTTTGTATAATTTGACACTGTCTGATTCCAAAGAGCAGAGGGTCACCGGTGGTTAGCTGAAGATGTAGAGAGAGCAAACGCGGGTAATGCAGTTGGAAGAGCTTCTTTGAAAAACCACTGCCCCGTGTCCTATGGGGGTCTCTCCTGCAAACACAGCCGGTGATCTCCAGGGCCTCACACAGCCCTGGCTGGGCCAAGCTCTTCATCTGGGGACCTGGAAGTGTTGCTGTAAAGGTCAATGGAAAAAGCTCTCATTTAAGTATATGATTGTCTAACCACTACGCTCCACACCTGAGACTAATACAAAATAATATTGAATGTCAACTGTAATTGGAAAAAAAAAAAATTTAAATTAGAAAAAATTTAAGGCAATCATTTTCATTTTACAAGAAAGATTAAAAAGAGAAATTACACAAAATACTTTCGGCAAATAGTGAGGTGGTGGGGAGGAGAGAAAGGGGAAACTGTACGAGTCTGACCCTCGGCATCGCCAGGCCACCCTGGACCAGGATGGGAAGGACAGATGCGCTCAGTGAATCTGTCCTCTCATCGGAGGGGTGGAGGCGATGAAGGTCCCGTGTACGGACTCTGACGTCACAGGTCCGGCCTGAGCCAAGGGAGCTCTGATCAGTCTCTCGTGTGATCCTCACAGCAGCCCCGTGACTTAGAAACCATGGTACCCATTGCGCAGATGATGAACATCAGGCCTTGAGAAACTGGGTAACTTTCTTCGTGAAAGTATAGCTTTAAAATTGCTAAAACTTAGAGCTGATCCGAACCCACAGCCGGTCCACCCGATCTCTGTGGGAGCCCCCCTGGAGCTCAGGGAGGTGACATTGGTCAGGCGTCTTCCGGGGTAACATCCCGGGTGGGGGGGTGGGGGGCTGGGGGGGTGGGGGGGTTGGGGGGGCTGGGTCAGAGTTCCCGGAGTCCAGTGAGCGAGGTCTGACCGGCTGCCTTCTTCCTCTTCAAGCTGTCCTGGCAGCCCGGGGCTCTGGGCTCCGCCCGTGCGTGCATGTGTGTTACGCCAGCTGTGACATACGTGTGCGTGTCACCACCTCAGGGGCGGCCTGACTCAGGATCTGCCCAGAGACACCGGCGGGAGCTGTCCACACCCGCGGAGCTATGAGGAAGCACGGAGGGAGTTTCCAGGGTCCTGACTCAGGCGCTACGGGGAGGGAAGGGCGGCTGGGAATGAGCCGGGTGAGCGAGCTGGGGGGAAGGGGCGGGAGGTGAGCACCGGGAGAGGGTCGGGCGCATGGGAGGCTCAGCTCACTGTCGCCTGTGTCGTTACCTGCCCTGACCACCTCCTCTCTTGTGTAACCACAGGCTCAGAGCGTTGGATCCACTGGACGCTGCTGGTCCCAACTGAGCCAGAGTGACCGCAGGCCCTGACCGGGAAGGGACCGCACCGCAGGGCGCTGGGCACTGGCTGCTGCACAGAGCGAGCGTGGAGGACCGTCCGTCTCCCGTCTCTCTTCCGCCATCGCGGTGCTGGCCTGCAGTGTCCCCCAGAATGCACGTCCACGCAGAGCCTCTGAATGTGACCTTAATTAGAAATAAGGTCTTTGCAGATGTAATTAGTTAAATTGAAACGAGGTCATATTGTATTAGGATGGGCCCTAAATCCACTATGACTGGTGTCCTCACCAAAGAGGAGACACCGACGCACACGGAAAGAGAATAGCTGTGCAACAACAGGGGCAGAAGTTAGAGTCAGAGGGATGCACTCCAGCTGGAGTTCTCGGAGGGCGCCGGGGCCCCCAGAAACTGGGGGAGGCAAGAAAGGCCCCCCCAGAGCCTTCAGAGGGAGCACGGCCCTGCCAGCACCTACATTTCATTTTCAAAACTGAGCTATCGGCTGCTAAAGTGCGCATACATTTTTTGGGGGGACACCGTGGATATGCATTTCAGGATACGTGAATGTGTTTGAATTTATGTTTAAGTCGTGTGCATGTGTAACCTAGTCGAGCATATACACACATCAGCGTATCTTTAAGGCCTTGGGAACGTCTCAGCGCCCTGCGGGTTGGCTCGGGGCAGCCCTTCCTGCCACTGGGCCTCTTCTCCCCGAGGTGCCTGGGAAGCAGGAGCTAAACGCAGCTCCCGCCGCCGGCATTGGCTCATTGCAGACACCTGGGCACCTCTCTGTTGTTTCTGTTCTCACTTTTAACTTTAATGTAACTGTCCTGATTTATATACTCTGACTTACATCCTTTTAGGGCAGATGGCGGGCCTTGTGTCACAAAAATAAGTAAATGTGCAATTACACACAATAGCTTCCATTGCCTGAGCTCCCCTTAGATGCTTTACACTCGCCCTCTGTGATCGTCACGATCACCCTAAATTTGAGATCCTTATGCCCATTTGGCAGAGGAGGGAACTGAGGCCCAGCCAGGTGAAGTAGCCACCCTGAGTTGCCCAGCTGGTTAGCAGAGGGCTGGGGTTCGAGGCTGGGTCTGCCGGACTCCAGCGCCCACGCTGCTCACGCTGGCTCAGGGCCTGGCCGGAGAAGCCACCTGCCCTCCCTGCGTGGACCCGCCCGCCTCCTCCTCACCCTGCCCTGTAAGGCAGGCGGTGGCCGAGTGTAGCATGCCCACTACCCCAGCCTCGCCCCAGAGGGCAGGTCTATGGATCTTCAGGGCATCCCTGCTCCTAAGATGCTCGTTCAGCTCACGGCTCTGTGGTCAACCTTAGACTAGAAGGAAGCTGTTTTATCGGGCGCATCAGCTTCCTTCCGCTGCTGTAACAAGCTGGCATAGATGTAGCGGCCTAAGCAACCTAAATGGATCATCTTACACTCCTGGAGGTCGGAATCTGCGGTGGGTCCCCCTGGGCTAAGGCCAAGGTGTCCCCAGGGCTGCTTCCTCCCGGAGGCTCTAGGGCAGAGGCGGCTTCCTTGACTTTTCCGGCATCCAGGGGCTTCCCACATTCCTTGGCTCCTGGCCCCTCCCCCACCTTCACCCCAGCAGTGTCGGGGGTCAGGTCCTCACACTTCTAAGGACCCTGTGATTACACCAGGCCTACTTGAATAATTCAGAGTCATCCCCCTGTGTTAAGGTCAACGAGCAATCTTAGTTCTGTCTGCAACCTGAGTTTCCTTGGCCATGCCATGCCACATACTCACAAGTTATAGGGACTAGGATGTGGGGCTCTTTGGGGGTCACTACTCTGCCTACACACCGGGTCCCTGGGGGGCTGGAACAAGGAGGATCTCTGTAGTTCTCTGCCAGGACAGCTTCCCCCTCCCTAGGTGGCTGCTTCTCCTGTCCCCGGTCTCGGCTCACAGAGGGCTCCTCCCGGCTGACTGTCCCAGATGGGACACCTGCACCACCTTCCCTGGACCACGTGCTCTGGGGCAGCAACCCATCCAGGCATGAACAGACCACCCCGGCCGGCAAAACCGACGACAGTGTATACGTCACATTCTAAATTTCCCCAAATGTCATCTGTCACCTCATCTCAAGTCTCTCAGGCCCCCCGCCATCCACCCCCTGACGGGGAGCTCGGGCAGCTCCCCATCCCACCTGTCCTCCCACCAGCTGGCATGTGTCTGCCCTCGGGCCCCATCCGATGTGCTGCATCTTCTCACCTGTCTCCTTCCCCTTCTATTATTACTGATGGGATCAGAGCTGAAAAGCTGCGTGCTAAACAAAATAAAACACGTGTTTTAATTTTACCAGGTAAACATGTTGCTATTATAAGACAATACTATTCCTATTACTTTTTTATCTCTCTCGGGATCTTATATGTAATTTCACAATTAAATTATTCCCTTTAATTTTTTTTCCCCCAGTGTCCAACATTTTCTCCCAGGACAAAATGTGCTATCATCGTTTGCCCTGAGATAAGTCGATTCTATTGCCTCAGTAAGTACAAGAGAGTCAACAGCAGCTCAAAGGGTCAACAGGTGTTGGGAGGTGTACTGCCTGGTCTTGGGGTGCACTAGGCCCCTCATCTCCCCACTGATGCGTCTCTAGGTGGATAAGCTGCCTATAAACCTTTATTTCTGTTTTCTAGGGAAGCACTATTCAGGCTGCAATACCTGTCTGCTTACCATGTACTGGAATATCCAGGGAGTTTTTCAAAGCACGTTTTTAAAAGGAGCGTCTAACGGGAAGTTCTTTTCCTGCCCTTTTAGAAGCGGTATGCCTCCTTTTCCAAGTTGTCTTTAATTCTTTTGTGTTATAAAAATACATTGTGTACATGTCAAGCGCTCTGTCTATTTAACATCTGTGCACACATTAACAGAAGCTAGGATGATACAGGACATTCGACACACACAGACGAAGGAACAGCTTTTTGGGGGGTTCTTTGGCAGACCCTAGCGGTTGGCTAATAACATTTTCATTCTCCTGCCTCCACATCACAAGTTATCAGGGACATGCAAAGCGAAACAGCCGTGAGATACCACCACACACCTATTAGAGCGGCCAGACTCCAGGACGCTGACACCCCGAGTGCTGGCGAGGTCGTGGGGCAGCAGGGCTCTCATTCCCTGCCGGTGGGAATGCAAAATAGCGCAGCCTCCGTGGAGGCCAGGTTTTTACAAACTAGACCACACAATCCAGGAATTGTGCTCCTTGGTATTTACCCAACAGAGTTGAAGACATGTCTACATGAAAACCTGCCCATGGATGTTTACAGCATCTTTATCATAATTGCCCAAACTTGGAGGCAACCGAGGTTCCCTTAAGGGGGCGGATGGGTGGAGTGTGGGCCATCCAGGCAGGGGAAGGTTATCCAGAGCTGAAAGGAAGTGAGCTATTGAGTCATGAAATAATGCGATGGAATCTTACATGTGTATTATTTAAGTGAAAGAAGCCGATCCGAGGCGGCTTCCAACTATAGAACATTCTGGAAAAGGCAAAGCTATGGCAACAATTAAAAGATGAGTAGATGCCAGAGGTTATGGGGAGGGATGAACAGGCAGAGCGCAGGGGATTTGGGGGGCAGTGAAAATCTTTTGTCTGACACTGTAATAGTGGATACATGTCATATGTTTGTCCAAACCCACCCAATGCACAACACCAGGGGTGAACAGGAATGGAAGCTGCGGACTCTGGGCGATGTGTCAGTGCAGGTTCATCCTTGGTCAAACATGTACGATGCTGGCGAGGGATGTTGGTAACAGGGGAGTCTATGCAAGTGTGGGGCAGGGGGAATATGGGAAATTTCTGTACCTTCCTCTCAATTATATTGTAAACCTCAAACTGCTCTAAAAAAGTAAAGTCTTAAATTTAACAACGTTCTCAAGGATGTTCTGTCTCTGCCACATGCCAATGAAGGAGGCTAGAAAAGTCTAAGTCTGAGTACCTCCACTCTTCACGGGTCTCCTGGATCCTTCATGTGTCTCCCGGGTCCTTCACACGCCTCTGGGTTGGGCTCCGCGTGTTCGCCTGGCCAGGGCTCAGATGGGTCCTTCTGCATCCCAGCACAAAGCGTGGCACCTGAGGAGTGAATGGAGCATGGATGGGTGCATGAAGGAATGACTAGTAGGCAAGGGCTGACTTGTAATAAATGGCAAGGAGAGGAACGAAGGGACCTTCCATCCTGTGAACTCATGGAAATGCATAAAAGCTCTCAAAGTCAGGGAAGTCTCTCAGAGGGTCCAGGCCCGAAGCCCGAAGGCAGTCGGCACCTGGATGTCCGAAGCCTGGTCCTACGAGATGGTCGCTTCGTCCTGGTTCCTGGGCCTGGCCTCACTGCCCCACCATGGAGGACGTCAGGGGAGGGAGCAAGCTGGAATCCCTGGGCTTGTCCCAAGGCCTGAGGAGCAGCAAGCTTTCCGGTTCCAGGATCCAGATCAAAGTCCCATCCAGGTCCCACGGCTAGAGTTGCTGCAGACTGACACACACTGGCAGGGACACTTCCTGGCAGAGGGCAGGAGAGGGGTCTGGGAGGTGCTCCCATCGCCAGGAGGAAGACGCATTCTCAGTCCAGCTGCAGGGGTGCCCCGAGGGGGGCTGAGGCCCGGATCCTGCTGGAAGGCCAAGGGCACTGGGGCTCTGGGTGACATCAGGGGCTGTGGGTTATGATGCCACAGTGCCCCCTACTGTCAGTTCAGCTCAATGCTTTCCATCCATCACACCATTGTCAGTGTGTGGGGGGTGGGGGTCAGATCTGTGAGACAGATCCTCTGCCCCAAATGCCTGGTCCCTAGAGAGCCCGGCCTGCAGTCCTGCTTTGTTCATGCTCAGTTAACCTCCAGCAGCTACAGGAAGACTAGGACATCAGCAACAGAATTCAAGGCACTTAGCAGGGTCCAGTTTTGCTAAAAAATAAAACGCCTCTTTTATTGTTACAGTGCTCGCGACAGGGGCAGGGAATGTCCACATCACCCTCCTGAACACCCAAGAACATGGAGCACGTGTGTGCAAAGAGACAAGAGGTGGGCTTCGGAATCTCTACTGCCCCCATGTCCGCGGGAGGGGAGCCCCTTCGAGTCCGCACCCAGGGAGGGCTGGGCCACTGCCAGCTTAGCTGGATGTCGAAGGTGTGGACATTCTAGTCACAGCAGGCGTAGAGCTACCTCTTCTGGACACTGGGGCTCGGACCCAGGTGTGTCCTGCTCAGGTTCAGCCAGGTTCCAGGGAACGGGAGTCGTGGGGAGACCTCTCCTCCCTGTTTGAGCAAGTTGCCTTCGGTGCATCTGCACCAGCTCAGAGGATTCACAGCACGTGTGCGGTGGAGCCTGGGCCCCCGGGCTGCCTCCCTGGTCCTGAGGGGCTGACGCTTAGTGCCACGGAGGAGGGCCTCTGCCTTTGGCCCGTGGACCACCACGCCGCCCGCCTTACGTGGAGACCCTCACCGTTTTCCCAGGGCCCAGATGCGCCTCCACTGGCTCAGGGCGAGAGCAGGCCATGCTGATCCGACAGTGTGTGTACAACCGGCAAGCACTTACTGCGTTCCCCTGCTCATGTAAGGCTTAGAGGCCGTTGAGAAATCAATGGCTATAAAACAAGGCAACACGCCCCACGTCTGGCAGGTGTGACCCCCTCAGGCAAAGGTGGGAGTCGTTAGGCAGCTGGAAGCCGCCCGGTGCGCTGGAGAGCACGCTCCCCGGCCTCAGAGCGGCGCGGGTGCCTGGGTGCTCTGTCGGAAGGGGAAGCCAGACGGAGACGGGCCACCAGCCGCTGCAGATGTGTGTGCGCGAACTGTACCCACACGGTGAGTGAGAATTTAACCATTTTTAACTCCCGGGGCGTGGAGTCTGGCAGGGGCGAGGACGCCCGCGTTCCGGGCCCGCTGCGCCTCGGCTGCCGCCACCCCCGCGGGGAAAGTGCCCAAGAAGGAAGACGACTTCCATGGCAGGGGTCTGCAACGGTGACTTGATGAATGACAAACACATACACGAATGTAGGCAAAAGTCAAAGGACGGGCCTCAGCGGACTTGCTGGGTGTCCACGCAGAGGCCCACCCGGCAGCGGGACGGCAATCGTGGCCTTAGCCCCTTTCCCGCCGGCCAGCTGCTGGCGACCGGGAACGACTCTAGACCCCTAGTCCTTGAAGACTGGGCAGACGCACGTGCCGACGTGTGACCCATCATTTTTGCTCATGCCTTGGCTCCCCCCTAAAGTCTGAACCCGTTCTGGTTATTTCTCATGGCTCCTGGCTTATGGGTGCCCCGCTATCTCTCCTTCTAACTTTCGATTACCCTTCACGTCGCGTTCACGCCGTCGGAGCCTGTCCATGAACACTTCTCACTCCTTCCTGTTTTCTGACCGTGGCTTTATTTTACTTTGAAACAGGCCTAAATCCTCTTTAGAAAGTGAACTTAGATCATCTCAAAGTCCCTGTGATCCCTCCCCACCATCAACAGTGCCCTCCCCCGCCAAAAAAGCCAGAACAAACCCCCCCAAGCACCCCTGCCAACCATCGGTTCTCAAGGAGCAAGGCCCACAGAGGGAGCAGACACGTACCATGCTGCCCCCTGCTGGCCGAGGGCCAAGCCTCCCCCGCTTCTCCGTAATTTCCCTGCCCTCCAGGAGCAGGACGGGGCTGGGAGCCTGTACCTCCAACAGCTAAAGGAAATGTCTTCTACTCATAAGAGGAGGTTGGACCGTAATCACAGAAGTCTCTTCCCCCCCTTCCCAGGCCTTCTGGGGGCCAGTGAGCTTGCACGGCTGTAAGTAGAACTTGCTCTGGTGAAAAAGTCACCGGCGACCCCTGCCTTCTATCAGCGGGCATTTGCACACCACCTGCAATGCACTGGGCGCCGTGCTAGGCCAGATGGGGTCCTGGAAAGCCTGAACCCAGCCCCTGTCCTTCAACAACTCACAGAGGTCTTCATGACCTTCCCCCGAGAGCTGCTTCCACCGGTGGAGGGAGACTGGAAGGATGCCGGGTCTCTGTCCCAGCTGCCTGTGTTGCTGGCAACCCTTAGTGTTCTTTGGCTTGTGGCTGCATCCGTCCAATCTCTGCCCGTGTCTTCACAAGACCTCTGTCTGTCTGTCTGTGCTCTTATAAGGACACCGATCATTAGACTTAGAGAACACCCTACTCCAGTCTGACCCCATCTCACCTTGATGACAGCTGCAAAGACCCCATTTCTAAATATGTTCACATCCACAGGTACTTGGGGGTAGGATTTGGGTATATCTTTTTGGGGGGCACAATTCACCCCACACTGATGGGGGAGAAGCCCACTCAGCAGGCAGGCACAGCATTAGGCTTTGCCCCTCAGCAGGGCTGGAGACATTCCCTAGAACAAGCAAGTTTCCCCAGGGAACTCAGTGGTGAGAACCCTGCCAGCAGCTCCAGGAAAAGCTGTGAAACCTCAGGAATGCGGAGCCCGGAACTTCCTTAACTTGAGACAGTGAGAAATCCCAAATCAAAGCCATCCAGAAACAATGCTGGGGGCTAGGGATGTCTTCTCCCTGTGTCTGGGGTGTCTTGTGTCAGGCTCCAACTCTTAGAATCTCAGCCCCACTTTTAACTCCTGCCAGTACTGCTGGGCTGGGTGCGACCAGTTTGCCCAGGTCATCCACAGCCTTGGGGACCTCAGGTGGGCTGGCCTTGCCCCTCCGACAGTGGCTTTGGTACAGATCCTCCCCAGCTGGCTGGCTGCAGCCTGGGGAGGGCTCCAGCGAGGGGAGGGCCTGAGCTGGTGTCAGGAGCTCAAGGGTCTGAGTCTTGGCTCCTGGGAGGACTGGTAAATCACAGCAGTAGGAGGCCTCATCCCCAGCCTCCAGGTGAACCTTGTCCCAGCCCAGTTCTGTCTGCAGCTTCAGGAATTTGGAAAAGGTCCTCAGCCTCATGGTGGCTCAGTGGCCTCATCTATATAGTGGGCTCATAGGAGCTCCCTCCATGGGGTCCTGGTGGGGTTAAATGATGGTGCCTGCAATGTGCTCGCCTAAGGCCTGGCTCTCAACAACGGTGCTATCATTTTTATTAGTCTTGGCCACACCTTCCTCATTTGCTTATTGGTGAATAACCTCAGGGTCCCTCTCAGGTCCGGCTGTTACCTGTTTTCATTCCCAGGACAATTGTGCACAGCTGCTCTGGCTCAGGGGCACAGCTGCTCTCCTGGGTTAAAAGATAAACTGAGGCATGTTAAACATTTTGGGTTTATTTCGAGCAAAAACTGACTGGAATGGGGCAGCACTGAACTGGAAGTGGGGGGGGGGGTGCGACTCATAAAATGGGAAACAAAGGAGGTGGCTTGATTGGCTGTAGCTTTAAGCCTGCTTGACTGGTTGTCATTGGTTGTCCTTGGCCGTTTGATTTTGTGACCTTGAGGCATTTACAGACTTGGATTTTGGTTTGCTCACTGAGGTCGCCAGGGCAGTGGGGGCCACCCCAGTCTAATGGCCTCCTTGTTTAATTATTTTAACACCTACTTGCTGGGACAAAGACTGGGATTTCTTTTTGTTCAAATACTAAGCTACTCCATGCAGTCTCCTGAGAGCTTGGTGGGCATCAGACCCTCTGCTCTGGGCTCAGCTGGGCATCACCACCAGGGAGGCCGTGCCCCTCTCACTGGGCTCTGCCTATGTTCCCTCACCTGCCCCCAGCTTGAACATGTACCAGGGAGGACTGTGTTCTCCTGTTTGGCAAAAGGATTAGCAGGGCTCTGGGTGGAGCGGGGAGAAGGTATCCTGGGGCCTTTCCGTTGCCAGGTAACCTCACATCGGGTGTGTCTAGCGCAGGGGTGACCTCTGTGTTGCTGGCTCAGCCAGGATGGGGCTCAGCCTTCCTCCAACTGCATGGTAATGGGCACTGGCCCATTAGGTGGACACTGGCCGGGGTGTGGTGCAGCAGGAGGGCCCCAGGGACCCCCATGAGCCAGGGCTGACCTTTTTAGGGAGGTCTGCATGGGAGCACTTGGCGGGTCTTGGGGAAGCAGCTAGAGCCATAGTTCCTCAGGGACAGGATGCGAGGTCCTGGCAGTGTGTCCAGCTGAGCCTTGTCTCCAGTCTTCACCCTCAGCTGTTTGTCTGTCAGAGCATCTGCCCTTCAAGAGCCAGCCCTGGGCCCCACTGTTCTTTTTTTTTTTTTTTTTTTGGTTAACCCTCACCTGAGGATATTTTTCCACTGATTTTTCAGAGAGAGTGGAAGGGAGGGAGGAGGGGAGAGAGAGAGAAACATCGATGTGAGAGAGACACATCAACTGGTTGACTCCCGAATGTGTCCCGACTGTAGTCAGGGGCAGAACCTTCGGTGCACAGGCGATGCTCTCACCGCTGAGCCACGCCGGCCAGGGCTGGGCCTCGCAGTTCTCTGTGGCCCTGTCACCCCCTTGGCAGATGCGGTGGGGACTTACCATTTCTGAAGAGAAGGACCAGCTCTTATTTTTGACTTTAGATCCCCACAGGTGCTTTGCACGTGGCAGGTGTTAATAAACATGGAATGAGATGAAGAAATGGATTTCTGTTGGCGGAATAGACAACTCTGCAGGCGCAGAGAGAGTCCGATTCTGTATTAGTTAGCTGCTGCTGCAAAACAAAGCAATACACAATGCAGTGGCTCAGACACGCGTCTCATCTCGCAGTTGCTGGGGGTCAGGAATTCGGGCACAGTGCGCCTTCATCTTCGTCAGAGCTCAGGGTTACAGCTGAGGTGTCGGCTGAGGGTCACAGCCATCTGAAGACTCAACAGGGACTCCTCTGCTTTCACACTCACTAGGCACTTGTCAGCAGGATCCAGTTCCTCCAGGGCTGGCTATCAACCCGAGGGACTCTGTTTCTCCTTGGCTATTGACCAGAGGCTGCCCTGAGCTTCTCATCACGTGGACGTGGGCCTCCCAGGCATGGCTGCTGGCTTCATTCCAGTGTGAGAGCTGGGAAGGCGCAGAGGAAGAGTCCCACAAGATGGAAATCAGTCTTGAAACCTAATCACAGGAGTAACGTCCTGTCACACAGAAGTAATGTCCTGTCACTCTCACTGTATTTGGTTCATTAGGTCCAACAACTCAAGGGGAAGGGATGACACAGGACGTGAACACCAGGGTCATTGTGGGCCCTCTTGGAGCCTCCCCACCCCCCTGCACTGCACATTAGGACGGAGTTGACACCAAGTGCTAACTATGTCCCAGTCGGTGTTTGACGTGAACTTCCTTCAATTTCAGGATGTCCGTCCTGGTGGTATCTCACTTACCATCTGATAATGCAGAGATTTAGAGAAGGTAAGTGACAGTCCCACACTAATGAGGGACAAAGCTTGGTGCTGGCCCACATCGTCTTGGCTACACAGGCCCAATCTTACTGCTGGCCATGATGTTGGCCTTTTTCAAAGCTGAACAGTTTACTCCGGGCAGGCTTCCTGGAGGAGGTGGCATTTGGCACAGTTATGAAGGAGACAAAGGACTATGGCCTGATGACTAAGATGAAGGACTCCAATTGGGGAAATGTCAATTGTCAAGGTTAGATTCCCCTGGCCTCAGCCTGTTGGAACCTGCTACTATATGGAGCTATGTTTCTGCCTATGGCATTCCCAACAACACCCTGTTGCCAGCCAGGCAGGGTTTACTTGGCAAAATGACTCCAAGCCTGGATTTACAGGTGGCTGAATGCCAATAAGGACCAAGTTGCTGTGACAGCACCCCAGGGATCCTCTCCATGCGGGGGCCTCTCTCAGAGGCATTGTCGTGACATCCGTCTTCAGCCGGGCTCCTCTCTGCACACAGATCTGATGAGCCACAAAAACAAGACAGATAATTCCACTGCAGAGAGAAGAGATGGGAGCATCATCACGGCCCATCCTGCAGGAGTCCTGACACTCAGCTGGGCCAGAGGTTCCTGCCGTAGCTCGTGGATCGTCACTTCTAGGACATGACACTGACTGTGAATGCCAGCACCTGCCCCTGGGCCCCCAGATCAATCCGTCCTTCCTGTCTTCGGGCCTGTCTCCCCATTAGTTATAGGTTTTGGGGGATGCATGCTGCAGACAAATGAAAATCCCATCAGAAGTCAGATTTTTCTGTGGTTCAATGAGCAGGAGCAAAGAGATGGCGTTTGGGGCCAGAGAGCCATGAGGTGGACACTGATGGTGGTCACGTCGATGGGAAGTTCCTTCAGGGCTGTGCATTTTGCGGGGCTCCGTGTGTGTAGAGCTGACCTGTCCGGGTCTAGCTCAGAGCCTGCAGGATGTGAGAGGGTGGGTGGGTTTCCTGGGGCTGCCACAAGGAAGCACCCCAAACCCAGTGGCTTACAACACCATTCCAGAGGTCAGAAGTCCAAAATCAGGGTCACTGGGTGAAAAGCAAGGTGTCAGCAGGGCTGTGCTCCCTCAGAAGCTCTGGGGGAGGAGGACTTCCTTGCTCCTGGGGGCGCTGAGCTCCTTGGCTTGTGGCCGCGCCGCTCCAGTCTCTGCCCCGTGGTCACGTGGCCTCCTCCTCTGCTCTCTGTGCGTGAAACCTCCCTCTGCCTTCCTTTTATAAGGACACTTGTAATGGCACTTAGGGCCCATCTGGATAACCAGGATCATCTTCCATCTAAAGATTTTTAACTTAATCACACCTGCAAAGTCATTTTTCTCACACGAGGTCACATTCACAGGTTTCAGGAATTAGGACATGGGTGTCATTGGGAGCCGTTGTTCAACCTTCCAGAGATGGTGACTGCAGGACAGAGCGGTGCCCTCGGTCATGCTGTCAGGCTCTGGGGCAACTTTGATCTCTCTCCCACTCCAGAGGTCATCTTGGGCTCATTGACACCCACAGGGGAACAGGTTTGGACTGGAAAAGGTGAGGAAACAGGTAGGGGTCCATGGATGACCTTGGAACCCCAGAAGGCACCTGTCTTCTCTTCTCCCCCTGTCATACCTGGAGGACTCTGTGGGGCACCTGGGCAGCCACCCCGCCTCCCCTCACCCAGAACATGCAGCCTCACGGAGAGTTGGGGCTGCTGTCCCAGGACAGAGCCAGGAGGGGAGGTGCCCCATGTTCCCACAACCCTGTGCACGGGGACGCGAGCCGGTCACCCTGACCCCGAGTGTCAGTTTGAGTTTGAATCGCACTGGGAGTGTGATTTCAGGGCCTTTCCAGCATGTGCCTGGATCCTGTTCTCGTGGCTGTGGTTCTCACAGTGGCCCATGAATGCAGGTCAGCGGGGGCCTGGGAAGGAGGTGGCCGGGCACAGCCTGCTCTGCAAGGCCCACGGTGCCCATGAGACGCAGGCCACCGCTTGCTTCCCCAGCAAAGCTGCTCCTTCCCAGGGGCGCAGAGATCCAGGGGTCAGAACCCTGGATCCAGCTACTCTGACCTGCTCGCTCCCCCACCTGCCCTGGAGAGGAGACGGTGAAGGCGGGTAAGTCACTGGCTGCTGGTGCAGGCTCCTGGGGCTGACTGGACCGTCACAGGGGTTCAGGGACCCCCATGCTGCAGTTTGGGAAGAAGGGTGCTGGGAGAACTACCCCCTCGCCCTCAACTAATCTTGATGACATCTGCAAAGATCCTGTTTTCAGATAAGCGCAACATATCTCTGCGGGGCTGGGGGGCAGGCGACGCATTTCAACCCACAGTGGCCCCATGGTGGGGCCTGAGACGGAACCACCAATGGGCGACCGGGCTGATGAGGCGTGTTGTGGGGAGCGCAGTTCGTTCCTCGTCAGTTTGAGGGAGAGGCAACTATGCCGCAGCTGCCAGCCCCGAGCCCCGGGGTCGGCTCCAAAGACGCAGCGGGATGGCCAGGCCCCCGTCTAGGTCACAGAGGAGAACGCGAGGAAACCGGGTGAGGCACTTCAGGGAGCCCCTTCTACTCTTGGGGTATTTTACCAAAAGGGTCAAAGTTCACACCTTCCGAACATCTTAGAATATGGCAGAAATGGTCGGAAGCACCAGCCTGGAGTTTGGGGGGAGCCGGCGTGGGCGGCGGTGGAAACCCAGGGGAAAGCTGTGCAGCCGGGCCTGCGGAGCGGGAGAGAGCTCCCGCCACCACTGGGCCCGGATTCTGCCGCGTCACTTCTTCGGGCCCTTCCCCGCTCAATACAGAGATTGTTTTCAACGGCAGGGCGCTGGGCGAGCGATGTCGAGGAGCCCGACGGGAGCGGGAGGGCCACCGCGGCCATTCGTTTGTGCCAATAGGTCTGTATCACACGCAAGGCTTTTCTGAGAAAGAAACAGGAAACAAAGTTATAGCAACACTAGGACCCCAACCTTATAAGGACAAGCACACCTTCCCCTCACCACAACAGACACGCACGCTACACGCAAAAGAAGTTTTAAAAACACACCGAAACCTCAGCAGTGCTTCCCTAGGGCGAGGGGATGGGGTGACTCCTTTCCCTCCCCTTTCCCTAGAGGTTCCGAGGTGCAGGGCTGGCGAAGTCCTCGAGGCCTGTCCTGCAGCCCTGGGACCTGTCCAGTCCAGAACTGTGAGCAGCGAGAAAGCTCCCAGAGTCTCTGTTCTCTGTGTGAACAAGGGGAGGGGGCCCGCGTGGCTCAGCGGTTGAGCGTCGACCTAGGATCCAGGTGATCGGGGTTCGATTCCCGGTCAGGGCACATGCTCGTGTTGCGGGCTGCAGCCGATCAATGACTCTCTCATCATTGATGTTTCTCTCTCTCTCTCCCTCTCCTTTCCTCTCTCTGAAATCAATAAAGATATATTTAAAAAAACAAAAAACAAAAAAAAACAAGTGGAGGGGGTTTGGTACCAGCTTGCTATAGGAGGAGCGCGGCCAAGCTAACTTTCCAAGGGCATACCTTCAAGTTCCCAAGGTACCCGAGTCTCCGGGCAATCCCAGGTTTACCTTGGGTTACTTACACGGCCATCGAAACGGTAGAAACAGCTCTAACAAGTCCCACTGTTGCGTCCACAGTAACTCTTAGCTAAAATGTCAATTATTAACACAGTCTTATAGAAACAGACAGGGCAGGCCGTGAGTGCCATATGGCTGTCACCTGCACCATGTACTTTGCAGCTGCCTAATTTATTTACAAAGCCTAAAGGCCGGGAATGCCAGGGGAGGCCGGCCAGCCAACACCGCATTTGCAGGGCAGCTTTACAGATTAGAAAGCAAATGGCACGGCTCAGATTTCAAAGAGTTTTCTTAACACCTATTGTCCCCTTGCCCAAGGAATCTCGCAGGTTTAGGAAGAAAGGTTCCTTCTGAGGACAGAAAATCTGGTATAGACCAGACTCCTTCCCCAAGCCACGCCGGAGGTCCCCTTCTGCCCCTCAGCGACTTTATAGAAGTGGTTTTTCTGTAAGGCAGGTTGTCACCTCTCTGGGCTGTGCTAATAATCATCCAGAGCTGAGTGTCCCAGGAGTGGAACAGAATAGTCCGACGACGTCATTGCCCTCCTTCGGTTGTTAGGCAACGCCTCCTTCGCAGAGATGGACAGAACAGGCTCCGGGAGATACCAGGAGAGAGGCTTCGTATTCCAGGTCAGCCCACCGCCGCCTGGAAGGGGACAAGATGGGAGCCTCTCTCGGGGCCACCCACAGAAGAGGCATTGTTGTCCTCCCTCCTCCGGAGCCCTGGAGTCGATGGATGGGCCTCGGAGCGGCTGGGTGTGGCTGGCGTGTGTGACGGGGCAGTCCCGAGAGGAGCTCTGCGGCCACTGCCCCGTCGCTGCAGGGCGCTGCCCCAGGGCCACGCGTGGGCGGCTTACGGGCTCCCTCGCCTTACGGGACGCCGGTTGGAGAAATAGCCCGAGTCAGTGACTGCAGGTTTCCAACGTTTGCAGCGGCCGCCAGCGGGGTGGGGTTCTGCGGCCCCCTCCCCGGATTTTACGGCCGGTTCGCTGGAGGCAGCGCGGGAAGTGGGAGACCCGTCTGGGTTAGGCGGCCAGCCCTCCTCAGTGGGCTTTCTCTCCCTCCCAAAGCCGGGCGTTTTCTCCTGGGAATCAGCCTAACGGAAGTGCTCGCACCAAGACAGATGTGAAAGGTGTTTATGATCGCGGTGGGGCAGCAATAAAAACAAAAAAGGAGACCAGATGGGGACCGTTCGCGGGGACTAAAGTCGATTTGGCGTGGGCGTGTAATGAAGCGCTACATGGGCACAGGAAGGGTGGGGTAGACAGATCGACGTGTGTGGACGCCGGAAGAAGCCCTTGATATTTTAGCAAAAGGGGCAAATTAATGAATCATAATAAACACATTATAAAAATCCCTGTGTGGGTAGACATGTGTGTCTAGTATACTAATGTGATGTATATACTATGAGCAGTTATACAAGTGTGAAACATTAGGCTATAAGCAGTGCTAATTTCGTCTGTTTAGTTTATTCTGATCGCCTAAAAGAAGACAAATCAGCGTCCAAACAAGGCCCGCGCATAGCACGTGGGCGATGCTTGTCCTGGTCCCCTCTGATTCACAGCAATTCTTGCAGCGTTTATCTGAGAGGAAATCAGTCACCTGTCCTTCGGTGTTTCCTGCATTCTTCTGGATTAGGTTGTTTGTGTCTTTAAGGTGTTGTTTACAACATTCCTCCACCTCTATTTCCTGTAAACTGGGGGCAGGTCTGCAGTCCAGCTGAAATGGAGCTTCAGCTCTTTTGACAAGACTATTTCCTAGGAAGAGCTGTGCGTTTCCAAGGGCATCACATCGACAGGCCAGTCATGTCTGGGTGCCTCAGTTTGGGGGCGTTGAGGTGGACCCCTGGGCCAGGCGTTGTCACCTGGTCCCCTTAGGCCTTTCGGCCTCGGTTTTAGCACCACTGTGAATGGTGGCTTAGATCCATTAAGTCGCTGGGCATTGCAAATGGCGATTGCCTAAGTCTCTCATTCCTTCCACATTTTCTTGGCTGGAATTCTTCTACAAAGAATAACTTTAATGTGTAGTTGGTTGCCTAAAATACTGCGTTTACAGAAAAGGCCAGATACATGACTCATTGAGCTTTTTATCAGTCTACAGGATAATTTTTGTTTTCCTGGTAACCTATAGATCTCTAATTATACACACAGGGATATATATAAATGTGTATATTTGCTCTTATATCATATATATTTTATATGTGTATATATTTGTATATAAATGTGTATGTATGTAACTGTGTATCTTCATGCACTTATGGATTTTTACATATTTGGTGTGTTTTAGTCTGCAGCAGGACCTATACTTTTGAAGGGTGAAATTACTCCTTCAGTGGACATCAGCGGCAGCCCCTTCAAACCACCCTCTGTGTTCTTCTGACAGAACCTCAGTAGCCTTTGACAGCTCCTTTGCTTTGGGGCTCAAACTGTCCCGAACCCACCATCTTGCTGATTTCATTTCCCAGCGACTTCCCATTCCTCCAAGGAGCACCTGGTCCTTTGTAGTGGGAAATGAGATTTAGCAACCACAATCTTGGATCCTGGGGCCCCAGATATTGGTGTGCAAGGAGGGCCCTAGATATTGGTGTGCAAGGAGGGAGCTCTCTTGGGAACTGGAGAGGAAGGGAGCAGGATTGGACTTAGGAAAGTTAGACTGTGATGCAATCTCAGTGACCCCAGTGGGAGCTCTCAAGCTGGGAGCTGTCTTGATTTGGTGCCCCAGACCAGACATTTATAGCCCATCAATTATTAGATGTGAGTCATCCTGGGAAGGTGGCCTCACCTTGATCAACACAATTGTCTTCAGCTGAGGCAATTCCCAGAAAGGGATGACAGGTGATAGCCCAACAGCTGCCTTCTCGGTTTTCTAATTCTCTCTTCAGCTGTGTCTGATATTTTGTTTGACTTGTCCGCTGAGTTTTTAATTTCCATTACTTGATTTTTTTTTATTTCTAGAATTTCTATTTGTTTCCCTCAAGCCTGTTTCTTTCTTCTGTTTCAACAGATTTTCATTTTATTCTCATATTTAAGATTCTCTCTTTTATTTCTTTAAATATATTTGTTTTTTACAGTCACCATGATGTACAGTACATCCCCAGAACTCCTTTATTTTGTAACTGGAAGCATCTTCTGACCATCTTCACCCATTTCACTCCCCCCACCCCCTACTCCTTCTCTGACTACCCTCAATCTGTTCTCTGTACCTAGGAGTTTGGTTTATTCCTATATTCCACATATAAGTAAAACCACACAGTATTTGCCTTTCTCTGTCTGACTTGTTTCACTAGTTATTTTAAAATTTTTGTCTGATGGCTCCAATGTCTGGGTGACTTTTGAGCCCAGTTGGGTTGATTGTTGTGTTTCTTGACAACGGGTTGACTCACTCCTGCCTTTTTTGTATGTCTTCTAAGCTTCGACTGAATAAATCTCAGCTACCATGTTCTAATCAAAATGGACATAAACAGTGTCTCCTCCTGGAAATGGGCATGCCTCTCCTTCTGTCAGGTCACCAGTCGGTGCGTGGGGGAGGTTGGAATCAACCTGCTCAGATGTTGACCTTGGTCTGGGTTTTGTTGTTCCTGTGAGGACCTTCAGGGCACCAAAGACATCAGATTCCTTTGGGGTGGGCTGCCGGCACCTTGTTCAGGGCGAGGGTGGGGCAGGGCAGTGCTCTCACTCTGCCCAGGTTTTCAGCTAACCCTGCGTGCCTGGCACACAGTGGGATCTCTAGTCATGTCTGCCTTTCCCCAGTGGAGGCGGGTGCTGCTCGTGCAGCTGTGTTGGTCGGACGGGGTTGGGGCAGGAGGACTCTCTGTCATCCTGGTCAAGTGTGAGCCTGGAGCAGGCCCTGTGCCCCTGGGACTCGGAGGGCAAGGCTTCCTCAGGCTTCCACGGCTCCTCCCTGGGACGGTAGACCCCGCTCTGTGTGTGGGGGTTTGTGTGAGAGTTTCCTGCCCTCCCTGTGGGGCCCAGGCCTGTGTTCCATCCCCCACTCAACAGGAGGGAAGTTTTTCCTCTGCTCTTTTCCATCTACAATGTCTTGGGTGGCAGATATGGGGACGGCACCTCTACCCACCAAGGATCCCCACCTTCCACTGAGCTTTCCAGGGAGACTCCTTGAGGAGCAGCTGCTGTGCTTAGGAAGGTACCACCTTTAAGGAAAGAACTTCAAAAACATGTGAAGGTGACACAGAGGGACAGCTGCCTCGAGAAAGCAGTTTATTGGCCTCATACCGGGTGAGGTTTCCTGCTGGAGGTAGACAGACCCTGAGCCCCAGGGCTTCCCTGAGGGGGTGCACAGGCCACGAGGGACCCAGATCACCCTGCCACAGTCTCACGCTGGAGTTCAGAGGGCTTGTCGAACAGGCCTTTCATCTGCCGCGTGCAGAACCTGAGGCAGCCGAGGGCTCGCGGGAGAGGTGCCGGCATGGCCCCGTCCCGTCCGCTCTGGGAGCAGCTGGTAGGAGGCTCTCGGTCAGCAGGTCAGCAGCAGGGAGGGGCCCCACAGGAGATGGGTTTGCAGACCCAGGTGGGGCAGGAGGGCCGGATGCACCCAGAGGACTGGCAGGGGGAGGCCACACACACGACGGGCTTGCAGCTCACGGGCAGGCACACGGAGGACTGGCAAGAGGGAGCCACGCACACAATGGGCTTGCAGCTCGCGGGCGGGCAGCAGGCGGCCTGGCATCTCACAGGCACGTACACGGCGGGCTTGCAGCTCACGGGCGGGCAGCAGGCGGCCTGGCATCTCACAGGCACGTACACGGCGGGCTTGCAGCTCACGGGCGGGCAGTAGGCGGCCTGGCAGGGGCTGGGCGAGCAGCAGCCAGCCTGGCGGCCCGTGGAGCAGCTGGTGTGGCACATGTTGTCGTGGGCTGGCTGGTGTGGGAGTGGAGGGTGGTGATGTCTGCAGGCTCGCTCCCTGGTGGCCTTTATACCCAGGCTGTGGGTGTTCCGGCAACACCAGCGTGACTGCTGACTCCCCCGTGGCTGTGTCCACGTGTTTCCCAGCATCTTCTTTCCTGGGACGCACTTTCCCACGTTAGGCTCCCCGTAAATAAGCGTGGCTCTGAGGCCAGGCTCCCCCCGTAAACAGGGCCTTCTGGTTTGGCCACGTGCGCCTGTGTGGCGTCTCCAGGCCATTGCTGTACACGGGGCACCCCTGCGGGCTCGGAGTACCGTGTCCTAGGCAGATCGTCCCATGCCACCCGTGAGGACCCGAGGCCACGGTGGAGCTCGAGCGTTTATTCCGCACGGGAGGCGCTAAAGCAGGAGCCTGCGAGCTGGAGTCCGCAGCGGGAATGCGGCTGCTGCCCGGCTGGAAATGAAAGCTGCGGGACGCAGCCACGGCCCTGTCCCCGTGCGCCCGTGTCCCCGTGGCTGCCCAGGGCTGCTTTTGCACAGCCTGCTGAGCAGTTATGGGAGAGACCGTGTGACAGCGAAGCCCCAAATGCTTGCTGCCCGCCCCTTCCAGGGAGTTCGCCCGAATCTGTACAGAAATGGACTTCGCCGTGGAAACAGCGCGCCGGGCGCTGCAGCGGAGCGTCCCCCTCGGGGCCTTCCAGGGCGGCGGGTGGGCGAGAGGGTGGGGACGGATGCAGGGCGTCATCGGGGGCTGGGACCAGAAGGGAGAACAGGTGCAGCAGGAGGGGAGGAAGGGGGCTGGGGGCGGCTGGGCCTCTCGGGGGGATGCCGAGCCGCACCGGGTGCCGTGAAGGGCCAGGGGCGGCGTCCCAGGCAGGGGCGCACGGGGTGAGGACCCTGCTGCGGGAACGGGCCCCGCCGGGAGCGCTGGGGCTCGGCTGTGACTGACGTCGTGGGCTGCAGGTTGCTGGCTTTCACGTGTGTCCACATCCCTGCATCTCACTTTCTTTGGGTTAGGAGTGAGGTTGAACCTTTTTTTAAAAAAATTACTTTTTATTGAATGTATTGGGGTGACATTGGTTAATAAAATTATGTAGGTTTAAGGTATACGGTTCCGTAACACATCACCTGTATATTGTATTGTGTGGTCACCACCCCAAGTCATGCCTCCTCCCGTCACCATTTACCCCCTTACCCTCTCCTGTCTCCCTCCACCCCCGTTTCTCTCTGGTAATCACCACACTGTTGTCTGTCTAGGAGGTTTTTTTCTTTTTTTGGCTTAATTCCTTCACCTTTTTCACCCAGCCCCCCTCCCCGTTCCCCTCTGACAGCTATGAGTCTCTTTCTATCTTGTTTGTTAGTTTATTTTGTTCATTAGATTCCACATATAAGTGAGATCATATGGTGCTTGTTTTCCTCTGACTGGCTTATTTCACTCGGCTTAATACTCTCCAGTTCCCTCCATGCTGTCGAAAAAAGTAATATTTCATTCTGTTGTATGGCCGAGTAGTATCCATGGTGTCAATGTCCCACAGCTTTGTTTTCCACTCATAGGATCCACTGGTGGGCACTGGGCTGCTTGCAAGACTTGGCTACTGTAAATAACGCTGCGATGGGCACAGGGGAGCATATATTCTTCCGAATTAGTGTTCTGGGTTTCTTTGGATATATTCCTAGAAATGGGATTGCTGGGTCAGAAGGCAGTTCCATTTTTAATTTTTTGAGGAAACTCCACACTGTTTTCCTCAGTGGCGGCACCAGCCTGCGTTCCCACCAGCAGTGCACTAGGGCTCCCCTTCTCCACACCCTCGCCAGCACCAGAAATGAGGTAGAACTTTTTCCATGTATTTTTAGCTCTGTAGTGGGAACAATTCACTGAGGCCTTTGTCCATTTATCTATAAAGATGGTCATATATTCCTTAGAATTTGAATGAGCAAGTAACGGGTACGGGTTTTGAGTAAACTCAGGCCAGCTGAGGGATTTAAGAGTCGAGGCAGGTTTACAATCCAGCCATTCCCTCTTTCGAGGCCCTCTTGGGGCTTTTGCTCCATCCCTCTTTCCCTGGGTAGAGCTTATCTGGGGTGAGGGCGGGTCTTCCAGGCTCCCCTCCTGGCTCCCTGGGGAGCTGCCTTCGGTTCCTGGTCCCTCTGCCTGGTCTCCCTGCTCCTCTGGTCCTCCTTGGTCTGATCCAGACGAGGGACAAGCAGGGCACCCAGTGCTGCCTGGTCAGTCTAACTGGTGTCTTGACTCTAGTACTAGTGGTCCACTGAGACTGCCAGCTCATCCCGCCCCAGTCCCGAGGGTTTGTTCCCAGGCCCCGAAACCCGGGTAGAATGAATGGTGTTGGAACCAGGCTTTGCGCCCCCTTGGGGCCCACAGGCCCTTGTTGCCGCTCAGAGCGTCAGCCGCTGCGTCCGGAGCAGCGTGCAGGCACCTCCCTCCAGGGGAAGTCAGCAGGGTGCTAGGTATGGGCCGTCGGTTCCTGACCCACAGGGTTTCCGCTGCTCCCCAACTCACCCTTCACCCGGCCGGGCAGGGGGCAGACCTGGGCAGGAGCCCAAGTCCACTCAGGGCCTGTGCCTCCTGGGCCGGGCCTTGGAGCCCTGTCCCTGTGGGGAGGGTGGCCGCTGGGGTCGGGAAGGGAAATGAGCGTGCAGATGGCGTCCCTTCAGGTCTTGTGGCTCAGCTGCCCTGAACTTGGACTAGAGAACGTGTCTTTACCGCCTGGCTTCTACCAGACGGAGCACCACAGCCCGGGAGTGGAGTGGCCGAGGGGGCTCAGGGTGACGGAGAACAGACACGGATTTCCCGGCACAGACATTTTATTGATTATAACCATTGGCCTTTGTCACATGGGAAGCAAGCAACCAGTCCTGCAGAGGAGGCTCCTGGGGCCCCAAGTCCACCCCCAGTGAGGGATTGGTGAGGGGACGGGGGCATGTTCAGAACAAGAAGGGATGGGGGCATGTTCAGAACTGCACCAGGCAGCCACGGTGACAACCAGTGCAAGAGGGGAGGTCCTGGCACCAGCAGAGGGGCTCTGGGGGCTCCAGGGAGAGGAGAACTGGGCTCAGGAGCAAGGACAGCAGCTGAGAGGCAGAGGACGGAGCTGGTCAGCAGCAGGACTTCTGGGCCGAGATGGGGACACAGCAGGCTGGGCGGGAGCACACGGGGCTGCAGAGCAGGGACACGCACGAGGCCGGGCGGCAGCAGCTGGGCTGGCAGGAGGAGGAGGGGGCACAGCAGGAGGAGATGGGCACGCAGCAGGCGGGCCTGCACGCGGGGCGGCAGATGAGGGACACGCAGGAGGAGGGTCTGCAGCAGGGTGAGGAGGATGAGCAGGGGCCGGCCCCAGAGCAGACAGGCGCGCAGCAGGCAGGGGTACAGCAGGCAGGGGTGCAGCAGGCAGGGGTGCAGCAGACAGGGGTGCAGCACACAGGCTTGCAGCAGACAGAGGTGCAGCAGACAGGCTTGCAGCAGGCAGGGGTGCAGCACACAGGCTTGCAGCAGACAGAGGTGCAGCAGACAGGCCTGCAACTGACAGACACACAGCAGGCCTGTTGGCAGGGGGCAGAGGTGCAGCAGGAGGGCTGGCAGCAGCTGGGGACACAGCAGGAGGGCTGGCAGCAGCTGGGGACACAGCAGGAGGGCTGGCAGCAGCTGGGGGCACAGCAGGAGGGCTCACAGCAGCTCTCTGGACAGTCGTCCACCTGCCAGGAGGAGCTGGTGCAAGAGTCGCAGGACCCGGGCAGGCAGGCACAGCTGTCATAGCTCAGGTCGCTGGAGCAGACGGACAGGGTGGACGCGGCCATGGTGGGCGGTGGGGTGCCGGTGAGCTGGGAGGAGTGAGTGAGTGTGTGAGTGTGAGTGTGTGAGGTGCTTGGTCTGTCGGCTTTTATACCCCCCGGGGTGTGTATGCGTTGCCCCAGCAGGAGGCTCCCACGCCCTCTCTTCCTCGTTGGTGTTTGGACTGGTTTCAGGAGAACCCTCATTAGTGCTGGTGTATTTTCTATAATTAGGTTTTACTCATTAGAGTTGTGAGTATGTTGCAGGACTCTGTTTTCCCATCTGTTCTTTTTTTGGCTCCAGAAAACGTGTGAAAAATAAGAGGCAAGTTTTTGCCCAGTGACTGCCACAGGCTCAGACATCACATTCCCGGAGGGACAGGGTATGAGATAAATTCATGGCCACTAACAACCCTCTGTCACACCAGCCACACCCATGTGAGAAGACCGTGGGAAGGACACCAGGACCATCACAGCCAAGTCACAAAGCTCCTGAGAGGACTACTAAAGGGGTCAGAAGTGAACAAAATAGAAAAAATGTGACCAAAACCACACACAATGTATGTCCACTGGGGACCTGAGGTAGTCAAAGGCAAGATACTCAGGGCTATATAGTCCACTCTTCCTGGTCAGGCCATCATTGGCATAATTTCAATCAAAATCCAAAGGGGCCCAGCTGGCATGGCTCAGCGATTGAGCATCGACCTAGGATCCAGGAGATCGCGGTTCAATTCCCGGTCAGGGCACATGCCCGTGTTGGGGGCTCGATCCCCAGCAGGGGGCGTGTAGGAGGCATCTGGTCAATGATTCTCTCATCATCGATGTTTCTCTCTCTCTCTTCCTCTTCCTTCCTCTCTGAAATCAATAAAGACATATTTAAAACAAACAAACAAATAAACCCAAAGGGAATCTTTTTGGTATACAAGTTGAAGCTCTCAAACTGCCAGCAAATATTTGCAAGATGCACGATGGATGGAAGGTTAGCACGGAAATGAAAAAGTCCTTGCCACCCAAACAGAATAAGATGAAACAACCAAATACAAAATCCAAACATTCGAATTTCCTTAAGCATCTGAAAAGCTACTTGACCTAATTAATGATTAAAATTCCTCAAATTCATACATAGCTGTCCCACCTGCAAGATTTACAACACTGGTCATGTTCAGTGCTGCTGAGTGTGGGGCTTCACTCTCAGGAACCCTTCGGTGTGTTTTTCATGGACGTGTGATAACACATAGTATGAAACTTACCGTTTTAACCATTTATAAATGTAAAATTCAGGGACATTCAGTACAGTCAATGTTTTGCAACCATTACCACTCTCTAGTTCCAGAACGTTCTCATCACTACAAAGGAAATCCTTTGTTATTAAGCAGTCCTTTCCTGTCCCAGTCAATCACTACTTTGTTTTCAGTCTCAGTGGATTTGCCCATTCTGCACATTTCATGGAAAAGAAATCATGTAATATGTGGTCTTTTGTGTCTGGAATATTTCACTGAGCATAAATTTTTCAGTGTTCATCCTGTTGTAGCAGGTGTCAGTGCTTCACTCCTTTTTACAGCTGAATAATATTCCATTGTATGGACATACCACCTTTTACTTAACCATTCAGTAGTTAATAGACACCTGAGTTGTTTCCACTTTTTGACTAATGTGAATAATTATGCTATGGACATTTTTATACAATCTTTTGTTTGAACACCTTTTTCAATTCTCTTGGGTATACACTTAGAAGTAGAATTGCTAGGTCATATGGTAGCTCTATGTCTAACTTTTGAGGAACTGTCGGACTGTTTTCTGTAACAGCAGCATCATTTTACATTTCCACCAGCAATGTATAAAGTGACATCTCATCGTGATTTTGATTTGCATTACCTAATAACCAATGATATTGGGTTTCCTTTCATGTGCTTGTTGGCCATTTGTATATCTTTTTTGGATAAATGTCTATCAAAGTGCTTTGCCCATTTTTAATTGGGTTATTTGTCTTTCCATTATTGAGTTATAGGTGTTCTTTATGCATGCTGGATACTAGACCTTTATCAGAATTATGATTTGCAAATATTTTCTCCCATTCTGTGGGTTGTGTTTTACTCTGTTGATGGTATCCTCTGATACATAAAACATTATAATATTTATGAAGTCTAATTTATCTATATTTTCTTTTGGTGTCCTATCTAGAAACAATGCAGATTTAACCCTATGTTTTCTTCTAAGAGGTTTATAGCTTTAGCTCTTATATCAGGTCTTATCCATTTTGAGTTAATTTTTATATGTGGTGTGATATAGGGTTCAACTTTATTCTTTTGCATATGAATATCCAGTTGTCCCAGCACCATTAGTTGAAGAGACTATTCTTTCCCCATTGAATGATCTTGAAACCCTAGTTGAAAATCAATTGACCATAAGTGTATAAGTTTATTTCTAGACTCTCAATTTTTTCCCTTGATCTATACATCTATCCTCATGCCAGTACCACTGTTTTGATTACTGTGACTTTGTGGTAAGTTTTATTTTTTCCTTTCTAATGTGGATGACTTTTATTTCTTTTTCTTGTCTAATTTCTCAGGCTAGGACTTCTAGTACAATGTTTAATAGAAGTGGTGAGAGTGGTCATCCTTGCCTTGTTCCTGATCTTAAGGAAAAAGCTTTTGGTCTTTCACCATTGAGCATGATGTTACCTGTAGGTTTTTCATAATGCCCTCTATTGTGTTAAGAAAGTTCCTTTCTAGTCCTAGTTCGTTGAGTGTTTTTATCATGAAAGAGTGTTGATTTTTGTACATGAATTCTGGAAGGGGAAGGGCTGGGAGAAGCATTACTACATACACTCGTCTTGATTGCAGTGTTCTTCTTTCTGGGGTGGGAACATTTACACCAAAGAAATTGGCAGACACTACAAATAACAGCCTTTTTGGGGGAGGTTAACACATCACTTGCATACTCTTCAAACTCTAAAAACAAACAAACAGAAGTCAAGCCTTCATGACCAGAGAAGGGAGGGCAGTCTCCACAATAGAGATCTTGATCCTTTGCCCAGTTCCTGGAGCTGAGCCAGTCCTCAGACTGGAACATCCTGATTGAATCCAGTATAAAGTTACCAATAGTTTAACAACCAGCTTACAAAATTCTTGAGTATTTAATATTCAAGCTAGTACAAGTCAGCTTCAGCTAGCTCCAGCACACTGCTGGCAGGAATCTGTAGGCTGCCCATCACAACCCCGCCCCTTTGCCCCAGGCATTCTATGTTCTGAAAATCACCTCCTACAGCTCCCCAGCCAGGTCCATTCAGAGGCTTGGCTTTCATCCCAGTGCCTTCCCCTCCTGTTTTCTTAGTCCCCCTGATGGTAATAGCTTTATTAAGTTTTGGTTTATTTTTCCATTGTTTTTTCAGTATAGCCAAAAATATGTGTGTATGATTCCCTTTTCTTACACCAAGGATGGTATATCACATGCACTGGTCAGCACCTTGCGTTTCTCACTTACCCATGTACCCTGGACCACTCTGTAGTGGTTACCGAGACCCGCCCCCCCTTTCTATAACTGCACAGTGCTCCGCACATGACCTCCGCTGGCTTACTCCACTCGTCTCCTGCTGATGGACGGTTATTTTCCCTCCAGTGTTTTGTTGTTCAGAATAATGCTGCAATGGGCGGGTGTCATTGACAGGCATCATTTAATAATTTGACAGTGTATCTTTGGGATGAATTCCTAGAATTTATTTTATTATTTATTATTTGTCACCGAGTCATGATGTCAGTTTGGCGGACAGTCTCAGACTCCCCTCCGGATTGCTAGTTCCATTTTGCCTTCCTGCAGGGAGTGGGAGTGAGTGCCTTCTGGACAGTCTCCCAGCTGACTGTGTCCAAAAGCTTTGGCTTTTTATCAATCTGATAGCCAGGAAATAGAATCTCTTTCTTAAAAATGTACCTTTCTCTCTGTGAGTTTGAGCACCTTTTTGTACGTTCAAGGCCAATTGCATTTCTTTTTCTGTGACCTGCTGTTCATACCCCTTGCCCATGAGAAAAAGGGATTTGTTGGTCTTTTTCTTCCCTGATTTTTGGCAGCATTTAAATATTAGGGACACCTTTTCTGTGGTACAAGTTGTAACTATTTCCTCCTGTGGTTTTTTTTTTTTTTTTTGGTCAATGGCTCAAAACCACATCTTAACATCTCTAAAATGGGGAAACATCTTCCAAAAGATGGCATGTCCTAGTTCAGTTGACAACTGCTACTTTTGCTGAGAGGTATGTAAAATAATGGAGGGTCTCACCGTGGATGGGAGCTGAAACTTGATCAGATACGGCCTGTCTGGGACTTGTGTGTATTCTTTAGGACTTTGCCCCAAAATGGCCAGCTGTGAATGGACATCAGACACCTTGTGATGTGAATTATCTGAATGCCTCAAGCTGCCTAAATTACTGTAGCATCACCAGATCTCCTTTTGGGTTTCAAAAGCAAAAAAAGAGCCCTTTCCTTCAAAGCCAAAAGTATGTCCTTATTTCGAATAGAAAAGGAATATCTCAGTGAAACAAGCCTTGAGCAACTACAGTATGTGAGCACCATGCCTCGAGCCAGAGGTACCACGTTAACGGGATGGCCGCAGCCCGACGGGGCTGCCTGGACGGGGTGGCGGGGTGTCAGTGTGGTTCTCTGTTGTTAGGGAGATGAAGAGCCTCTCTCTTCCACCTCTTGCCCCCCAAATGTGCTATGAGCAGTCAAGGCTGTCTACAGCGGTCATGGAAATAAGAACCCGGGGTGGGAAGGACAGAGCAGGGATCTAGCCTGGGTGTGCACTGTGCCCCCAAGTCCTTGGCGCCCCTCCTTCCAGTGGAGATGGGGCTCCATTTCTCTGGCTGCCCTGTAAGAAGCCCCGACAGCCCTTCCTGAGGGAGGCAGGAGGGCTCTTCATGTGCGACCCGTGACCCGTGTCCTGCTGTCTGGTCAGTCCACGGAATGCAGCTGGGTGGGTCTGGCCAGAGGCTGAGTGTTTGTAGAGTGGCCATGGAATGAAATCGCTTTAATTTATCAGGAGGCTCACTGGGCAAGCAGGTAAAAGGCTTTATGTGACCACTCCGTGGAGCCCCAGCCTTCTGCAAGAGGGCAGGGCATTCGTCCCTTCCAGGCTGTCACCTGAACTGGCCCAGCAGTCATGAGAGCAAGACTAACTCACCTGGAATGTAAATATTTGGGTTCAGGATGACTGAGTTCATGCCAACACGTTATACTTATGAAACAGGAAGAGAAAACAAAACACTTCTCTGATTAAAAAAAAAAATCCAGTTCTGTTTTAGGTGGAAAAACCTCCCCACTCACCCCCAACATGATTATCTTATCAGAGCTGGAAAAGATTTTCCAATGAAATCTCTCTCCCCTTCAGTCCTCCGTTGACTGGCCATCTTCTCCCCCTGAACTAGGTGTAGAGAAGGTTAGATCCAGAGGAAAAGCTAATTTATAGTAAAACAAAAGAAAATCAAACAAACAAAAACAAGACCAGAGAGGCTGAGATGCTGCCTCTGTTGCTCAGCTCTTCCGTGGCCTCCACAGAACTTGGTGATCACCCCACTGCACACGGTCCCAGGCAAAGGGCTCTGGGGACATACGAAACCTTGCAACACGACCTCAGCGGGTGACCATTGTCCAGGGGGCCCTGTCAGTGTCCTTATCATGTGCCTTCAAAGTTCTTATCTGGAGCAGCACACCAGTGACCAGCTAAAATGCCCTCCTCGACCCAGGGAAATTCTGATCACACGATAAAGCCTCCCATGAAACTCCAGGACGTCCCAGGAGCATTCACTTGCAAATCACATGCACCCTGACTAACCCAGGCCCCACATTAGGGTGGTGGTCCAGTGATGCCACCAGGGACCCTTGCTCTTTCCATCTCTCAACTCTACCTTACCTAGGGTTGGCTTCCATCCCCTAGATTGTTGCTTCATGATCACAAGGTAGCTGCTGAGGCTCCGGGCATTGCTTCTGTGTTTTAAGGATGGAAAAATAAAGGGAAGAAGGATAGTACCTGTTTCAAAGACAGTTTTCCCAGAAGCCCTAGCCAGAAGTGCCCTGTCTGCGAGAAGTGTCATGTGGCCAGGTCAGAATTTTAACCTTAAAGAGCTGAGGATCTGGTGCATTTCAGCAGTATGAAATCTCTTCAGGTGACCTGGAGAACTCCATGTGTTGGAGCTGAGCATGGCACTCTCGTCAGCAAAAGGGAGAGAGGGCCTGCTCTCCTGGAGATTGCCTTGGTGCGAAGAGGGTCCGTGGGTGCTCACTCCTGGCGGGGCCCACCCTGCCTGAGCCAGCTAGGCGCGGAGTTCTCAGTTCAGGCACATGGTTCTCTAACCATAGTCAGCGGGGAAGCCCAATGCCCCCCGTAACAACATCATTCTGGATCCAGCTTCCCTGACCCACTTCCATCCCTGATGTGCACACGTGAATATCAGGGGTGTCTATTGTTTGTAAAAATCATGGGACAAAGAAAGGCAAACATTGACTCCAGTGCCCTGGGGACGTGCCAGGCACTGCCCTGGGCTCACCCAGGCCACCAGCTCTGTTATGATCCCCACCCACACTGGAGGGAAATGGGGTCATAGCTTATCTTAGGTAAAGAGCTCTGTCAGCAGCCCCCCAAATCTCCAGTTCACACCTGCACATATCCCCCAAACAGGGCCTGCCTGTGGCCAGAGTCCCACACAGGACTGCTGCCCATCGGCTGTGTCTCCAGGTGGCATCTCCAGGTCCATAGACCCTGCCCCAGGACACTTTTGTGAACCCTCCCTGTTAGAGGAGACGCTCCTGTAGTAATAGCACTTCTGTGGGCCATGAGGCCGTCTCAGCCCCCTGACCACTCGTCCTGGCAGAGAACAGGCTGGCAGCTTCCTCAGCACCACCCTGTTCACAGCTTGTTCCAGCCCCACAGGGCAGGGACGGCCATGTCCTCTGCTTGTCATACCTGTGAGGAAATTGCTGCTCAGACTGGGGGAAGGACCTGGGGTCTCTATCCCACTGTTGTTGATGAGAGGGAGACTGGGCCCCGAGCTCAAGCTCTGGGGACAAGGGAGGTCCCAGCACATCACTAAGTCAAACAAACAGAGCACAGAACATGAGATGTGTGACAGGAACAAAGAGAATGGTAGTTCTTCGCTCCCTTATTCAAGTTAACCCGGGCTCAGCTCCTGGTCCCCTGTGGCTGGGCCGTGGGAGCTGGAAAGGGTCTGACAGGGACTGTGCAGCATCTCCCGGGGGTGGACTGGGATCCCCCCATTCGAGTGAGTCTGCACGATGGGTTCTGCCCAGGTCAGCCTGGGGCCTCCCACAGGGCAAGCAGCCCCTGGGTCCCAGCACCAGTCCCCGATGCCTCTGGCACCTCCACGGCCCTCCCTGCCCCATGTCCCCCAACTCGGGGGTGCCAGCTCCGGCCTTCACCACTTGTCTCCATCATCCCAGGCTCTGGCTCCTGACCCCTGATCCTGTTTGAGGGTCTAGGTTCTGAAACCGAGGACTGGCCTGCTCCCTGGGGTAAGGGACCCCCAAGAATTGAGGCCATGGGGAGGCTGGAAAAATAGCTCTGACACAGAGAGAATCGAGGTCATGTGGAAATGCCGTGTTTTTTTGCCGCAGTGGTTACAGAGTGGACACCGGTCCCCGGTCTCCTCGAAGTCAGGTGGCAGTCCCTCTAGGGTGGGGGCCCAGGGACTGACCACAGCCCTGACATCCTCTCTCTCCTGCTATCTCGCTCCCCTCCCTGGCTCCATTTTTATCGTCACGCATGAGGATGTCTGTGAGCCTTTCAACCCTGGGAAGGCGAAGATAAGTAATCAGCACAGCAGAGCTGGGTGGCCCTCCAGAGAGAGGCCGAGTGGGTCACGGGCGGGCACCACACTGCCCTCTCCCTGCCCGGAAACTACACATGGGCCGCTGGCCCTCGGACAACTGCCCAGCACGGCTGTTTGTTTGGGCGGTTTGGCTGCTTGTGCTGGTTCCCCGGTGGAGCATCACCTGGTCACCATCACAAAGCCGGAGAGAAACAGAGACGGGCGGGCACTGAGAGAGGGAGAAAGAGACCGAGAGAGGGCTCACTGCTCTCTGTTGACCGGGGTGTGGAGGAAGCCGTCCGGGCAGGCCTGGCCGAGGGGCTTTCCCAGCGGTTCCAGCGATGTCATCAGCCCCAGCTCGCCCTGACTCACCCGGGAGACCCAGGGCCTATGCCCTCTGCCTCCACCCTTCTTCCTCCCCAAGTGGCAAACGTGTGTTTTGTCTGGTCCGAACCTGGCTGAGTCACAGGGAAGGAAAGCCCGTCCAGGAAGGGGTTACTGGGTCAATGTCGGCACAGCAGGGAGGCAGGGGGACGGACCTGAGTCCTTGGGGACCCGAGCGCAGTCTCCCACTCCACAGACATGGAACGAGAGGCCGGCTCTGGTCACAGCTGTCCTGCTTTTCTCCCTCCTGCCCACAGGGCCGCTCCTTCTGTCCCTCTCAAGGCGGCCGTCCTCCACCTAGACCCAAAGGAGACCGTCCCGGGAGTTCCTCCACGCCTCCCACACCCCTGCCGGGTGTCCCAGCCTGGCCTCAGTGCCTCCCATCAAAGGCGGGCGGCCCTCTGGCTTCTAGCCGCCTAGGGAGCCTGCTGGTCTGTTTGCTCTTGGGGCATCCGAGGCCTCAGCACCCGTGGGCCCTGAGATGTTACTGAGAGTGATCTTGAGCGGGTGGCAAAGAAGACGCACAGGACTGTTGCCGTGTGAGTCATAACACTTTGGCCTTGAGTTCGTGAGAGTGAGCGCCGGTGGATCGTGACCTGGGATATAAGTGGGAAGCGCGGAGCACTATTTGACCAAGACTCGCAGGGCTGTGTTACCGAAGAGAGCGCATGTGACAGCTCATGTTCACTCGCCGGGGTCTCAAGGGAGTCCCACGACTAGCTATTTGGACCGAACAGATGGAATGGAGCAATGATCCCAGTGAAAAGACCTATAAGCTGGAGAGAATGTATTTTTAAACTGTTGCAAGGAGCTGTAGCCCCAACAAGGTGGTAAAAGGGTAGAGATGAAGGCCTGGGCCCGGATGGAGATCAGAGATCCGCGCAGCGCCGGTTGCTGCCCTGGCGGGCGGCGGCTCCTTCAGGGAGAGGAGGCGGGAGGCGGCGAGAGGGCGGGAGCGGGGCCGGGACCTGCCAGGGTTCGGGTCTTCATGACCCCGCAGCTCCGAGTCGGGAGCCCGTGGGCCCCGCCCCGGGAGCAAGGAGGGCCAAACCCAGCCCTCCAGGGGACTGCAGCTAAGCTTTTGTCCCTGCTTACTGTTATTAAATACGTACAGTAAGTCACCGTGGATCCTAAGAAGGTTAGTGACAGCAGCAAAGTGAAAAGGAGAGCTGCGAACAATTATAGAGCTTAAAAAAGAAATAACTGCAAAGCACGGCAGAGGCGTAAGCGCGTCTGAGCTGGCTGCCGAGTATGGCGAGGCGAAATCCACGATTAGCGCAACTTTAAACCATGAAGAGGCCATCGAGGGCGCCGATGTCGCTAAGGGTGTGAACGTGCTCACGAAACAACGACCAGAGGCAACCGGAGAGGGAGGAAAACCGTTGCCGGTTTGGATAAACGGAAAGCAGGTAGCCGGTGACAGCATTTCAGAGGCAGCGATATGTGAAAAAGCGAAGATGCCGATTCTGACCTCCTGAGAGACACCCCTGGAACGAGTGCTGAAAGTGATTCGTTTAAGGCTAGTGGGGGGTTCGAGAAATTTAAGGAAAGAAGTGGCATTCGCAGTGCAGTGAGGCCCGGGGAGGCTGCGGCTCCAGCAAAGCAGCTGCTGCTGCTTTCGTGACAATTTCAAGAACACATAGAGGGCGAGGGATTGGTTCCCCAGGCCTCTTCTGGAGGAAAACGCCAGAGGACCTGCATCACACAGGAGGGGAAGTCGTGTGAGGACCGGCTGCCTTACCGCTGTGTGGGGACGTGAGTGGGGACTTTAGATGGCAGCCTCTGCTCATCTACCATTCTGAAAACCCACTCGTTTTCCAGAAAAATAATGTCATGGAAGACAAATTGGCCCGACCAGCGTGGCTCAGCGGTTGAGCATCGACCTAGGATCCAGAAGATCGCTGTTGGATTCACGGTCAGGGCACATGCCCGGGTTGCGGGCTGGATCCCCAGTGGGGGGCGTGCAGGAGGCAGCTGATCCATGACTCTCTCATCATTGGTGTTTCTACCTCTCTCTCTCCCTCTCCTTTCCTCTCTCTGAAATCAATAAACATATATTTTAAAAAAATAGACAAGTTGAATGAGATGTGGAGGGCTAACAGCAAAGCTTGGGTAACCAGACAATTTTTTATTGAGTGGATTCATGAAGTGTTTGCTCCAACTGTGAAGAAATACCTCCAGGAAAAACAATTGCCACTCAGGGCACTTCTTGTAGTGGACAAGGCTCCTCGCCATGCTCCAGGCTTGGAGCCGAGCTGGTGAAGGAGTACAGCTTCTTCCCTGTTAGGGTCTTGCCACCTAACACAGCTTCTCTCATCCAGCCCATGGACCAGCAGGTCGTTTCTAACTTTAAGAAACTCTACACAAAGGCACTGTTTCAGAGGTGTTTTGAGGTGATGTCTGGAAGGAATTTAACCCTCAGGGAGTTCTAGAAGGACCATTTTAATATCCTCACTTGCTTGAGGCTCATAGAGCATGGGTGGGGGGAAATGTCCTCCAGGACCATGCAATCAGCCTGGAAGAAACTCTGATCTGAGTCTGTTGCTGAAAGAGCCCTGGAGGGCTTTGAGGATGAACCTGTGTCTGTTGTGGAGGATACTATTATAATGCTCATCCCCAGACACAGATATTTTAATTACTTAGCCCAGGTGTGTCAGTGAGTTATTTCTGCATAACAAACATCCCCAATTCTTGGTGCCTTCAAGCAATAATCATTTATTCAGCCTAAGAGTCTGCAGGTCAAAACTCAGGCTGGGCTCGTCTGTTTGGTTCTGCTCTTCCCTAAGGTTGGCTGGCTGTTGGCCATTATCATTGGGCCACGTATGCTCATGACTCAGCAGGCTGGCCAGGGCTCATTCTACGGGCAGCCGGATGGCTCCCGAGAGAGAGAGAGAGAGAGAGAGAGAGAGAGAGAGAGAGAGAGAGAGACAAGGGTGCAAGACCTCTGGAGGCCTAGGCCAAGTCCAATGGGTCAGAGGGAGTCATGACGCCCACCCAGATTCCAGGGGAGGAGAAATAGACTCCACTGGTTAAGACAAGAGCTGCAAAGCTGCATGGCAAAGGGTGGGCAGATGGGCAAAGAATTGGTTGGCACTGTTTCCATATTCAGTCCACCACAAAGTTCTGCCAATGGATGCCTTCACCTTCTCTCAAACACAAGGTATTCAGAGTACTTGATGCTATCCCTCTGCCCCCAGCCACATGACTCCTACCCAGTGTGGGGTTTTGACTTGCTGCCCGAGAGCCCTATAGATCAGACATCCCTTGTCATTATTTATGCAGTCGCTGTTTTGTTGGGTGTACGATGTACATACTGACCACTCTCTTTGCTCACCGTTACTTCTTGCATTTCCAACCTTCTATCTGGAAAAATTGTCTTCTTTATGAAGAATGTATTTTAAATTTCCTTTCATGGGCTCTGTTGGTAAATTCCCTCAGTTTTTGTTCATCCGAAAATGTATGTATTTCACCCTTATTTTTGAAAGATATTTTCACTGAATATAAAATAGGTTGAAAGCTGCATTCTCTAAGTACTTGAGATATTGCATTTTCTACCCAGCCAGGGCACTTTTAAGGCTGTCTGAGACCTGCTTAACAAATCCTTGCCTCCCTAAAGACACTGTGATTAGGGCAGGGTGAGGCTTTGATATGGAAATCGTTTGTTCCAGCTTCAAGGCTCTTCTCTCCCAATTGAAAAGCATTGGCTCCTTTATCAAAAATCAGTTGGTCAGATAAGCACAAGTCCATGGCTGGACTCAGTTCTGTTCCGCTGATCGATCTGTCTGTCCTTCGGTCATTCCACTCGGTCTAGAGTGTAGCGATAAAGAAAATCTTGAAATCAAGCAGTCAGTCCTCCAATGTTATTGTTTTTCAAAACATTTTTTTGGTTATCCTAGGTCCATTGCATTTCCATTAAACTTTAAAATTCAAATTTTAAATGGAAAATATTAATTTGAAAATTTTTACATAAAAGTTCTGCTGCTGGGATTTTGTTTGGGATTGAATTTAATCTATATATGCATTTGGAGACACCCCACATGCTACTGCTACCAAGTGCATCTTGATCCACGAATGTGCTGCATCCCTGCGATTTAGGTCTTTTTACATTCTTCTCAGCACTGATTTTCACTTTTCAGTGTAGAGGAATTAAATTTATCTCCACATATTTATTTTTTATTACTGTTGTAAATGACATTTTTAAAGTTCATTTTCCATTTTTTCTTTGCTAATATATAGAAAAAGTTGACTACTTAAAATACTGACCTTGCATCATGAAATCTTCCTAAATTTACACGTTAGTTTCAGCTGTTTGTATTTGTGGGTCACTTAGGGTTTTCTACGCGACATGCACAACTGCGTTGCCTGTGGGTGAATGTGGCTTTACTTCCTTCCCAATTTTTATTCCTCCCGAGTATTTTTCTAACGCTGAGCCGACGTGTTGCTCAGACGCCCTTGCTCTTTCCTGGTTTGACGGTGATTCTATGACTAGAAGTTTTCTTTTTGTTTTCGTGCTGTGCAGTTTAGAGGTGGGGTTTTTTCGTATTTATTAGCTGTGGAGTCATTTGGTTTCCTGGATCTAAGAGCTGCTGTCTCCTATCTCTCTAGAAAATTCTCAGCCACTATTTTTTCAAATTCTGCGCCCGTCATTTTCTCTGTTATCTTCTTGTGTCATTCTGACGAGACAGTTGCAGATGTTCTCACTCCGTCTTTCGCGCCTGAGTCTCCCTGTGTAGTTCCCATTTCTTTGTCTTTCTGAGCTGCATTCATGTGCTGGTGGCCTGGCTCCTTGACGTCTCCACAGTGGCTCCAGCGGGTAACTCTAGTCCTGCAGGATCGAGGTCCCCCCTGCAGGGTGGGCCCTGGGCCTTTGTCTCACCCTCCAGCCCTGAGGATCCGCACAGACCTGCAACTAATCTTCCTGATTTTACTGGAAATGGGTTTGAGCTGAGCTTCGAGGGCAGAAACTTTGTGAGCATGTGACCTACTCTTTCTGTGACAATTGGCTGGGATTCGGGTTCTGCTGACCCCATAAGCCAGGTGTAAATGCTGATGAGAGCCAGGAAGCTGGGAGACGGGAGCATGCAGAGCGACGGGAGGGAGGAGAATGGTGGATGGGCCCTCCCGAGGAGGGCAGAAGCTGGGCAGGTAAGGGGGCCCCTCCTGGGGGCGGGCACGGGGCGAGGGGAGCAGAGCAGCTCCCCCAGGCTGGGGAGAGCGCAGAGGGACAGGAGCGATGCGAAGGAGGTACCCTGGCCTCCCGAGCATTTACTGGGTGTGTCAAGACGGCTCGCATAAGTCAACATTACAGTTAACAACATTTTCGTGGCAACTTGGCATTTCAGGCTACTTCACAATGTTATAAAATACTAGATTTGTTTCATAACGTTCCCGTAAAGTAGATGGAGGGCTATTTTCATTTGTGGAATGAGCTTGAGCAGACAGGTGGCTCCCCGGTTACGTAGCCAGTCAGTGAGTAAGCAGGCAGGTAAATTCCAGAGCTGCTGGTTCCCAGCAGGTTGTCAAAGTCCACAGGCTGGCGCCTTGGGCTTGTCCCCGCTCAGTCCCCTCCCCACTGCACGCCCACCCCTGGGGCTCGCCCATGATGAGAGTGAGCAGAGGGCCTAGGGAGTGGGGGGACCAGCTAAAGGAGCGAGCGGCAAGTTGGTGAAGACAAGGAAAGTACTGGCTTGTAGCCCAGAGGCATCAGGAGGCACCGGACTGCGGGGAGGGTGCTCCTCCAGCTGGTCATTGGTCATCTGCCCCTCAGGCTCAGCCCCGGGCACAGGTGGGCTCCTCTACTCTCCACTCATCGCCTCCTTGCGGAGCAGCTGGAATGTCACCCAATCCCCTCTAGCAAATCTCCTCCTGAGAGACACGAGGCGTGATAACAGAGGGGTGGCCTGGTCACTCTCGCCCCAGAGCCCATTCAATCATAGACACACTGCCTGGGGACACCCAAACCTCAGAGGAGGGCAATTGGGCACATAGGAGCCCCTTGGGGCCCCTGGAGGAACGAAAGTCCATGTCCCCCGGGTTGGGAGCGTGGCTGCTCAGTGCGGCCTGTCCCAGAGGAGAGAGTGGCAGGAGTGAGTTGATCCTGAAGCCAGACTTGGTCCTTTTGTGGTTCTAACTCTTTAAGGCCCTTGGGCACTAGGCTTTCAACTGAGGTGGGACCAATCTAGCAGAGATTGCAAATGGGACGAAGATTGTATTGGGGTCCTTCCATTCCCCCCGGCACTTTAGATCCCTCAGCCTCGTGGAACCCAGATGTCTCCTCACCCCGTTTTCTATACAGCTAGGGAGGAGGGCAGGTTAATACTAATTCTCACTCAAGCATAAAAGAGCGCTAAGGACTGTAATAAGTTGTACCTCATGACAGAATCCCGTTTAACACGGAAACCAGTCTCTAAAAGTAGCACCGAGGCTGTCACTGCAAGGCCGATAGGATTCACGCACTCCTTCGTCCATCCATCCGCTGAATTTCTCCGCGGAAGCAGCCGAAACCCCTCCCGCATGTGGGAGGGCACAGGACATGCTTCCCCTTTGTGCGGGACACTGGCGCCCATTTCCCCCGCCCTCCGCAAGACTTCTAGGGGTGGCGGCTGGATGCCGGTCCCCTGGCCCCTCCCTCCCAGGGAGCCCCACCTGGGAAACTGAGTAGGAAAGGGGGGAATTGGGCTCTTGGGCTGTCCTTTCCTCCCAGGAAGGGCCTGGAGGGGCTCTGTTGCCCGTTTGCCCTGTGGATTACCAATCAGGGTTCAAGGAGCCCAGAGGGAAGTCAATTTTAGGACGACTATCTGGATTACTTGGCCAAAGCCAAATCTCATTGAAGAAAAAGTTGGGAAGTTTTTAGCTCAATGGTGAAGAGTCTGGCTTTAGAATTTGGAGTCTGCCGCTCACCAGCCCTTGGCCTTGGACGACAGATTTGCTCCCCTAAGCCTCAGTTTCCTCATCCATAAAATGGGATGGTGGTGGCCCAGTCACTCTCACACTAGAGCAGGTTTATTGTGTGAACTCACTGAGATAAACTGACAGAGCACTTGTGTTCATTCAGCAGCTCAGCCTCCGCAGGGCCCATGCCAGCTCCCCGGGGCAGGAGCAGGTGCGGAGAGGGAGCATCGCAGACAGACATCCAGTCCCACAGACTAACCACAGGGGGTGTGGGGTGCTGTAAAAGCAGAAACCCTGGGATGTGAGCCCACCAGGAGGTCAGGGACTGCTTCACCACAGAGGAAGGAGGCCTGTGTGGCCAGAAAGAGTGGGGAGGAGGGAACAGCATTCAGAGAGAAGGAACAGCACGTGTGGGAGGAAGTGAGCAGCGAGCATAGCTGGAGGGGAATGAGCCTGAGCCAGGAGTTTCATCCTAAACCACCGACGGGGTTTTATTAAGAGGAGGACCAGCTCAGGCATCAGAGTTTATCACCTTTCCCTCTCACCATACATCTCCGTGCGTTAAGTCCGAAAGTCCATCTGAAATCTGTATTTCCTCAATTGTTTGTCGGTGGGTTGTGATCACTTGTATTATGCTGCGCCGTGAACAAATAGCAGCTTTTCTGAAGTTCTAATAGGGTAAGTGGGTCCCAGAACATACACAATAAAAAACAACACTGCATTTTGTGTCATTTGAGGGAGATCCCAAGGACAAGTGGTGAGTCCCGCCAGCTAATTTTAAACACAACCTTTGGGAACACAACTTAAAAGAGGCATTGACAATTGCTTGAGAGACTGCAAACGGATTTTACGCCAGGAAATTGACCATTTCTGAGGCTGAAACACCACAGGCCTCCATTTGAATGATGTCCTCGGGGGGATCTATGGCAGAACCGGGGGGAGAGGAAGGGGCGATGGGTGAAGTGGACAAAAGGTGCCGGTTCTGCGCGGGACGTGCCACGTGTGAAGGGCCATTTAGCGGTGCCAGGAAGTCCAGGTCGCTGTCGTCAAGCTGTCAGGATGATAAGTCCCGTGAGAGGAGGAAGACGCCGCGGGAACACCCCGAGGAAGTGAGCGCTGTGCCGAATATCCACCCAAAGCTGCTGGAGAGAAAGCTGGAGAACAACCCCCCAAACCCGGTTACACAACCGGGAAGGCCGAGGGCGCTGGGGAGCTGGCGCAGCCCTGGTCTCCAGGAACAAGTGATTCAGAAAGGCGCCAGGCACCAGGGGAAACCACCTCGCCAAGCTCCGCGGAGAGGCGTAGAGAGGTGTCACCGAGGGGACAAGTGCACGCTAGACACTCCCTGGGATCCTGCCGCAAGCCCTGCTGTTTGTTCAGCAAGAGACTGGACTGGGGGAGGTGCGGGTGACCAGGGTCAGAGTTCAGACCGAGCTGGGGCCTGACTGCAGACCCCGGGCACCTCCTGCAGCCGGCCACTGCCTGACAGCGGACCCCAGACAGGGCCCAGGACGCTGGAACGTGCACACTTAAGTGTGGCACTCAGCACAGTCGTGATCCTCGAAGGAAATATGCATCAGGTCTAAAATCAAAGAGAAGTTTCGTTTAATACTGAATATACTTCTTTCTGGAAACGACACAAAAGTGAAGGTTTTTATTTCAGGGGGGAGAGAGAGAGAAGAGGAGGGGGAGGGGAGGGGAGAGGGGAGGTGTGTGCTCCAAAGATCTCCATGGGAAACCCCTCCATGTGCCCCTCATCTTCCGCCTCCCCCAGCTCTCCTCACTGTCACTGTCCCCGGGATGCTCACTCACACCCCTTGCTCCTCCCACCTTGGTGGAAAGTGCCCATTGCTCACAGGACTCTGTCTCTGAGGCGTCTCTGCACCTGGAATCCAGGGGAAGCTGCAGGAGAGGGAAAGTCTAGGGAGAGCCCCTCCTTCCCGGGCACTTCCTCTCCACCACCTGGGGTGCCCACGACCCACCCAGAGCTCATTCTGGCTGCCACGGTGGGGGCCCTGATCCAAGTCGCTGGGCCTCCCGTATCCACATTGCTTGGGGGACCGTGAGGGCACAGTGCAGGGAGGCTGACACTATCCTGGGTCTCATTCCTTTCCTTCCTCCAGAACTGTTATCTTGTCCAGACAGACCAATGGAAATCCCCAGCCCGGGAGGTGTGCGTGTGTATGAGAGTGTGTGTGTGTGTGTGTGTGTGTGTGTGTGTGTGTGTGTGTTTGTGTGTGAGAGAGAGAGAGAGAGAGAGAGACACACACACACACAAAGAACATGAGGTGTATTTGCAGCCTGGCCAAATTTCATTCTAGAAAATCCCTGAGAAGTGTGAGTGATTCTGCCCCAGGTTGGAGGTCAAGGGGAGTTTGGGGCCTCTCCACACCTCAGTAAGGCCTCAGACCTAAGCTTTAGACACACTGTGTGGGTTTGTTGGCTCAGAAAGTCAACGTGCCGCAGACATTCTGTGCTGATGGAAGCCCTCAATATGTGGGGAACCACTCTTGGCTCTTTTTTTAAAAAAAAAAAAAAGTTTATTAATTTTTTTATTGATTTCAGAGAGAGGAAGGGAGAAGGGGAGATAGAAACATCAATGATGAGAGAGAGTCATCAATCGGCTGCCTCCGAGCCCAAGACATGGTTCATTGGTCGACACTTAACCACTGAGCCATGCTGGCCAGGCCCGCTCTTGGCTCTTGACCTGCACCCAAACATGGAAGGGTTTGACCAACAAATTCCTTGGGAGAGTCTCGTGGAGCAAAGAGGATATGGAGTGGAGCTGCCTGGAGCCTGGCTGGTGGGCTGGTTCTGTCTCAGAGCTGGGGCCCGGGCAAGCCAATCGCCATTGTAAGCCTCAGTTTCCCCACATGTAAAAGGAGGGAATCAAGCCAGTCCAACGTTTGCAGAGACACAGGAATGACCCAGCTCTCCCTGCAGCACACTGTTAGCTGCACCCCCGCCCTGAGACTGGATGGCCTTTTGTGGTGACAGCTGTCACCTATGGCAACTACGTCTCCAGCAACAAAGCTTCAATACTCATGAAGTATTCCAGGAAAGAAACAATAAACTACAACTCCTTATTCCTGTAGTGGTTACTCAGCTGTGCGGTAGATTTCAGGGCGTTGGAGTGACCCCTGCCAGGAGGAGAGCGGTCAGAAGCCTCACCTGGCTGGAGGAGGAAGGAGCCTGCAGGACAAACTGAGCAAGCCTGCAGGGATCGGTTCCTCAAAGCACAAATCTGGCTTTAAAATGCAGATTCTGGGCCCTGCCCCAGACCCACAACCAGCCTCTGAGGGTAGATCCAGGGGATCTGCCATTTACACCACACACTTGAGGGGTTCTTGTGCATATGAAGGTGTGGGCAGCAAGGTTTGATTCATAAAAGGAAATACCTGAATCCTTTTGAAGGCAAAAGTTGGACAGCTTTTATTTTAATGAAAAGGTCTCACCACCGCCCAAAAATGCCATTGGTGTACACAACTGTGCTCATGAACGCCTTGGTTTGAGTGCCCCTACAAACAACACCCTCCTGTGAGCTTGCCTTCCGGACCCAAGCGGTGTCATCGTTTGATTCCTTAGCAGTGATGTGTGCAAGGCCTGTTCCAAGAATAGTTACTTGAGACTGAGTTCAAGCGTCCAGGCAGAAAGGCTGTCCTGGTCATCCTGGACTCCTCTATGTCAGGGCAGGAGGCTGTGGATGCTCTGTATAAATGTTGAAGTGAATTAAAGTGAGATCCTTGGACAAAGGTCACTAGGCTTCCATGGACGCTTAGGGGAATCACCTTATCTTTTGTAACTATACCCAGCTCCTTCCGGAGAACTTGGTATCACATTAACTATTAAGGAAGTAACCCCACCAAATAATAAGCCGATTTGTTCAAAGTCTCCCATCTAAAAACACAGCTGAGATAAGAGCTCTGAACTATGGCCACCCTCCAATGATGTTGGTTCTAGACGTGAAGAGCAGAAGTAGACCCAGAAGTATAAGCAATTCTTTAAATTATCCACAAGTTCTCTGGATATTAATGTGTTCAGAAAACATTCATTTGAGTAATGCATGGATTCTTTGTCTAACATCATTGTGGAAATGAGCCATATTTGTACCTTTTAAAAGACTCAGCAACCCATGATTTCTAAGATGTTCCCAGGATAGTCACTGGACTCGACACTTCCGCCTTCTCCGCTTCCGCTGGTGAACTTGGCTTGTCCTGGTGGTTCTCAAACTTGGCTGCCCCCCCAGGGACTTGAAAGCTCCTGTCACAGAGGCCTCACCTCTTATGGATTAAAGCAGAACCTCAGGAAGTGAGCCCTAAGGATCACAGATTTAAGAGTCTCCCCAGGAGTTTCCAGTGTACAGCCAGGTTGTGATCCGTCATCTTCACAGAATCACATGATGGAACTGATCTTCCTCCTCAAAACAGATGTAAAGTACTTGACACATGAATGAGAAAAATTCACATGGGATAGACGAACCAAATGAAATTCAGATTGTCCCATAACAGCCTCACCTGAACCAATAAAACTGTTATAGAGAGTCCCATCCCCCCAAAAAATTAGTTAATTACATGAACTGATGTAGGTGACTGATTTGTGTGCTCTTGGTAAAATCTCAGGGATTTGTTTTTCATCTACCTGAAGTTATTAGGTAGAACAGTGATTTCAGTGCTGGCTGGACATTGGAATGACCTAGGGAGACTAAGAAGAACAGACACTAAGATCTGGAAAGTGGCCTGGGCACTGGGCCTAAAAATTTTCCCTTGGAGGTTTAATGAGCATCCAAGGTTGAGAACCACTGATTTTGTGGTTCTTTTCAAAGTCTACGTTACACTCTTCAGTCTTTTTAAGTCCAAAGTGCTTATTGTGCATTCAATCGTTTTTCTTTCTTTGTTTTTCAGGTAAAATATGCTTTTTTTAAAAAAAGTTTATCTTTATTGTTGAAAGTATTACCGATATCCCCCTTTTTCCCCCATTAACCCCCTCCTCCCCACTCCTGTACCCTCCCAGGACTTCACCACACTATTGTCTGTGTCCTTGGGTTAAGTCCATTCAATCTTAGTAACAGTTTGGTTGTTTACAGACTAGTTTGGTTGTTTACAGAATTCCTCTACCTTTTGGAAGTTTTCATTCACCACCTTCCATCTGGGTGTTGAGACGCCTAATGATTGTTTGTGTAGGTTACCTATCCTTTTCTCTCTGGAAGCCTTTAGATTTTCTCTTTGTCTTTGATGTTCTGCATTTGTATTGCAATACGTCTGACTGTGGGTTTATTTTTAGGCGCCCTGCTTGTTCCTCAGTGCTATCTTTCTATTTGGAAAATGACGTCTTTCTTCAATTTTAAAAAGTCGCCTGCTATTATGATTTGGATATTTCCTCCACCTTTCCTTATATTCTCTAACCCTGGAACTCTTGTTAGATGTATGTTGGAGAGACTCATTTTATTCTCCATATTATTTAAGTCTCTTTCTTAGTTTTCATTTCTTTGTCTCTCTGTCC